>NC_087071.1:36838646-36920552 GCF_963678635.1 Symsagittifera roscoffensis
TTGGTTATGTTTTAGAGCTCCAATCAGATTAGCCACTGCCGAAGCAGAAGATATCGACACGGATGAAACAATTACTGGAAATTCTTCCCAGCCAACTGATTCACCCAATGTGTACACTGTCCAAGTGAATTGAAAAGGAGATGGAAAATCAAAAATCGTTTTCGACCAAAGAAAAAAAAGACACTGTTTGATGTTTTCCGAACAGCATTTCAAAATATAAAATAACAATATATATGTTTTGGAACTATGGAAGATTTACGCAATCAAAAATTTGCTTTCAATTAAACCAATTGAACCTTATTCTCATTAATATTTCAAATCAAAGTTGTTTTGCTTTGTTTTGTTGTGGCGTTAATTGCATCGTAATAAAAAAAATTGACGCAAAAAAGTGGAAAGAACGTATTAATTTGTTAATTTGCGGACGGATACACTTTATAGGATAACAATTAGACGACCGTAAAACTCTACATGTATGGGACTTTTAAAACGAGGAGTGGGATTGACCATGTGATTTTCTGAATGTCGTCAAAAAGGCGGAAATGGGAAATCAGTGAAGTCTTTGTAGTAGTTAGAACATTGTTGAAAGATGCCCGAGGGAAAAAGAGCCCGGCCTGAAGGCACGAAGTGGCCGAGTGCGGCTCTTTTGCCAGAGGCCATCTTCAACTATGTTCTAACTGTTGAAGAGTATGTTTTTGCTCTTTCTGAGGTAAAGATTCCGGAAAATTGTGAAAGAGCCCGGAAAAGTGCGCGGAACTATGCAAATTTTTTTCTTTTTTCATTCATGCGTTCCAATATTTCATTTTTCATTCATGCCTTGTCGTGAAAGAATATATGTGAAAGAAAAAAAAAACTCTTCGTTTACTTTGCAGTTCTTTTCCAAAAGAAGACAAGACTGCTCGTATCAGGGCGAAGCTCTGAAAGTTCCGATTGCCTTTCAAAGTCTAAGGAGAATTAATAAGATGAAAAATTTCAATGTAATAAAAAAATTTTAAAAAAATTTTGAAAAAATTTAAGATTTTATATAAAAACATCATCCCACACGTCATATTAAGCACAAAGTGATAGATTTTGCGCCTATTAACAAATCAATTGTGGCATATAAGCTTCCTTGAACCAATTTGGAACGATTTCTAAGACGGATTAAAACTCGCTTACGCGTTTATACGCGAAATTTATCGCGCGTTAATTGTCCCAATTGGCCAAAATCGCAATCTTTAAACCCCCATAACTTTACGAAAAATAATCACAGGAGAGATATCTTTTCAAATTCAAGCTCAAGACAAAAATAGCTTTCAAATAATACAAAAATTCTGTCAAAAATGGCTAGTTAAAAAGTCGAAACTTGTCTGAAGAAAAAATAACCCACCCCGAGCACAAATATTCCGTTACTTTCGTATCGAATGTCGGAACAAATATAAACTAACACGTGCATGTCTTGATGGGTTAATTTAGTTTCTGCAAATCAAAGGGCACTTGATATTACTGTGTCTGAAATTTTTGGAGGCAGTGAAATTGAGATAAAAGTTTAGCATCAAATCATTGAAATTTTTTAGTACACATAGAACTGTCCATCTTCAACTCTTACAACCGGATAACATCATTTTTGAACATCGTCTAGTTAAAATTCATGCAATATGACATATTAATTCCACTTAATTGGACCAAAATAGATAAATTTTAAATAAAGAAAATACGGTTCCTTATAGAATCAGACTTCGATTGCATTATTTTAGCAATCAATTGACAAGCGTTTCGCTAAACTTTGAATGTCAATATATACAACTAATCAAAATACTCTTGAAAATGTTTTTTTTTCTGTACCAAATTTTTATTGAGACTATATTCCGATTCAATGAAATACATATTACATACATGTTTTGTACAGATTATATACAAAGTTTAAACAGATTGTAAACATAACTTTTGTGACTTGTTTATATATAAAACACGATTAAATAAAAATCAATAAAAAGCAAAATTGAACAGCGAAAGTTAATTGATACCTTTTGAATTTTCCTCATTGTCAAATTTATTTTGCAGAACTACGCTATGAGTTTGATCTTAGAAATGATACTTGCAAAAATGATGCCAAAATTTAAGTTTTTGCACCGCGGGAAACTCTCAAAGAGCAAAAGCATAAACAAATATTGAAAAACTTATGGTTTATAATAATTACTTTTCACTTCCGACTTTTGCTTACTGTAACTATGAAAGAGATTTTTTTGGGTACATTATTTTTAGTCGTATTTTTGTTTGTCTAGTGACGCAAGATTGAGGTTTCGATTCTAACAAGAACTTTTATTTTGGTTAGAAATTTCAGATCAAAAACCAAATAAGAAATTCGAGCTTTTAAACATTTTACGAGTTTCGAGAGTTTCGAGGCAAATTCAGATTAATATATAATTGTATCTCGTCAGAAACGAACAGCTTGTTTACAGATTATCTCCAGATTTTATAGTGACAAACAATTAGCAAAAAAATAGTCAATTTAAGGGAAAACATTTCAATGAAAAATATTCCATTTTTTTGTACAGAACCGATTTTTACGCACACAAATGGGTTTCTGATAAACCATTTTTGTTCACAAGTTATTAGATAATGAAATATCATAATAATCTATTTTAATCTAATTTTGTTAGTGTGTAAATTGCGTGCAAAATATAATCTGTATGTGCTCTGAAACGTCAGTTTACTTTTGAACGTGCTTGAGTGCTACTATGAAAAATTTAAGAAAAAAAATAACAGGCATATTTTTCGGAGCAACCCGACTCAAAACAAATTTGCAAAAGTTGAATGTGCTCAGAACTCGTCAAAACTAATAATTATCAGTTTGATTTTTGGAAAATGGATTTAAAATTCAGATGACGATTGTTCTTAGCTCAGTTTTTAGAATTTCAATTACACAACAATCACAAAATGACCGCGTTAACGTTACACCGTCAAGCAATGGCCGCATAGGATTAACTCAAGCCATGCAAGACCTGCAAATAGAGGATGTGCTACCAGAAACTGATCCGAATCTTGAAAGCTATGACGAAGACATAATGATGGAAGCATTCGGTGCGTCACTTGACAAATCAACTCGTCTTGATCACACCCGACTTTGAATACACCCGACTTTGAAGCTTTGATTACACCCGACGTTAAAGACGTTATAATCAGTTCTGCGTCCATTGAAAAGACGACACGTTCTTTGCAGGGCAGTTCGGGAACTTCGGGAACAGATTCTGAGCATTGGCAGACGGTTTTATTACATCATGGGGCTCACAGTTCACACTTGAGAGACGAAGTTGCAACTCTCGCCACAAAAATGTGCAATCAAATCTTACCATGGTCGAATGTGCGAGCACTGGTTTCGGGAAGATTGATTGCGCTTGATAAATGTCCTGGCGTGCGAACTATTGGCATAGACGAATGTCTACGGAGAATAATTTGCAAAAGTGTGGCTGAGTTCACAAAAATTGACCTTGAAGAAACATGTTCGACTGATCAATTAGCTGGCGTTGAATGTGCAATACATGTGCTCTCTGATGTTTTTGATGACAACAAGGAAGATGGCTGTGGCATGCTGTTGATGGATGCATCAAATGCTTTCAACTCGCGAAACAGCGTTGTGGAATGCTCAATTATTGTGGCCTAGATGTTCTAGATTTCTCTTCAATACTTACAGAGGCTTCGCGTCGCTTTTCGTTGCTGGCGCCGAAGAAGTGATATACACTAGGGAAGGAACCACACAGCGAGACCCACTGGCAATGTTCTTCTATGGTGTCTCACTTCTTCCCATGATTCGGAAGTTAAAGGACCCGAACAATGTGTTACAAAGTTGGTATGCTGATGATTCTGCGGCCATAGCAAAACTCAAAAAATTTGAGATATGGCTCAAAAATGTGATTGAGGAAGGTCCCGCCTTCGGTTACTTTCTAGAGCCTTCCAAAAGTTTTCTGGTTGTCGATAAACAATATGCTGAAGAAGCGCATCACATATTTCAAAAGTACTCGATTACTTTAGTGGAAGGGAAGAGGTTTTTGGGCGGTTTCATTGAAGACGGAATTGTGAAGGACGTCTACCTGAAAAAGAAATAACTTGAATGGGTAGACAAAATTGAGAAACTTTCTTTTGTGGCAAAAAACAGAACCACAATGTACTTTATCAGGACTGACTAAGTCCCTACAAGCGGAATGGAATTTTTTCTATTGTGTTTTGGGTGGTTCTAGTCAGCTTTATCAACCGCTACAGAACCTTCCGAGGGAGAATTTCTTACCTGCGATACTTGGAACTTCGTCGATTTCATCAATGGAGAGACGTCTCTTTTGTTTGCCAGCAAGAAAGGGTGGTCTTGGAGTGTCTAACCCAACCAGTTTCGCTGATGAGTCTTAGAACACGTTACGGGAAGCAGTTACGGTTCTTTATGATGCTATTGTTGATCAGCACGGTTTTTCCCATAAAGACCACAGAAAGCAAATGTCTCGATCGCGGAAAAAACATCGTCGAATAATGGAAGAAAAGCATGGAGAGTTGTTGGGGGATCTATTGAATGAGCTATCAGCAGACCAAGTTCGCGCAGTAAAAAGAATCAATGACTTTACGGCACAATGAGATTAGGGATGCTATAGGCGACTTAGCTTTTTTAGTGCCAAAGTATGTACAGAGAGAGCCTGTTATTAGAGAATACAACCCGCAAAATGAGACACCCGCATTAATTGCAGATTTGTTTTGTCGTGGAGTTTATGTTAGACACGGAGGAGCGTCTTTTGATTTTCGTCGTGTCTCTGACACCGACGCCATCTCCTATCAGAACAGAAGCCCCATGAGTGTTTTGCACTCAGCAGAGGTTAAGAAAAAGACAAAATATTCAGACGCGTGTCAGGAAAGACATATTTCTTTCGCTCCTCCTGTCGTGTCTGCTGATGGGATGCTTGCTCCAGAATTTGCAAGTTTCCTTCAGAGAATAGGAGAAGCATTATCTACCAAAAGGGAGAAACCCTATAGTAAAACTATGAACTGGGTGAAGTGCCGGCTGTCTTTCGCCGTGCTCCGTGCTTCCAGTGTGTGCTTCCGATGCACAAGGACCAAGTGGAGGAGTCTTGGCTCAGATCATGATTTCTTACCCTAGAGAAATATTTACGGATGTTCTACAATGAAGAGAAATTGGCTAGCTATGTACACACTCTGCTAGTTATGTAAAACGTGGACCTAAACGAAACAAAATGTAGAAAAAAATGAACCAAATAGATAATTGACTGATTATAAAAAAGTCACAAAATGTTAATGGAGCCTGTTTTTGCAATTGAATTACAGAAAAATAAAATAATTATTTTAATGAAAATTGTTCGTAAATTGTCCCAGTAATTTTTTTGAAGTTTTTATCATCTGATTTTTGAAAAACAAGTTTATCTACAATTTTGAAACAAGTTCGAATAAAACTCAGCGGTTTTAAAAACAAAAACTGTTTGGATTCTTGATGATTTCAAAAAAAAACAAATGGAATATGAAGAAAAATTGTTATAAATTTCCTTCAAATTGAAAAAGTTTAACTATTGTACCCCCAACTCAAAAAAAAATAATATCCTTTGGTTTTTTGTGACACATTTTCGGCCGACCAGCTCTGATTTTTTCTTAATATTCCACCAAAAATATATAGCCACATTAAGTGAAACCGAGCGCCAATGAAGCGCAGTTTTCAAACACTTGCCTGCCGCGCAAACAAATTTGTCTAAATACAGTCTTAAAATGTTCTGTAAGTGTTCGCAAAATCGTTTCGGTTGACTTAAAAAAAGGTCGTCCTTCTCTATATTTGTTTAGAAAAAGCCACCCCCCCCCCCGAAAAAATCCTATAACTGCTCCACAATAAAATGGCTTCTGGCTTACTCTCAAAAAACATTATGACTCAGACTTGATTTGGTTATCAGAAGTAGTTTGCACATTTTACAGTAGCCTCAAACTACGTCATATCGATCTAATTTGACCTTTGATAGACTGAGAACTGCTTTATTATGAGAATTGCGTTGATCGCCCATTGTCAAACATTTGAAGACATGTCAAGAAATAATTAAGTGGTTGGTAACTATTTTGAGATCTGCTCGGCACAAAATCTTAAAAATTACTTAACCAAAATAGGAAATAGGGTATCACTTCATAAAACCTCAGACCTTTGTTCGAAGTGGGTACACTCTCTCTTTTTGATTTATGTGACACGTCATTGACAACTTGGACAAAATCTCAAGCTTTTGAAAGCGAAATGGTTTTGCTATAATAGTCAATATGCAGCTATTTAGTTATTATTTAATTATTATTTCAAAACTTGTAAGAACTTAAACTCAAAAACAATGAATTCGAATGAAAGTCTTAATTTTTGGAAATTGTTTTTGTGACTACTGAAAACACTAGCTCAGCAAAATGGTTATCAGCTGTTCGCGTTAGTAGTTCTTAACTAGAAAAATTCATTAATGTCAAAATGTCTTTGTTATTTAGAAAACTTTGATTTAAAAGTTGTTTTTATCTTTTTAGGATTCATTGGCGTTTTCACAATACTGTTTTTGACGCAGTGGATCCAATTATCAAATGCTTTCGACAGCAGCAGATTGCAGTGGCCTCCGTACGTGAAATTTTTTGAAACAGTTCACATTAGGAAGCCAAAAGGTCTATTGTGTAAACAGTAAGCAGATTCGGTAACGGGCTGAAAACATATTTGTCGAAGAATCTGCAACACCGCTATTTTTTTAACCTTTATGCTGCTTTGGGTTCCACAAACAGGTGGCTGAAACACTGTATCGCAGCCGAAATCGCAGGTTTCGGAGCTAATTTTTCGGAATCCAGATGAGTGCGGAATCAAATATGTATTCAATGCACTATTCATTACAGTTTTGCCGAACCCGCATACCATTCCGCAATCCGCATACAATTTCCGAACCCACTTACCATTATGGAATCCGAAAAAGCTTGCTGTAGTGGCTCGTTGCGCAGTTCAAAGCACAAATCACCGATAAGGAGCCGACAAATTTAGATTACAAGGTTTCCACGGTTACAAGGTTTATTGAAAACGGTTTAATTGAAAGGATATATATATAGATAGACAAAATGAAAAATATTTCGTACATTCTCAGCATTTCGTTATTTATAAGGTTGCTTGTCAGAAGTATCGACTGAAACTTTTGCATAAAATCTGTATTCAGTCATCGTGCATTTTTGCGCGTGTAAGGGCAAAGAGTTGGCTGCAATCTAAGCTAGGAAATCTTATCAATAGTTTTAGTTGCCTACAGTCACCTTTGTGAAACAACGAAAAAAATTGAAAACAAAAAGTTTATAAAACCGAAAGTTTTAAACTGGCTTTGGGTGTAGGTTTTAAAATCACACTGGACTTCATTTTGTCAAACCAAGTAACGCCAAAAATAACCATCATTCTGACCTTTTCATTCATTAAAGATCTGGAAGATATGAATAATTTTTTAGAGCTCCTTTGCGCATGGAAACGGGAAACAATACAACAATAGATGGTACGTCAACCTTAACTGCAAGAGATAATAACACCGAGACTACAACAACGACAACCGGGAAACCAAACAACTCAACGTCAATCAGACCAGGTTGAAATCGAAGTTCTTAAACTTTGAGCACAATTGAAAAACTATTTTGAGAGTCGAAGATTATATCGCACATCGGTAATGATAATGAACTGATTTTGAAATTGTTGATTAAATAGAAAAAAGGATTAAGAAAAGATTCAAAAAAGTATTAAATTATTTGGTAACAAAAAAAGTATTAAAAGTATTTAAAAAATTATTAAATTATTAAAGTATTAAATAACTAATACACCGCAGGGGACGATCTATGATTTTCACTTGGAGTGGTATGTGGCTGGTTTTCGAAAAAAAGTTTTCAAAAAATTTTGTAAACCTGATTTTAGCATCAAAAAACTGATTATATGGATTTTCCCATAACCATACAAAGTTCTCGTTTTGATATAGTGTTGACATAGTGGTGCGTGTTTTTCTGAATATTTATGTACTTATTTTGGCGTCAAGGAAGTTTTTAGAGAAATAGAAGTTTTTAGCCGGAAATTTGAGAAAGTATGTCATCTTAAAAATGAAGGCTGATCAAAACATAAAGAATCTGAAAAAAGGTTTCATGTTTCAGTAATCTGCTTGCTTCTGGGCTTCGCTATTATCGCGCATCTTCAAACTTCGTGAGAAAAAGAATCAAAATTAAGCTACCAACTCCTCATAAATGAGTTTTTATAATTTTTTCGTGCTATTTGAAGTAGTAAATTGCATTTTTAAGTTGTTGTCATTAGTTGAGTTTCATTTATTTTAATAAACCTATCGAAACTTAAAATTATTTATTGTGCTGTTTTTGTGAGGATGTTTTTTTAAAAAATGAAGCCTAACTAATGAGTTTTGATTGACTGGCCAAATAATGCGCGCAATTGAATAGTTTTAAAATGTGAGCCGGATAAATGTTTTAAGACCTACTTCAAGGTACAGAAGTTACAACTTCAATACTCAACAAAAAAAATCACAGTAAGGTGAATTTCACCCCTGTATTACCACTTTATTTCTTTTCACGGTGTTTTTACGTCAAATCGGTTTTTCTAAAAGGTGTTACATTCATATGAGGCCAACGTGTAGCTGAAAGTTTTAAAAAAATGACGAAAAGTCAACCAGTTTGATTTGATTGAAAAATAACCATTCAGTTTTTTTTCAATACTGTCGATTAGATTTGATTGGGATGAACAATACCCATACCAGAGACAAAGGTAAGTTACTTGAACTGGGCGATACTGAAAACGTAACGATAATTTTTTTCTACAGGAAAAACTATTTTCAGATTTTCGGATAATTTTAAAAATCTCAAGTGCCTCTGATAAAAAAAAGTAACAGCAGATTTTGAAGAATTGCGTAAAAATTAGGTGGTGGAATTTTTTCAGCATTGATGAATTAAAATTTACTCATTTTTTCGAGTAAAAGAACAAAGTAAAAAGGTCTTGATGATTTCTTCATTAGTTTTTTTTTCCGGAAAAAGTTTTGAAATGCTCTAAAACTACAAATCTTCATCTGCTTTTTAATTAATTTCTGAATGAACTAGATATATATGAAATATGTGAGATCAATTCAAATTTAAGTTGCGTTTTCCAAATATAAACGTTCAAATGGCGCAACAATTGTTTTTATTTTTGAACTGGTTTTTATTTTTAATTGTTTTTTTATCATTAGATTTCGCAGTTTACACATATAACACTAAAAGTTTTTTTGGTGAAATTGGGTTAATTTTAAGAAAAAACTGCCAATCATAAACAGTTCTTAAAGTACAAAAAGCCCTAATTGGCGTATTTTTTCTTAAAAACTCGACAGTTGGAGAGTTTTATGAAAATGTGAAATTTTAAAACAAAATTTTACCATCTGTATCCAAATAGTTGATGTGGCGGTATCTCAACTGCTGATGGAAACTTTGGAGGTTAAAGAATGTTCACAAAAGATACTGTTCTATGATTTTAAACCTTTAACTACCCCCTTCTGGATTCCGTGGCCATAAGGTGGATTCTGCTCGCAAAATTCGGATTCCACTGATGCATTAAGGGTTCTGCTGAACGCAATCCGCTATAAACATGCATGAATAAGTCTTAGTGGCTTCCGCAAATTTTGCTGCTTGAGAAAACTTATGGAACACCTTAGTGTTTCAACCAATGGGCTCCTTGGTGTTTTAGATTATATAGTTTGACAGCGTTGTAATCAGACCTAGCTCATCAACTGACTTTTAAAGCAATCTAGAATGGCATTTTGAGGTTCGAGCTCCATAGCCTGAGCAAAGTTTTATAGTTTTAGACGATCAGACAATATTTGGAATATCGGTTCCTTCGGTCGCGATATACAGGAAGTTAGCCGCGGTGTTCTCAAAATTAGCCGCAAAATTCTGAAAACTGGTCACGACGGTCTGAAAATTAGTCGCGTTAGACAGAAAATTATGTCTGAATAAAAAATTGCGTAAAAATTGGGTAGAGACAGTTTGGAAATTAGATGAGACAGTGATTTGAGGTCTTTTGAACAGGATGATAGTATGATAATTGTGATCACCAACATAAATCCAAGGAAGGATTTTTGTGAAATAGAAAAACACTAATTTTTGTGGAAAAAACTACAAAGAAGTAATTTTAAGCTTAAATAAAAAGTCGACGCCAAAAAACGTAAAAACTTTTTGAATCCTAATTTCGTTCAACTGAAATTTGAAATTACCTCTGAGGGATACAAAAAATTTAATTAGTTTTCTAAAAAACTACCAAACAACCAAAACTCACGTTGGGTAAATCTCCTTTAGTCTGCAAAGTCAGAAAATCTTAACGTTTGGCCAAGAAGTTAAAGATTAGCTATGTTTTACACTAAGTTTTAAAATCATATCATTCATTCTTTTTCTCTTTCCAACTTATAGTTAGTCAAAAAACTTTGGTTGCGGAAAAAATGAAGGTTATCCTAATATGATTTTAAAGAGCAATTTTCTCATGGGAAATTTGCGTTTGAAAAAAAAATATATTTTTATTGCCGAAAAGTGAAATCGAACAACTTTTTGAAGCATCTTGAAAATACTCAGGATAAGAAAAAATTTTGGATGTTATTCCGGAAAAAATCGTTCTATCGCCCCGGTTGTGGAAGTTTTTGTCAATATTTTTGTTCCGACTTTCGATCTAAAAGTAACGGAATAGTTGTGCTCGGGGTGGGTTTTTTTTTCTTCAGACAAATTTCGACTTTTTAACTAGCCATTTTTGACAGAATTTATTTTATATCATTCGAAAGCCATTGTTGTCCTGAGCTTAAATTTAAAAAGATATTTCACCTGTGATCATTTTGCGTAAAGTTATGAGGGTTTAAAGATAGCCATTTTGACCAATTTGGGACAATTAACGCGCGATATAATTCGCGCTATAAACAGGTAAGCGGAGATTTAATCCGTCTTATAAATCGTTCCAAATTGGTTGAACGAAGCTTGTTTGCCATAATTGATATGTTACAAGGAACGAAAACTATCTTTTTGTACTTTATATGGGACAATTAACACGCAATATATTTCGCGCTATTAACGCGTAAGCGGAGATTTAATCCGTCTTAAAAATTGTTCCAAATTGGTTGGAAGAAGCTTATTTGCCATAATTGATTTGTTACAAGGAGCAAAATCTATCCTTTTGTACTTTATATGGCGTGTGGGGGGATGATTTTCGTTTAAAAAAATTCAAATTTTAGAAAACTTTTTGTTCATTTTATTTCATTACATTTTATTTTTATAGGTTATTACTGCTCCTTAAACGTTAAAAGGCAGTCGGAACATTCAGGGCTTCGCGAGCAGTCTTGTTTTATTCGCGCATGAATTAATTTCATGATATGCTTAAAAGAGTTATATTTCACCTACCGCAGGATTCTTTCAATTAATATGAGGGATCTCTATGAAACTTTTGTTCCGTGGTACAACTTTGGGTTCAGATGAACCAAAGACTAACAAGACAAACTTAAGAGATTTATGACACAAAAAAGTATTATAATTTTTTATAATAGATTATAATAGGTTATAAGAGATTGAAGGGGATTATAAGACATTATAAGAGATTACAAGACATTATCGGAAAATTTATAATCAATTTCGGAAAAATTATAATCGGAAAAAGACTTTCGGAAAAATTATAATCAATTAAAATTGATTACAATTTTTTATAAGGTCACGAAAAATGTTATCATTGTAACGGATCATAAATCGTTTAAACATCTAAATTTGGCGCGTATTAATTATAATTTTGATAAAAGTACAATTAAAATTGTAAAATAATAGATTTTTTTTCTTTTTACTGAGTGCAGGAACTTATGGTCCCACCGGTTACGGACAACTTCTTTTTGACCGTGTCGGTCGCGGACTCATCTCTTCATTCTGCAAAGCCTAGAAGTGGTGATTATTTTTTGAATAGATCTAGAATTATACAACTCTGGTCGCGACGGTAAAGAAGTTGGAGCGTTTAGTCGCAGTAATCTGAAGTTTGATTTCGACCTGTGAAACTAATCACTTTAACTTTTTACTGATTTTGAAATTGAGTTATATTTACATTTTTACTAGCCTGAGCTGGCGATTATTGTTCCTACTTTCGAAGAAAATGACGGAATATTTGAGCTCGGAGTGGTTTCTTTCTGCAGACAAACTTAGATTTTTAACAAGCGGTTTCTGACAAAATTTATAAAACTACTTTTCAAAAAGTATTGTTGCCCTGAGCTTAACTAAAAAAATTATGAGGGAAAAATTATGGGGCTTAACGATTGTCAATTTGGCCAATTTTGGACAATTAACTCGCGATAAATTTTGTCTATTAAACTGGTAAGCGCATATTTAATTAAAATCAGGCATGCTGTTTGGTGCATTCAACACTTGTGCAAATTAGGAATAACATTTAAGCCATTCGTTTGAAGTGAACAGTTTTCCATCGAAATTAAAAGTCTGCAGAGCACTGAGATTTTTGACCTGATACGAGCAGTCGGGTCTTTTTTTAAGCGGATCTTCGAACTTGATTGAGTTTTTGTGCATCCCTAGATGCCATACTCTTATAACTTCTTATTTTTCCTTATTTGCATTTAGAAATTTAATTCATGATAGTTGCAACTACATGTAAATGTCTGCAGGTTTTATTGTGTGTTTTTATTTGTTTCGCTAAATGTTTCAAATTATTATAAGGACAAAACAATTTTTGACAATGGTTCTTTTGTGAGGATGAAATATTGAAGTGACTGTTCAAATATTCGATTGTTTTATTGAAATCTGTTTGAAACTAAGCTTGCCCCTAAGCAGCGGAGTCAGTTTTGTTTTACAAATCAATTTTTTTGTTTCAAAATGAAACTTTGCAAATTTATGGGTAAGTAACATAAATACAAAAACGAAAATTGATAGTTTTTTATTGAGCATTTCAAGTAGATATTATTTTCAGTTTCATGCACATATAGCTTTCTTAAAATTGTTTTTAGGTCAGATTTTTTGTTTAGTAATCGGAATTATGGCGATTTCATGTCTCAGTTTCGTCCACTGTTCAGAACATTCAAAGTAAGTGTAAGTTTTCTTTGATTTTATAAATGCTACTGTGCACATTTTTAACAGCTGAATTTGACTTATCTAGTTGGAATTAATATCTAGATTTACTTTGATTAACCCCACTTTTTTCATATCATTTTCGTTAACCGATTTCCCATTTTTATTAAATTTTTACACCAGTTACTGAGCTCATGGCTGTGAGTCAAGCATTTAAATCATTTTGACCGCATTTTTTAGTAAATTTACGGGAATTTTCAAAAAATTCAGGTTGTTGTTTGCGTAACATTTATGTGCGCTTCGTTTCTGAGTAGTTTATTACTAAGTATTGCGCAGCGAAAAAAATGGGACTTAAACTCAATTCAAAATGAGAGCAGAGTAGCCGGATGTTGTGCTTATCAAGGAATGCTATGACCACGATAAATTATGAAATGAATTTCAAAAAAAATCAGCTGAGAAATGCAACAAAAATAGATTCCAAAACTTCAAGGAAAGCTGGGTGCCACACAGATATCACATACTGCTCCAATTATACTGTTCGAAAAACATATACAAGCTTTAGCAACTTTTGTCATAAGTATTTAGTCTGCAATTTCTGTAGAAAGTGGTTAAATTAGGCAAATAATAAATAAAGACCCTACACCATAATTTCTTGCCACCCACCCCTGAGGGTCATGCCTTGATTAAAATTGTTCATTTTGATTTTCTGCTCTTTTAGTTTGAGGGAAGGGTTTTCACAATTTATTTTACATAATATTTCCATACATAAATCACATATTATTCTGCTAACATAAGTGTTTTATTGGTTAAAAAGTTATGTTAAAGTGCAGTAGAAATGGAAATCAAATTCCTTTTTTTTAATAATTTTTTCTCTTACTAAGGTTTCTTGACAGTTTCGTTTTTTTAAGTATAAATTCAAGTTATGACTAATACTTCCTAATCGAACAAAAGATCACGGTATTTTGGATTTTTGACAACGAATTAAATTATAAACACTTTTTTAGCAAAAAAAATAGTAAAAAATCCACATGCAATATCCGCATGTACTTACTTTTCGCTCGCAAATCTCCGATTTTGAATCTCAATTAGCTTCTTGCCTTTCTAAAATTTTTCGTCAAAAAATTGTTACAGGCAAAATCTATGTCATTTTGTGCAATTGCTCAACATTTGTCATATTGTGCAACACTTGTAGGTTGCACAATAAATTTCAAAAGCATAATTCTTGTCGTGTCTTAAACATAGGTTTTTTGAAATAGCAAAACTCTGATTTGTAAATTTTTTAAAATATCAGGAATTAGTTACCGCTTTTCTAGCAGAATTCAGACTCGTTTTTCTTCTAATTAACTTTTGTAATATGGCTACGTAGAAATATGTGGCTATACGTTTAGTACCAAAGCTACGTGATGTTTTTTAAAGCCAAAGACTCAATTTTGTAGCCATTTTAAGACTAGCTTCAAAAAGCAGCTTGAAAAAACTTTTAAACTAACATTTACGGCAATTTAAACCTTCATTTTAAAGGTTCGAAACTGATGTTTTGCAGTCGATTGGTTTTTTTTCTGAAGCAAACGATAACAAAACTGCTCAAATGAGGGAGAGACCCTGAATGTTTTTTACTGTCTTTTAAGCTCTGTTGGAATAGTGTTCAGTACAATGTGATACATTTCACATGGAGCAAACAAATAAATTGACTAAATAGGATGCCTCAATTCAATTTGGGACAATTTTTAAGATGGATGATATATTGCGGGTTAGTCAGCACAAAATGTCAAATTAGTATTACTTGAAACCCATAAAATCCCTAAATTTTACACAAAAAGTGATCACAGGTGAATTTGAGATATTTTGAATTTGACAAAAAATACATTGCAGCTGATATAAAACATTCTTTCGAAAATAATTAGTTAAAAATTTGATATTTGTCTGGAGAAAAAACCACCCCGAGCATAATTTTTTTTCGTTTTTTTTTCGTGAGTAGAAGCAATCAGCAAACTCATTTCATCAGCACAAATAAGATGTTTCGGGAAGTACAAAATTGCATTGATTTTTAGCATACGCAAACCTGTAAAAACCGAAGCGACGACAACGGAAGCGACGACAACCGAAGCAACGACAACAGAAGCAGCGACAACGGAAGCGACGACAGCCGAATCGACGACAGCCGAAGCAACGACAACGGAAGCAGCGACAACCGAAGCTACGACAACCGAATCGACGACAACCGAAGATGCGACAACCGAAGCGACCACAACAGAAGCGACGACAACAGAAGCGACGACAACAGAAGCGAAGACAACCGAAGCGTCGACATCCCAAGCGACGACAACTCAAGAAGCGACAACAGAAGCGACGACAATAGTAGCGACGACATCCCAAGCCGCGACAACTCAAGAAGCGACAACGGAAGCGACGACAACAGTAGCGACGACAACAGCACCGACGACAACAGAAGCGACAACAACTGAAGACAATAATAATGGAGCAAATGAAAATTATCAGACAGTCGGAAAGCATGGTTAGACTATTGCATATTAAAATTTTAAGGAAAAGGACTATTTTTATTTATGGAAGCAAAGCCAAAACAATTAATAGTGAACAAAATTTCTAAACGCGATGAGTTTTGACCAAAAACAATGAGCTTGAATTGAAGAAGTTCTGAAAAATTAAACTAAGTTCCTCCTCAATTTTTTCTTGATTTATTTTTGATTTACGCTCCTTTTTCTTTTTTAGTTTTACTGGGACTGGGAATTATCGCTGTCGAGTCAATTCTGAGAAACTGAGAACTCCATCCTGAGCTTGAAAATTTGAAAGCCGTTAGGAGCAGCTTCCAAAACAAACAGAAAGGAAAAATGAACCTTGAAGTTTTTAAAAAGATTTTATAAATTGATTCAAAATAGAAGCTGATCGTATAATTAAGATAACTTTTTACGAATTCCGGGTCTATTCTACATTAGTATCAACAACTTATCATTGAATATATAAATTCATTTAAATTGTTTTAATTTTTGGCTTCAAAATGTCCTGAAGCTTGTCGAATATATTTAAGAGCTGTGTCTGAACATTATCTGCCTTCACATTGCCCATTAAAACACCATTTGGGTCTTCTTTTTAAATGAATCTTCTGATAATTTTAAACATGGCTGTTATCCGCACTAACTTCGCGATTTAAAATAACTGATTTTGTGAATTTATATTGTCAAAAATCGTGTCAAATATATGGACCGTTAATGATTATTAATTATATAAATAGTTAGCTAAATAAATTGATTATTGTTCCGACCATTGAAAATGGGGAGGTACTTTGGATTCGGGTGTGTTTTAGTTTTTTTCCCAAGCAAAATCAGCTACCACAAAAAGTCATCGGAAAGGGTTGAGTTGTGATTCGAACGACCTTAAAAAATTTAGAAAAATTTCAAAGTGTCGAGAAAAATTGGTTCTCGAGAAAACCAATTTGAAATTTTTTTGATTTTCGGTCTAATTTCGATCAAATTAGTAATTGCAATAGCGTATTTAAGCTTAATTTGAGTAGCGAAAGATTAGTTTTTGTGCGCGTCAATCTCCACGAATTGTAAAAAAATCAGATTTCAAACAATTGAATTAACGAGCATTTTTAGGTAAAAAAGCTCAGGAAAGTTTTTAATATAACGAATTTTTTCATACTTCAACATCGGTAACATCGGCCATAAACATCTGCATAACTCAAAGCAAGCTGCAAAAATGGCCAGTATTTGTCCTTGAGACAAATTGCTCTTTTTAAAGGTCAGCCTTAATCAAAGCTGAACCAAATTAGAGCAAAAAGACGGTTAGAATAGGTTTTGGGGGGGATCGAACCTGGTTACGGAGCTTCCCATCAAGTTCGGGGCATATTTGAGTTCTAGAAAGGAAATGACCTAGTCGGGATTCGAACCGGCGCTGAACCCGCCGGGACAAACCCTGTATACGCTTGGCTACTGTCCCTATATGCATTTACATTTTGGTTCATTTTTATATGCATTTATACTCTCGCTTACATTGGCGTTTATATGCATTTGTACTCTCGCTTACATTTGCGCTGCAACATCCTCCACCCCTAAACAAGGAAGAACGGGAGCGAGCTTTACGGTCGGGCGGGTCAGTTCGCTCGTAACGGTCTTTATATCGGCGGATCTCGCGCATCTGTCCTTGCCATAGTGCAGTTTTAGGATACGTGCGAGTGGATAATGTCCACGTGGAGTGTCAGGCTCTATGACCCAAACCAAGTCGCCAGCTTTCAACTTAACGTCTGACTGGTTGTGCCACTTTGCCCTCCTATTGAGGGAAAGAACGTATTCCCGCATCCACCGTGTCCATATTGCGTTAGCGTATTATTGCGCTCTGGCGAACCGCTTCTTATGGTCGAAGTTTTCTTCGAAACTTAGCGACGGAAAACTCGCTGCATGTTGACCAAGGATAAAATGATTCGGGGTCAACGCCTCTCGTTCTAGCGGATTGGAACTAACGGCTGTTATCGGTCTAGCGTTAAGTGATTGCTCAACAAGGCACAGCGTGGTTCTTAGAATCTCCTCAGTTACTCTCCTTTTGCCTAGGATGTCATGCAAAACGCGTTTGGCACTCCGAACTAATCTCTCCCAGGAGCCACCATGGTGCGGTGCGCTGGGGGGATTGAATTTGCACTTGATCCCTTTCTGAACAAAAACAGCGGGTGCGAGCTTGTTCCAACTCTCAACGCAAGCTAAGAGCTCTTTCTGAGCGCCAGCAAAGTTCGTGCCGTTGTCGCCAACAAAGTTCAATGTGCACCGCTCTAGTGGTGAGACAGGTGAACAAAAAACCCCACCTCTTTTCGGTACTTCTCCGAATTGGAGCTAGGAACGGCCCAAAGTAGTCGACACCTGTATTAGAGAAAGGAGGTTGCTTGTAACCCAGCCTTTCAATGGTCAGATCAGCCATAATATGAGTTAGAATTGCGCTTTGCGTTTTCGGCACCCAACGCAAGTATTTTCAATGTTTCTCAGCAGCCATCGCAAATTTAACACAACGTATTTCAAATTAACCACCGCACGCATGTAATCCAAGCCATGATGGAAATTCCTAACGTGCAAGTGTTTAACCAATAACCGAACAACCGCGTGACGTGCATCAAGTATAATCGGATGCTTGCTATCGAAATCGGAATTAACCAAGCGACAGATGCGCCCAGTCGAGCGAAGGATGCCAGCTGGTCCAATGAACGGCAAGTACTTGGCGATCCGACTATTCTTCGCGATAACTTTACCGGATCTTTCGCTCACTAGGGAATGTCTCACCCTGGGACAGGTAAATGAGCTTCTGTTCAGCAATATCCATTTTGCACGGGTCTGTAATTTCTAATATACTGGACCGGAAATGTTTATGGGATGGCAGCCATCTCAACAAAAATGCTAATGTGCGTTGGTGTTTTACAATTGAACTGAACCTCTCCCATTTTTTGAATATCGACGACGAATATTGACGAATCTTTCAGACAAATGTCGATATCACATGAAGGTCCTTTGAGTCTTATTTTAATCAATAACCCTTGTATCTGGCTTGTACGGCCAATCAGTCGTCCTCAGTGTACTAGGGTCATTAACCCAGCTGCTTTCCTTGAGGGCTTCCGAAGAAAGCGCTCGTGTACCGGTGTCAGCTGGGTTATCACCGCTAAGTATGTGATGCCACTGATCAGTGGTGGTAGAAGGAAAGCGAAGGACACCGCATGCAGGAAAGCGACGGCACAGAAAACATCCTGCCAACTATCACCGAACATGTGAAGTTCTATTTGGTCGAAAGGTTCAGTGAAATAGCTGCGAGGTATTGTCAGAGAACCTAACAAATGAAGAGCTGAGTGCCACTCAAGGAACTGCTTTTTGATTTCCTCTGGCAGATCATCGTCCCATTTATGACCGCTGATTCGCAAAAAATCTTTTAATAGAAGGCGAGCCTTCACCGTATACGGAGCCACCAATCCAATTGGATCAAAAACAGAGGAAACAAAACTCAACACGGTACGCTGGGTGATTGCTTTGTCTAGTGGACAATCAACCCCTCTACTAACGACTAAGGTATCTTTTACGTGATCCCACTTAAGACCGAGAACATGCGACGACTGGTCTGGACTCGAACAAATATTTCTAACAGAGGAATTGGACTCACGGTTTTCCGGATCAAGAGCAGTTGTTACGTCGGGCAAGTTGCTGACAAATTTTTTCAGATGAAACCCACCCAGTTTAAGCAACGAAACTAAATCTCTCCCTACTTTCAAGGCGTCATCCCTGTTTTTAAAAAAAAATCCAGATAATCATCCAGATAACAACAGCCGAAGCAGCTTCGGGGTACTCAGCTTGATTATCCGATGCAGTCTTCTGCAAAGCAAAATTCGCACAGGTCGGCAAGTCACGAGCACCAAAAAGGTGACGCGTATATTGGTGAACTACCACACTTGATGTGGGGTCCTCTCGCCACAAAAAACGAAGAGAAAGTTGATCTTCTTCACGGACTCCAACCTGTTAAAACATCCCTTCAATGTCAGCTGAAACGGCGTATTTATGCTGACGGAATCTTAAAAGTACAAAATTGAGGTTTTGAAGGAGATCCGGGCCAGCCAACAGAGATTTGTTCAAGGAAGCGCCCTGACACTTCGATGCCCCATTGAGGACTCGGCGCACCTTACCGGGTTTATTCGGGTTCAACGCCGGGTGATGCGGGAGATACCACTCACGATCGGCTCGTGATTTGGTATCGTGTGCCTTAACGGTTATGACATATCCTTTTTGTATATCTTCTCTAATTGCTTAGGCGTATTTTTCACGGAGCGACACATCCTTATCTAGCCTCCTTTCCAAAGACTTTATTTGAGCTAAGGAGGAAAAATAGTTGTTCGGTGAAGTACTTTCCTTATCGTTCCAAAGCATTGGTACAATGTACCTCTCACCATTGTGGAAAATGTCATTTTTCAAAACGGACAAAGCGCGTTTGTCGGCGGCGGAACGGGCATCTCCCTGCTTGAAGGCTCCATATGACTCAAACTCAAACCAAGTTTTAATTTGGTCCGCAAGAGACATGTCTTCGACAACACACTTAAAGTAAGACGAGTTCAACTTGAAGGACGGCGGTAAAGGACAAACCTTAAAACCTAAAATCGGAAAGCGTACGGCGCACGGTGAAGTAGAGTCCTCCCCAGAAGGTACTCAACGGGTCTTATGGCATGGTAGAAATCCTGTCCAATAATTATTTCGACTTCCTCATACTTATAATGTATAGATTTTTACGGAGCCAACTGCGGGTATTTTTCCTGTAAATCAGGAATACTTATGCTATCCGATCCAATGCGAATAAGATCCTTAACATAAGCTCGAAAAGAAAACGAAAATTCACTATTATTCGTTTCGGCGAAAACTTGAAAACCTACTGCATGAGTTTTCATCAAGCTCGTGGAATTGAATCCATTTATGGTGAGGTTAACGAGAGTGCCAACCAAATGGAGGCGTTTTACGAGATCGGCGGATACCCATGAGTGCGTGGAAGCACTATCGCAAAGAGCTAGAGCATTAGTAATCGTCGCATCCGAAGAGACGGCGAGTGATGCAACTGGCAGGAGGCCTTTAGTTGACTCCTGGCTATGAATATCGCCGAGGGCAGCGTTAGTCGATACATGTTTAGTGTTTGCGTTAACTGACGCCGGGGAAATTTTTGTATCCTTAGGAGACAAAATTTTCTCAGCTCGATGTAAGAGCACTTTGTGCGTGCTTTCACAATCTGGCTTGGGGCACTTTCTGGCCTTGCTACAATTAAGAAAACTGTGATTGCTCTGTAAACACGCAAAGCAAAGTTTTTGTTCGGCTACATGTTTCGCTCGCTGCTTGGCGTTTTTCTCTTTGAATACGGCGCAATTTCAAAGAGCGTGTTGACCTTTACATACAGAAGATGGAGGGTTTTTGGGTTTTTTCTTAGACTTTTCACTTACCTTTGCATTACCAGCAAACACTTTTGTACCTACTTTTTGCTTCACTGGTTCTTCAGACTTAACCTTAGAATTAATTGTTTTTAGCTTCGCATGAACCTCGGCTTTTTCCATAAGCCATTCATTGAAATCTAGCAGAGTTGGTCGATGCCACTGGCGTTTTACGGTTTGCATTGACCATGCTTCCGTAAGGTTTGGGGGAAGGTTACTCACAGCCTGATTCAGTAAGTTAACACTTTTCAGGTCATCGTTAAAAGATAGAGACTTGAATACGGCAACAAGTCCAGAAACTGTACAGGAAAAACCAATTACATTTTCCGAATTATTCATTTTCAGCGGCGGAAAATTACTGAATTTATCTAGAGTAGCCCCTACTACAGCATGAGGCTGCCCGAACTTTCTTTAAAGAGTTGCTAATGCGTCTTTATATAGTACTCAGCTATAATTATACTCAGCGATTGCGGATTTTGCTTTACCCACTACGAGCGTTTTCAGATAGGCAAGCTTTTCATCGTCAATGAGTATGGCTGAATCGACCGTCGATATGAACTGCCCAAACCACTCATGCCAATTAAGTGGGTTACCATCGAACTGGGTCAGCTTCCACTCAGGGAGATGATCTTTTCGGCTGTGCATGAGTATTTTAACTAGCTCTCGTATCGAAAGTGAACGCTCGACGTCTGCACCAGGTGAATTACCGGGAGTTGGCGCTGTAAAACTCGAAGAATTACCGTGATAATCAGGAACTCACGGTTGATTAGCATGTGAAACATTTTCAGGCTGCGCAAAGAACACAGTCCCACCACTTGTATAAGGATTAAAATTATTCGGAGTTACTGCGGAAAAAACAGTTGTCGAAGGAACGTAGTGTTTTTGAGCTGACATTAAAGGGACAGCAACAGCTGGTCTCCACAAATTACTATAAGGATTATAGTGGTCACTTGAAAAGTTATAACTACTAACGGGAACATCCATATGTTGTTGTGATGGATTTACAGGTGCTTGGTAGCCAGCTACTACTGATCCTGTAGTTTGAGGACTTAAAAAATCTGATTAGTGGTTTTTGATTCAGGAAGGATCGGTGCTACACCAGAAGGAACGTCTGCAGATGTTGTCGGAGCAAAATAGTTCTCAGAAGTTACCGGGACTACTGACCCTGTGTTTGGATTACCTAGCACTGGATGAGTGGACAAAAAAGTTTGCTGAGGCAAATTATTAAAAACAGGTTGAAGGACCTGCTGTAACCCTACTGGATTGTTAACGGAAATCTGCGACTGGACCAAATTCGACAAATTATGTCGTTGTCCGTGAATGTGGTTACTGAAATACAATCCCGGATCACTAGAAGCTGCCTGGCCATTATTCACTCCCGTAAAACTTGATGAGACCTTGTTATTTATTGATGTAGGATAAGTTTCCTCAGGACCTCTCGAACGAACGTGCTGCTTTTGATTGGGAACTACAACAGCGTCAGGCTGATTGTGGTCGACAGATTCGACCCAGTGACGCGTACGATCCTTTTCGTCTATTGTTAGTTGTGGAGTGATTCGAGTTAAACCACTTTCCTCAGCATTCTCGCTGATTTCCGACAACTCATCTTCTAACTCAAGCCCTTTCAACTCAATTTCTGCAAGTTTTTTCCTGTGTTCTTCAGCCAATTTTTCCAACTCTAAACTGCTTTGTTATTCTAAAAAATATTGTTTCATCTTGTTTTGCTGTTCTTTCAGTCTTAATGACACCTTTGCCTGCCTCTCAAGTTTCTCTTGTTGTTTCTTTAAAATTATTAAATCGCGCTTTTTCACAGAAAGTGTTTTCGACGGAGCGGCGGTATAACGACTAGAATTCTGAGAAACCGATTGCTGATGTCGGCTGCTTCGGTGTGACAACTTAGAGCGGGTATCTGTTTTATGCGACTGGGATTTTTCACTTTTTTCAGAATGATGAGAAACTTTTGAGCTGCTATCTATTTCGTCCGGCTCTGTTACTGCCTCAAAACTTGTTTGATATGTGATAGCTTCCTGTAAAACTTTATCGTTGCTTTGAGTCAACTTATGAAGCCACATATCCTGTACCGGTATCAATTCGTCGGGGTTGGCCCTTTTTGCAGCCATATCAATCAACTCATTATTTATCTCGACCACTTGTTCTATATAGTTCCTACATTTTTCAATATAGGTATCAATTTTTGAGCAACGACTCTGATTCTCTATGTAATCTAAAAGATATTTCGTGGCATTTATAAAGTTCGTTTTCGAGATTGCTACATTTCTGAAACAACTTCCTAATTTTCTTCTGAAACTTAATTTCTATGCTTAATAAAAAAAGAAATAAATGACTCTCAGAAAATACTTTATTTTCACTCAAGTAAACCCAAAAAATACTCTAATACATCAATAACTTACAAGCGGGACTAACTTGAAGTTTTAACGCTTTAAATGTATTGTGAATCGCCCTACGATATTTAGGCGACAAACGGTTCCGCTTCTTCTTAGCTTTCATTGTACTTAGGTCAGCACTGTATCGTCTAAGTTAAAACAGAGTCTTCAACTCAAGGGAAGGGGGCTGGTGCAGCTTTTTATACTTTTCAATAAGTATTTGGTCTTTGGCCTTTCGATTTGAGATAAAATCCTCAACTATGTTAAGAACGAGAATACCTGTCTTTTTCAACTCTTTTTCTATATTGTCCGAAGCGTTGCGGCGACAGTATACAATAGCGGTAATATTCTCCTTGTATTTCAAAAGAAGGCTCTTAAGTTGGTCAGTACTCAAACTACGGTTGTTGTTACTGCGGTGCTTACTAATGGAGGTATTTATCGCGTCGTGACAAATAACTAGATCTTTCCGATTCGACAAAAAATGGTGCAGATAGTATTGGATAGTTTTCTGCGAGTCCCTGGCGTTAAAGTTAAAGCTTAAACCGGGCTTTGTGAAACAAGTCTCTTTCACGCGCTTTTGAGACGGTGCGGATAGTTTACGGAGCGCGTGGTCTAGAGAACTGGCCCCTAGTATGAACACCATACGCTAAGAGCGCTTATTCGCGGCGGTAGTTACCAATGGGGTAAGGAACTAAGTAGGTCGGTTGAACTCCAACAACACCCACGGAGTAAACCTGAGAATTCAACTTAACTCACTTAATATCACCCTACCTGACCACTTAACATTAGTTTCACGCAATGAAGTCAATAATCGGACGGGCTGAAACGGCTTAGATTTACTTGAAGCGAACTCGCTTTCAGTTTCACCAATGGTGGGTGGGGGATCAGGCAAATTGGTTAAGTTCCAACAACACACGCGGAAAAACCTGAGGATGAAAAAACTCAACTTAATTTGCCTGATATTTCGCTACAAGACCACTTACCATAAGGTTGGTGTCATGTTACAGCACAGTTTCGCAGAATTCTGGGGAAGTTTTGAGGATTTTTGGCAATTTGTTACTTTTTTGCCAAATTTTTTTGGAAAATTTTGGTCAACAGGTTCGAGTCGTAAATCAACCCAAAAACTAGTCCAGTACCTCTTGTCTATGGTCCGACTTCACGGATTAATATTCCATTCACAATTACCCAAAAGTTTGTGGTATCGGGAAAATTACCTTTTGTAGCTTGCTTTAAGTTTGGATACACGATAAGACACCGTATGTAATTTTATTGCACAGAAAGATTTGAAAAAAAAACTAAATGAGTCTTACAGTTTTGATGATTTTGGAGATTTTCGGCACCGGAAATTTCTCTCACGAGGGAACAACTGCACTCACGATACCTGTGTAAAGGTCTCCGATTTAGCCACACCAAAAAATCCAGTCTATAGCCATTCGCGAGCCAGCAGTTGAGAAAACTGGGAACGTACAGGTTGATGAGTCTTTTGTCCACCACCGATATCATGAAGTGGACTGAACAAACACTCTCGAAAACTATCTTGGCCGACAGAATCTGCTCCCAGATGTTGCCTTTAGTTTAAAACGTAGAAAAGACTTTATGTGTGTTGAAGTTCGTTATCTCAGGAACTCTAATGCGGGTTCTTTGTGTCGACTTCGTGAGAAAAGACTTCGGTGTCCCTCTTTAATAGAGCAGCTGTCCCTTGTGGGCGCCAAAATGTGCGCGTCAATCTCCACGAATTGTAAAAATATATCAGATTTCAAACAATTGAATTAACAAGCATTTTATCGGTAAAATAGCTCGAGAAAGTTTTTAATATAACGAATTTTTTCATACTTCATTATTGGTAACATCGGCCATAAACATCTGCATAACTCAAAGCAAGCTGCAAAAATGGCCAGTATTTGTCCTTGAGACAAATTGCTCTTTTTAAAGATCAGCCTTAATCAAGGCTGAACCAAATTAGAGCGAAAAGACGGTTAAAATAAGTTTTGGGGGTTCGAACCTGGTTGCTAAGCGTCCCATCAAATTCTGGGCATAATTGAGTTCTAGAAAGGAAATGACCTAGGCGGGTTTCGAAACGGCGCCGAACCCGCCGAGACGCACCCTGTATACGCTCGGCTACTGTCCCTATATGCATTTGCATCTATATGCATTTATACTCTCGCTTACATTTGCGCTGCAACAGTTTTACTGAGGTAAAGGTATTTTTTAGATCTTTTTGCTGGGAAACCCGATAAATAAATTTTTATTTTGAAATTATAAGTCGATCAAGTTTTTTTGTGATTTTTACAATTTTACTATTCGATAGTTGAGTTTGCCTTCCTTTAAACAATACAAATGCAGTGAACTTAAAAAGAAATCACAAGCCAAACCACGAAAAATCAAAATTGAGCGTGAACAAATTTCAAGACTTTTTCCAGAAAAAAAAACAACAAAAAAAATCAGCAAGACTTATATAAGAGTACTCACTACGTTCATTACTCTCAACAAGACGCTGTGGTGGATCATCTTCAATACCGGAAGACAAAAACTGCCAACAAGAAAACCATATATGCTGGTTGAAACATAACTGATGTTACTTATTATTTACAACAACACTTTTTCAAACTAAACCTGCTGCGTGACGTCAATTTATAAATAATTTGTCATAAGGTCTCGAAACTGTCGTTTTGAAACTATTAGTAGCTAATTTTATACATATAGAGTATATTATGTCCATGGATATCGGTGAAACTGCCTTTCACCTCCACGATACCACAGACTTTGCCCGGATCAAAAACCCAATCTAGTTCCCTAGTTCCTTGGGCATACATAGTCCATAGACCACAGTTCCTTCCAAATTCCTGAGAGAATTCTGAACAAAACTCACGTATTCCACAGATCCAACTCGAGTGCAGTTGTAATTTCCATCGTTGCTGGGCTCTGAACAAATCTCGTCATCTGCCTCGTCATCATACTGAGTGTCATCCGCGAGGAAGAAGCAGTTGTCGGCAGCTGAGCTCTTTCGACTTTGTGAACCAATTTCAGAGATGTCTGAAATAAAAGACTGCTATTCGTATTTTCGGAGAAAACTTGCAGTTGATCAGTGAAAAAAAAACTCAGATCAATTCAACATCCGGCCAAATTGTCCAGCGCAGATAAATATGAAATGAGAAGCTTTTGACTACTGTACTGTCTTAGTTTACCGGAATTAACATTTAAAATAATCCAAAAAAAAACAATTTTCTTAAATTGGGTTGACAGTACACAAGAATTGATGGGAGCCAAAAGTTTCACAACTCTAACTTATATTTCAACACTAAAGCGGGGCCTATTTCATAAATAATAAATTAAGTCGTTTTTGTTTGTTTGAAAGGAGCAAAACATAACCCATTTTGGGTGAAGTTTTGGTTTCGTATTTAAAAGAATAATTCTGGACCCTATCCATTTTTGTCAACTCAATTTGTAAAAAAAACTCCATATGTTTTCGAGTTGTCAGGGTAAATTAACCGATACCTTATATTTATAGTTTAATACAAACTAGGTAAACTTATTTTCATAAGCTCGAACTGTCAAACTTTCAGTTCATAAAATTTCTCAGATAAATTTATTACTTCGCAAAAACCCAATTCGTACAAATTTAAATGGAAAACTTTGCATCGAAAGACAATTAGCAGCTCCGTTTTTTTTCGAGTTTTCGCTCATTAAAAACAACCGTTTATTATTGCGCGCTTCTTTTTGTTACGAATTGTAACTCTCAAAGAAAACTTTCTCGATAACTATTTTCTCGAAAACTCTATATAACAGTACCAATCTCTTTTTTGAAAAAAGGCTTAAAAAATTACTCTTTGAAACAACCCGCACTGGCAAAACTGACTGAGGTTAATTGCATTATTAAAAAATTGAAGATAAATCTAAGATCGACTGTAGTAGCAAAAAAATTATTAATAAAAAACGATGAATATTGATGTGTTTTAAATCAATTTATGTTGATTTGGCGCAGAAAAACCACATTGAATCATTTCTAAAAAAATCTGATTAGAGATTTTTGGTTATTGCACTTGTAATTTTGGACTATTCCAGCCAATTTAATTTCTTTAAATCAATTATTATACAGATTATACACAAGTTTTCTAACCCATTTGACTCTCGAATAAAATCATTAAAATGAAAAAAAAGTAATTAAAGCTTTTCAGTTGATATTCCTGCTGATATATAAACTAAACTTAGTAAACTGAACTAAGATAACTAAAATAGCTAATATGCTAATTTCATGCAGCAAAAAAAAACATAGTCAACGGATAGTTGGAAAAGAGTAATGAACTCAAGTAAACAGAAAAAAAGCTGACTTTGTTAAAAAAAATCTCAACTTTCGAATCTCAAAAAAAAGAAGCCCGTTAAACTCTTTGAATTTTTAGAACAATTTATGATTAGTGCTTTTTGATAACATTAACCGAACTTGAGAACTGGATCAATAGGTAAACTTTTGAATCCGCTGGAAGTCTCAAAATTTCATTCCAATTTTGACACTAGAAACTGTTCACGTTTTTTTAGCGCCTTTTTCACGCTATTTACGTCACCTTCAACAGATGAAATTCAATTGAACTCAAAAAATGCATCTATACCTAAGTGCAATCATATATACATTAATATAAATGAATGCACATCCGTAGTTATTAGAGCATTTCTGAAAAAAAAGACAAAAATCAACAAGACCTACATAACAGTCTTCACTGCGTTCATTACTCTTACTTGTTTCATATTTATCTGATCGTTTTTTGGTAATCTGCTTTGCAAAACTGCGCTGCTATCAGTTCCTTTAAAGTTGTTTTTGATCACCATGTGTTAAACCACCACAAGAACACAACAATTGTTAAAATTTAAAAGCTAAATTTAAGTGCTTGCGGTTAAAAAATTCTCCTCAAATGAAAATAGATCACTGTAAGACTGGCGAAAGTTTCAACAACTAAAACAATTTTCTCAAATTTTTGATTCAAAGCAATAAAAAACCTAACATTTTTTTATTCAGGTTGAGAAATTGACCTTTCGCAAAACCAAATCTTGACCAAAACAGATTTCAATGAGATTTGGTTGGATTTGACTAGCTAGCGAAAACCGTTAAATCAATTTAAATCATTTTCGAGAGACTAAAATTTAGCAGAGAAATTTTAGGATAGATGGATTTAAAATCCAAATCAATTCCTAAAGTGTACATGGTTTAACAACTTGGATCGGACCAAAATTGGTTTTGAGAGCCCAAAAGTGTGCTCGCTCGCTCGCTTCTGGAATCCACAGACTATTTTTACTTGGTTTAGTGGATTTCTACCTGAAAACGTGGATTTGTAGTGGATTTGTACCTGCAAAATGTAAGCTACACAAAATTTTGAAAAAAGTTGTTGTTATGGAATCTATCGTCTTGGTTTTGTACGTTGATTAACTAATCTTTTTTTAAATTCTGAAAACAATCAATTTTGGAGGCCACAGTCTGGACATACCAAGATGCGGTCGCATCGGTCTTATCAAAAAACCACAACCTCGGCCCGGTAAGTTTTGATTATTTTTATTAAAAAAATTATATTTTTAGTAATTGTTCATACTCTGAAGAATTCTCAGGGTAGGTTCTGTAAAAAACGTGCATTGGATTAATTCAGCTCGAATTGAAAATGAAAAGTATTAACCAGGTTCGCTTTCATTTTCGTGGACATTTGGAAGTCGATTCAACTTCTCGATTGTGATTGGCTGATTGAGTTGAGCTTCTGCAGCCTCACTAACCAATGACATTCGAGATATTCCGTCGCTACTCCCACTCGTTTCTTCGTCATCATCTGTGCAATCGTCTAAAAATTTGTACAAGTTTCGTTCAGCTTCAAGCGCATTTTAAACTGAAAAACCGTTTCTCCTGGGTCGAGTTTTGAGACTAATTTTCAAAATTTCAAAGCCGCGCAATGTTAATTCTGCGAGCGAAAAAACATGGTTTCGGCCGGTTCTTATTATCGCGGGCAGAGCTTCAGTTTGAGCTTGAGTTTGAAAAGGTTGAATTTTAGTCGCGATAAGTAAAAAATCGCGATAGTCTGCAAATTAGATGCAAAGACTATAGTTTATCAGAAGTTTTGATATATGCCATAATTAGTTTGGGGGTTTAAGAAGTTAGACAAAAAGCAAATTAGACGATCAAAAAATAACGAAACTTAGACAATAACTTGCGTGAAATTTGTTTACAGACTTAAATTATCTTTTGGCTGAGTAAATACTGGTTGTTCCTAAATTCCGTTTCTGTACGCGGTCGACTAACTTCTAGTCGTCTAATTTCCTAGACCACATAAGAATATGAGAACAAGTGTTATCGGTGCATGTGAACAATCTCCTCCCTTAATAGATAAAGTGAACATAATCTCCTCTTAAGGTTAAATGAAGAATTCAAGCACTAATGTGGAACCTGATCTAAACTACATTTTATGATTGGATAAATTAGATATTTTACCACTGTAAAGTATTTAATATTAACCAATCATGATCCATCTAACTAACAACCCACTTATTTGTAAGTGCTGAAATTACTTGTAATTTCAGCACCAGAGAGATTTGAATTTAACTTAGAAATTAGTTGCCTCTCCATGAGAACTTCAGCAGCCGCAATAAACCAGTATACCCTAGATCTATTGAGCCTAGCAGAGACTAGTTAAACAACCTGAGACTAGATAGTATAAGAGTAAGATTAGGATCGGTATTAGACTAAGAAGTTGCACGAATCTATCCGGCCGAAAATAAGATAGCGTGACGAGCAGACGGTGTACCCTATCCGAAATTACTCTATGAGTTAACCACTTCGGTCATAACTCATCTGGTGCGACCATAAGTCTCGAACAAGACCCTAATAGCTTAGAATTAACCAAAAATAGATTAGAATTTAGACAAAACATTTTCAAAATGTTATACGACGATAATTTAATCGAAATGTCTCTTCGACTCAATAGATCAGAGCCAATATTCCGAACGATAATAGAACTACCCGGAATTGGAAGAAGACCTCGAACCAGAGACGACATACGACAAAGTAGAAACTTACCATATAGTTAAATGATAGTACGGCAAAAGCCAACACAAACTTTTATATTTAGAATTTTATTAGCAATGAATTTAGATTTTCATTCACAAACATAAAATCTTGAAGTCAATCTTCATGATCATCTCAGGCGCTAAAGAAAATTATTAATATACAATAACGATTGATAAAAAGATCTCAGATCGTTTTCCTAAATTCTGCAGTATTATATAAAACATGTTTAGAAAATATTTATTGAAAATCAAAACAAAAATTAGTAGCATGACAATAAATTGTTAGTAATCATAAAATCATTTGTAGTCCCAGCTTCATCACCTAAAAATAACAGCAATCATAAGCTCACTAAACATCAAAAACTAAAATTTTTAAACAATTTAAACCATTTTAAACTTAAATTCACTTAATTTTAAAATCAGATCATCAAGGCTTATCCTTGGATCTACATTAATTTTTCTATTTCATTAAATTTAAAACCTGATCATCAAGGCCTATCCTTGGATCAAAAAGAACAATTTTGTTCTCCCCCACCCACTTAGCTAGTGTCTAACGACCTCAAACGTCGATTCACTATCCAACCCTTTCAAAAAACCCAAGACTAATAGAAATTTTTGAACAAAACTAATCATTCAAATTAGGATAAACAGTGAAGAACTTCGGTTATTCATCCTTCACTTGAACCCTCCTCTTACCAGACCCAGGATAAATCTTAGACTTAGTAAGTTTAAAATAGTATCTAACGAACTACTCGCGTTCTAATTATACCTGAACCTTGTGGATCGATTTACTATTCTCCAACCCTTGAACACAATCACTACCCCTAAGTAAGATTAAGTAAGTTAACACCTTAGCTTATACTAGCCACGAGAAAATAAAAAATCATTCTTCGGAATCGATATACTTTGCTCTCCAACCCTGAACAAATAGACCCAGGTTAAGCTAACCAAAAAATCGTGAGGACTAACAGTTTAAGAAAATAGAAATCATCTAACAACTTTTTGCATCCATCATCCTAAACCTTATGCCATTTAAAAATCTAGGAAACAAACAAACAATCGTTTTACACAACTGTGAAATAGATAACAAAAAATACGACCTTGTAATTACACCTCATACACAAACAGTTGGATATATTAGAACAAAACGACAAACACTAAAAAGGAAAATAATAACCAAACAAAGACAAATCACACGAAAAAGATTTTCAAAAAATAGAAACGCATTTTCAGAATCAAAAGCCAGCAATTTAGACGAACTTTATAAATTAAAAGAATCTATTGATAAAAATTGCCCCATTCACGATCAATTATATTGTTCCGACTCAGAAACAACTTCAAATTCATCAAAAAGAGGAAAAAGAAGAATAAAAAAGCAATGTAAACACAAACCAGTACACTTGTATAATTGGAATCAACCAATTAGACACATCGATAATTACCTATTAACAGTCATTAAACGAAAAAATGAGCCAAACCCACACTCCAAGTGAAGATAGTCCAGATGACGACGACATCTCCCCTTTCCTCGTAGATGCACCTGATAATAGAGGACAACACGATCTTTGCAAGAATTTACTCCTAAATTTGTTTGAACCTGGAATCAGCCCATGCAAAGCAGAGTTCCCAGATGTAAAAATCAAAAGACAAATTATTGATCACTATCTGAAAGATATATGTAATTTAACACAACAATACGGAATCTACACCATAGAATTCAGTACACCAAACCCGAATCACCGCAAATATGTAATTCAAACAGACGATCTTGACCTAGAATTTTCAAAAGTATTCTTAGAATATATAAAAAGCATACAATATCATAACTCACAAAGAGCAAACTCCATATTTACTAATGAAGTTTTTGCCATAATATATAGTTATATTTCAATATTAGAAAACGAAACCCCAATCCCAAATGTCTCACCGACAGAGACATCCAAACATATAAAGGTAGGACATGAAATCACACTATTTTCAACTTTCCTACATATAATTAAAGAAAATTTCACTAAAGATGAAGTTTCACAACATACAAAACATGACTTACAAAAAAGTTTGGCATGGTTTATAATAGATTATTTCACACATAATATAGATTTAGTTTCGCAAGCAAGAAAAAATTTCAGACCTCAAAATTCAAACGATGATACCGCCATCACAGAACAGTCAGACTACGTTTGGAACCCCGAATGGTCTCATTATGCATTCATAAATATCCCACAATCAATATCAAGTCAAGCAATAAGTACAATATCTTATATAAGAGATTATGTAAGAGTAATACCATTAACCATTGATGCAACACCATTAAACTACAATACATTTTTACCTGATACGCGAAATAACAGTTTAAATTCGACCGTCATACACAATGAAAACCTTAATGGAACTAGGAATCTTACTCAACAAGATATCCAGACACCATCACACTTCATAAATGAAGAAATCGTCCAAACAACATTAACTACACAACAAAGTATTTCACCGATACGTCCAAATTTAACAACACCAAGAAATACAAACACTTCACTGGCACAAAAAAACCTTACAATCAACCGTTAAACCTTCGGTTGCTCCAAAATATTCACAAATGGATTATCAAACATATAGACCCATGACAGTACCGTCAAAAACACGCAGAACGTTCACAAGAAACACTTTTGCGGAACACAATTATAATTACGCACATTCATCAAAAACAAACTATCCCTCACGAAAAAACAATAATAATCAGATAAGATCTCGATATTGGGATAACCCAATGACAACAACCAACTCAGTAAATTTTCAAACTAATTCACATCCTCCACAGGATCGTAGTGAAAATTACCCATTCTTTCAACAAAATAAAAATAAAAAGCAAGCACCTCATCATACGGATTATCTATCCTCTGATGATGATTATTTACAACCAGATACATTTGCACCATAAACTCTAGAATATCGTGGACAAGGAGTGCAAAAACCACATACATATCATAGAATTTTTTCTCCACATCCAACAGATACACAAAATCAACAAACAATACAAATGCAAAACCCAATTAATACACAATCTTTTCAACCAATTCAGCCACAAAACCCAATGATTACACACTCGTATCAACCAACACAAATGCAAAATGAAATACCACTCCCATATTACCTTCAACAACACGAAATAACAAAAAATCAACTCTCAAACTTTTCACAAATGCCAAATGCCGCAGAATCCCTACAAATGACAATGAATCTATACCTTATGGGTGGATCATCAATAACATCAAACAAACCATTAATGGTATTCACAGGAACAGACCCTGAATATTCTGTAGAAGATTATTTAAATGCAGTAACAGCAAATTTAATTTTAAATATAGGACCTGAACCAATTAATACACCACTACATCAAAATTGGATACATCGACGCACAGCGTTGATACAAACAACCTTAGATGGCGCAGCCCAAAAATGGTTTTCAGTATTGCCTATAGAAATAAAATCAAATTGGAAAAGATTTACACAAGAATTTTCAAAAATGTTTGACTCCGAGAGAAATAAACAACAACAAAGAGTTTTATGTAATGAAATTCGCAGATTACCAAATGAAACCATCAAACAATTAGCAGTACGTATCGAAACACTAGTTCGAAAAGCATATTCATTAAATACACATGACTATAAAAACACAAAAATGACAGAAATCTTAATGATGACCTTAACACCTCAATTAAGGAAAATAGCAATAAAAAAGAGAGCATCCCATCCTTCCTCAATTCGAGAGCCCGATCTAGATTTTCGAAAACTAGTAGACAAACTAGAGCAATTAGAAATCACAATGAAACTTGGAGAAACAGAAAATCTGAAGTTACAATATGTTAATCGAATTGAAACAAATACCACAAATATCAACAACATACAGGAATCAGATACAGACCTCGTTGAAAAAATCACTGAAATACTAAATATTTATGAAAAACACCCAAACTTTAAAGGCAAACCATCTTTCAAAAAATGGTGTAATTATTGCCGACGATACGGACATAGTATTTCTGAATGTAGACAAAAACAACAGGATAACCAAAACAAACCTCAAAAATATAAAGAACCAAATAAATCATTCTATCAATACATGAAGAAAGATCAAAATCTACCAAACAAAAATGTATACAGCAACAACAGTTCAGGAAAACCACTTCCGAACAATACCAATTACACGAGAAATCAATCACTATATAACTCAAGTTATAGAGGAAGATCACCAGAACGAAGAAATACACAAAATTCCTCACAAAATTATTACAATCGACCAAATAGTCGAAATAACTACTCCAGATCAAATTCAAACACAACACAATTTGTTTCTAGACCTAATTCCCAATCAAACATAAGGAATAAATACTATCCAAACAATCAATCACGAAACTCATCATATAATAGAAATAGAAACTATTCAAATAATCGAAATAGAAGTTATTCAAACAACCGAAATCAGAATTACCCGAACAATCAATCAAGGAATAACTCATATAACAGATCAAACTATCACAAATCAAACGATAATTATCAAAACAGATCAAAAAACAATTCACAAAATCGACATTCAAGTTATAATAATCGTTATAGAAATTATTCCCAATCACCACACAGAAATAATAACCATTATAATAATTCTAACAATCGCCACAGAAGTAGTACACCCAAACATCAAAGACATATTAATCAAGTACAATCAAATGAAGAAACAACATCAGACCCCCCAGATATTGATGACACAGGAAATAACGAATTACAACTAAATCAAATAAACTGTGGATCATCAGACACAGAAAGTGATACAGAAAACACTCTCTCCATAAATGTGATAGCAGTCGAAAACGAATACGAACCTATTATATATGAACAACGTTTTTCATCACATATATATGAAAATCAATTAGAACTCCTTACCAATTATTATATTGAACCCATCCATACTACACAAACGGCACAAGAAACTAATGAAATCAACACTGTAAATAAATCCAATGAAAATGACAAAACAAAATGCTTGAATACAAATCACATCTATCAAAATATACAAAAAGAACAACCCAAAGAAAAAATTTGGACAATACCATTTCTTTTAGAAAGTCCAAGAAACAAAGAATTTCAACCACCAGATCTTGAAATTGATTTTTTAATTGATTCAGGAGCAGAATCAAACATAATAAACATTCCCACATGGAATGAAATCAAAACATTACACCCAAAATTAACACCTCTTGCAACCTCCAGTAAACTAGCAACAGCACAAGGATCAACATTGGAAAATATGGAAAAGCTCAATTATTTTTTCTCCCCACAAGAACAATGGAGCAAAATAAAATTTTAAATAAACCATTCAAACAAATATTTCATATCACTGATATTAAGCACAATATCATTGGAATACCATTTATCTCTAAATATATACCAACAATCACCATCTTGAATAGTAAAATGCTAATCAAAGATAAGTACACAAAAACAAAAGACACAGCCCTAACATTTTTTCAAAGATTAAATAAACAACCACCATTCTTTTCAAAATTTTATCCAATTTATAACCAACAACGAAAACACCTGAAACCACTATCAGGAAACATATATAATTTTTCAATAAAACAAGTTCACCAATATGATAAAAATCAAAATAAACAACAACTCTATATGTCAGACTTTGAATTCAAACCTATCCATAAGTTTTTCAAAATCACAATTTCATCCATAAAATATTTGAAAAATACGAATTCAGATGTCATTTCGTTACATGTATACAACAATACACCGTATCAAGTAACATTGCCCTTAGGACTTTTAGGATATTGCGAAACCAACGCTACAAAATCACCAATACATGAAAAAGCATACCGCGTAAATAATATACTCCAATTATTAGATATTTGTCAACAAAGAAGAACAACCAAAAGGTAACACATTTATCAACCCTGTTATCATCCTAGCAAAAGGAGAATCATTAAAAATAGTTCTAGACGCTAGATATCTTAATTCACTAATAGACGAATCAAAATGCAATTGGCCTATTGAACCAATACAAGTTATTTTAACAAAAATAAACGGAAAATACTTTACAACCGCAGATATGAATAGTGGATACAATCAAATGCCACTAGATGAACAATCACAACGTTTAACACAATTTGTTATTGGAAATCAACAATATGAATTCAATCGCCTATTCTATGGAATATCCATAGGACCACCAGCATTCTCAGCTTTTATGAGCAAAATTTTTTAGACCACTAATACTCAAGAAAAACACAATCACCTATTTAGACGATGTTTTTATGCAATCACAGACAAAAGAAGAAATGTGTAAAGTTTTAGAACACTATCACAAAATACTTCAGAACGAAAATCTGAAGGCCGCCCCCGATAAATCACACTTCTTTTTAACACGAGTTAAATTTTTAGGACACAATATAAAAAGAAAGACAATCACTCCATTAAAATCACGCATTGATGCTATTCAGGAGCTTCAACCACCAACAAACAAAAAGAAAATCCAAGAATTCCTTGGAATGTTAAATTTTTTAAGCAAATACGTCTAAAAAATGTAATTATACTTAAGACCATTCTATAATATACTCAGACAACAAAATAATTTTGAATGGAATACAGAACATCAAATACGATTTGAAGAAATTAAAAAACTCTTAACTGAACAAATTTCGAATACAATTCCCGATCCAAATCAACCATTCTATGCAATGTGCGATGCTTCAAATTTTGGCATCGGCGCAGCATTATTACAATCACACAATGGTACCAACAAAATGAACCTTATATCAGAAAATTCTCGATGATTCACTCAAGCAGAGCTACGACTCTCAACTCTAATGAGAGAATGTACAGCTATAATTTATACACTTACAGAATATGAATTTCTGATACTTGGATCAAAACATCCAACAGTTCTATTCACAGATCACAAACCAATCAATTTTCTCTTTACACAAAAGTCCAACCCAAATCACCGAGTTTATAGATTTCAATTAATTCTAATGAAATTTCCGAACTTACATATAGTTTGGACAGCAGGAAAAAATCTTGCATTACCAGACACATTAAGTGGAAATACACCACCTGAATTACTTAGACGTAAAACTACAGTTGAAATACCCAAAAATATAAAATTTTACCTTGCAGAAAACGAAACATCACCCCGACTAGAATGCAAATATGCAGTAAAAACTGGCGTTGAACAATCACAGATAAATAACCTACAACACTTCCCACTTTACTTAGATTGCCAAAATAACCACTACGAAGTTGATATACTTGGAACATCAACTTTCAAACCAATTCCAAACTCACAATGGATAAAAAATAACACCCAACAAAAAAGAGTAAAACAACACTCGCATAAAAAAGACCTTTTCCCGTTGATTGAAAAAGAAAATCTAACTGATAAAATAAATTTATCAGGACCACAAACAAACGATTCAAAATACACAATAAATCAAGTTTTTGACCTCCACGACCCACTTGACACAATTCCTTTATCTAAATTAGAAATTGAAAACATTTTTCTCCCTCCAACAGAAAAAATTACAATTAATACCGTGAAACAATATCATAATCTTGACCCAGTAATTAGACAACTAAAATCATGGCACAAATATAAAACTAAACCCGTAAAAGCAGATACCACAATTTTAGGAAATAAAACCCTCCTCCGATATTTTCGAAAAATTAATAATACAACAATTAATGAAAACACAGACCTCCTAGAATACCAATTAAATGAATCAACAGTTCCCTGTCTCCCTTTAAGTATGATTCTCATAGCTTTTCATATCTCACATACACAAAACATTAAAGGACACTCTGGATCAGAGAAAACATATTCAAATTTCATACAAAACTTTTATTTCCCAAATGCACCAATTTGGATAAAAGTACTATGCAATGATTGTATAGTATGTCAGCTAAATAAACCTTATCCAAATCAAAAACAAATAGCCCAAAAACAAGATTTTAAAGGACAAAGTTTGTACTTTAACCACCGTATTTCATTTGATACAAAAGGACCAATTTCACCATCATCCGAAGGAAACTCCTACATTATGGTAATTGTTGACGCATTTACACATTATGTAGCACTTAACCCAGTACCACATTGTAACGCTTATTACGCTTACACAACACTTTATGAACACTGGATAGCCAAGTTCGGACTACCCGAAATTTTAGTTACAGACAACGGTACAGAATTCATAAATAATGAAATCATCACACTATGTCATTTATATAACATCAAACACAAACCACGTACATCTCATGCACCTTGGAGAAACGGCTTAGTCGAAGGTATGAACCGTTCACTACAAGAACATCTTAGATGTATCATCAATGGAAATGATACAAGATACACCGAATGGTCAGCAGATGTAAAACTATTTCCCTTAGCATATAATTCACAAATCAGGACAACTCTAGGAATGTCACCATATGAAATGATTTTTAATCAAAAGCTACGCAAACCAATTATGTTTACAGCAAACTCTCATAAAAATGCACAAAGTCATTGTCAACCGAATAAAGACTCAATTTGTTATAACCTACCTTTACACACACATGATGAAGATCATTTTCATCACCCACAAATTCTTAAATTAGCCTCCGGTACACACACCGAATGGATTTTAAATAGAGATAAAAAACACAATGAAATTTACCAAAAAGTAACAAAAAGTTGTTACAAAGGCAAAACATTAATGAACAAATAACTTCACGCTTTACACCAGCCTCCGATTTAAAAATTGGAACATTTGTTTCAATACCCAATTTTAACACTCAAAAAGGAATTTCTAAAAAAATACAACCCCTTCGTAAAGGACCATACCAAATAATTGCCAAACCCACTGACGTCACATATAAAATCACCGACTCAGACCAAAAAGAAATTGTTCAACATCGAAACAATCTATTACCTTATTACCCAAAAGAATACGCACTACGCGAACTAACTCAATTATATTCTTTCACAGGTTTAAAAGTTATTCAAAATAACCCACATACGGAAAATGAAACAAAAGAACAACATGACATTCATCCCGAAAACCAAAATAAAAAATCAACTACAATGAAAAACAATACAAAAAAGCTAGATCAAAATATTCTTCAAAAAGAAAGAAAAAATAGAAAAATGACAGAAAAAATTATACCCCAAGAACAAATCGACAAATCAGAACATAGAGAATCATCACGACTTAGAAATCAACCACGCAAAAACTATAAAACATTCATCCCACAATCTGAAATATTAAAGAAAGTTGAATTTCAAAAACAGCTTTAATTTTACAATTAATAATCTTTGCACCTCTGAAATATTTTGAACTTTCATTTTTCAAAATAACATGCTGACAGACACGCAGCGATTCTAGTTCAAAATTAGCCAATAGGATTCATCCAATCCGTCACCTTCTATAACTCTAACACAAACCATCTAGACGAAAGATATTAAACTCCAGGCATATCTATAACTATAACTTCACAACCTCCGGGTCAAAAATAAGCAAACCATTCCAACTTGACAACTAAAATAAATATCACCATAATATCATAATCCTCCCTTATCTAATAACCCAAAGATCAACAATATTTCCCCAACTCAGACCTCAAATACCCCCCAAACAAAAATGTTAAGTTAGCCTAAAGTAAAAGAACGACCATTTTGATTAGCCTAGAGTATAAAAATCTCAAAAATACCCCAGATCACTTGACAAATAAAAATAAAGAAAAAGAAGACCTCCCGAACACCATAAAATTTGCCCCCAACAATTTTTCACAAAACTCAACCCACTTGTCAAAAAACCAATAAATAATTCGACCACACTTGAAAATTGCCTCAAACAACAAAAAATATTCAATCGAGAAGCCATTTCTTAAATGCTCTTCTCTCGATCAGTCAACATAATTCTTAACATTTTCATAAATTTTTTAACAATAATTAAACTTTTAATCATATTTCTTTTTGATACCTTTGAAGCTTTTGTAATAATCTTATCATTTTTTGCAACATTTTTTAAATTTTCTATTCCATATTTGAACTATACTTCCAACTTTCAAAAGCCATTGACCATATCCACAGGTACGATTCACAAAACTTATCTAAATGATACGAACAATTTTTAGTAGAACCGATATTTTTTTACTATTTGTAATTTTTATAACATTTCTATCATCCCTCATCTTGACAATATGTAAATGTATAAAGAAAGCAATCATCACATTCGCCTTAGCAACAATCCTTCTAATTCTTTTTCTCGAAGAGTACTACAATAAACATAAATTTTTTCACTAAAAGAAATAGATCAAAAACCATCAAAAATTGCTAACCAACAATCACACAGTCAGTCTTAACCGACATCATCCCAAGATAACCCAACACCACCTATAACTACCCAAAACCCTCAAACATCTACACGAATTTCTTTTCAAGATAACCCATATACCTTTGAAGAACGACACGCTCGCTTATCTGAACCACTAGAACCAGTCCAACGACAAGCACCTCTAAGTGAACCAACATATAACTTGTACCCAACACTACCACAAGAATTAAGTAGAATACGAAATCTTAGTCAAAATCAAAATACAGTTGAAATAAATAGACAAATTATACATCCTCGACGAAACAGAAATTTTCAAACCCCCCGAGTTCATTTTGATATACCTCAATCCCCATCACAAAGTACTCCAGAAAACCCCATTGGTATATTACCAGAAACCCCTACTTCTTTCACAACGTAGCATCTCTAGCCTACCCTCAGATTACTTAGGTTCAACACCAACATCTGAACAAATACGTGAAAATCCCTTTAACCCCCCAAACCAAACATCACGACTACCATATTGGACAACACAATCATTCACACAAGGTGAACCAAATTTAATCAATGATCCAATAGATATTTCTACGGATACAACAACATCCTCATCACTACCAGAAACATTATCACTGCCATCAACACCATCAATAAGCCAGATTTCACCGACGCCTTTTACTTTAAATTTCCCAAATAACCTCGACGCTAGATATCGAGAACAATCATCAACAAATATCCCTTTAAGATTAGACTGGAATACATTCACAGCACCCCCACCATTATTTGGACAACACCCAGAAAGTAACCGACTCCACAACTGGGCACTCAATAGATTACAACATAGACAAGACATCCACGAAGACATTCGTGAACATAACATCCAAATACTCCAACAAAATAGTCTACAATTAAAATTTGAAATCACGGTTAAACTAAACAACATTGCTCAACATCCTTACTCATTAAACCCACCAAATATAACAGCTCAATCACTACCACCACCATTTATAACAACTGAAGTAATATATAAATACGACAGATATACCAAAAAGACAATTGGTTACATCACATTTTAGAACCCATACTCAGGATTATTATAAACATGTATATTCTAAAAATATTAAATTTTCTCCAACTCTTTTTTCTAGTAATTTCAGATCAGAACATAAATCCTTCCCCCCGCACAGGATTCCAAGTTTTATTAGTAACACATTACGATTGTGAAGAAAATGAACAAAAAACACTACACAAATATGCAATAAATCAAGTATCACAATGCGAAACAGAACCACAAGCTATAGAAACTACAAATGTAATAGCGACACTCTATTCAAATGCCCGAGCAACAACAGTTATAGGATTTAAATTCACAGCAACATTTTCTGAAAAGAAAGTACATTGTTCACAAGTCTCAAATGGAAATAAAAACCGACTTGACCACGAATCATTCTACCAGAGTAATATCGAACGACTTTTACATCTCAACCCCGAAGATTGTAAAAACGAGTTACTCAGACTAAATATCACAAAAAAAACACCGATAGAAAGTTAGTGTATTTCCAAGTTTTTGCAGATTCTGTACATCAAGCAGAACTTGAAAGATATCAAGGACATATAAAACTAGATGAAAAATACCCATACAACGGCGCACACGGAAGATTAACTTATGACATACATGATAAACACTGGACACCGCACATTGGTATCAATAACCCATCAAACTGCAAAGCAGACACAAAAAATAAAGGATATCAAGAAATAATGTTTTTCGATTGGAAAATACACTTCGAAAAAATACAACTCACACGCGATTTATCTGACATCACAATGATCTATCAAGGAATTAGATTACCTTGTAAAAACGATCAAGGCTATTGTGACCCTACAACACGAACACAAGCAACAATTGTTTGGTTCCCCGAAGACACATGTACAACATTTCAAGTAGCAAAAATACACGCCCGAATGATAAAATTTCACGAAAAATATTTTATACAATCAATTCCATATGAACAAGTAAATCCATCACGAAAAAAAAGTACTGAATTTAGAAACATTCACAAAATAGAAAATAAATTGACACGTTTTCAAATATATCAAGAAACAGAACTTGCATACAAATACAGAAACCCACTTCACAAAACACAATACTCCGAAAAATTAGTTGAATACGAAAAAGGATTCGACATGACCACTGGAAAAATAAAAATTGACCCATATGCCACAAGTCATCCTATAAACGAAGGAACATCATATATACCAGTTAATTTTCAAAAAAGTAAAGGTCAACCTGGTGGACATCTAAAGCCCCATGACACTAGAAGCACACGTTTACAAGAACTATCACTAATGAATAGTACTTATTTTGGTAATATTCACTATGATATTTACTTAGATATGAAATTAGACTACACAATTAGCCGAATTTTTCAGGAAATGTCACTCTCTGAATTAGAAACACTTCACCAACTATGCGAATTAGAACGGACACAAATCTTACAATCACTTGCACTAGCAGTACTAAAAATACCCTACGCAGGATATTTACTATCAGGAAATAGATCAAATTTTTTAGACTACGAAGGAAACATTTTATGGTTTTATACCTGTACCAAAAAAGTATCACCACTATATGTTTTTGAAGATAAACGATGCTATAAAAGAATCCCTATCTTTTATAAGAATAAAGTACATTTCGTTGACACACTTTCAATACGAACCTATTTCTGGGATACCGCAGTTCCATGTGGATCAGAAAATAGCCACAATGTAGTACAACTGAACCCTGATGAAGATAAATATTACCTTCTTACCCCATACCCCACATTAATGCAATCACTCAAAAAATTTTCACCAGAAAGCATAAGAGCTATTGCTCGAAACCCAAATATCGACTTACAATCAATTGGAATATATTCAAAATCCGATATTTAACATCACATTAGAACACAACAGTTCCAAGAATTATTAACACAAATGGACACTATACAAAGACAATCAATTGACCAAAACTTACGCAAACTTGCCGAAACCGCAGGATTTGCAGATATCTATACACAAGATTATAGCAGATATTTTAAAGACATTAAAGACTATACATATCTAAACGGTGAAAAATACCGACCACAAGATATCTCACCCATAAATATTTTTAGCTTTGTTACACCAAAAAATGAAATTCTTGATTTTCTAGGATGGCCCTATTACATCTTAAAAAAGTTGACTATTCTATACGCAATGTTTAACTTTGTAAGATTTCTTTTTTCACTTTTAAAAGGAATCTATAACACATGTGCTATACACACACAAGTAAATAGACAAGCAAGTGTAGCACGCATACTATTTGCAGGATTCTTTGGAATTTTTTCATCATCAATAAACAAAATTCTTTTAGACGCACAAAAAAAAGAATACAATACAAAAATAGCAACAAGACAGAACACATACGACGAAGAACATAATCATATAGATATAACGCCTAGAGCACCACAGTTACCACCCCTACCACATAACCATCCATTATCCCTAGTCCCACGAAATTTTCGAAATTTAGCAATAACACATAATCCAAATTTCAGACCAACCATATCAAAAAGTCCCATTCAACATACAATGACACATCATTCACAAGATGAAAATACATATGAACAAATTATGGAACAACCCCATACCACCGCTTTTCAGTCTCAAAATAATAATTTTTTTAGCCCACGATGAGCCGACAACTTGGATCCCTACACCACTCAAATTCCCACCCAACCAACCTCAACACTCCAATTACAATAATTCCACTTTTTGCTTTCCCGCCACCCGATTTCCCAACAAGTAATATAACATCAGGCATGAATTTAGACACTAATTCACATATTTCAGTTTTATACTCCATTTCACAACTCAATAACCCTAATATTGAAACCCCTGATGAATTTGCAGACTCTGAACCATCTCCATTCAGTAATTTTCAAACCAACTCCTCAATTTTTTCAACACCCCCTTTTCAACCAATCCCACCAAATAACCCACTCCCATCCATTTCTACACCTTCTTACGCTTCACAAGTCACCCCAACATACTCTTCATTTCATTCAGACCGATTATCCAATTCTCCAGATATTCCCCAGATCTCCCAAGAACTAGATAATTTTATCACCCTACAACAACAACCATTACATCTTGACACCCCCATTATAAATCAGATTTCTTCCACAATAGAATCATCAAACCCACCTACCCCCACACCCTCTTCAGCTTATACCGCATCATTAGCACCATCATCCACACCCACCGAATCATCAAATAGCACTAATAGAGCTTATCGCACTTTCAAATGAAAATTCCCAAACCATCCATTTCCAACAAAACCAGGAACAGCCCGTGAATAGATTAATCATCCAAATCACACTAACACGAGATATTTTCTAGCAATCACCTTACCTTCATTTCCACAATATACTTTAAACACTCCTCATGACACTAACGACACACGTTGTTTTGTAGATGAACATGTTTTAATGCCTACACATCATTGGACATCATATTATCATTTTACTAATCCCCTTTGCCTACCATTATCTAATACTCATATCGATATAGAAAGAAATCAAGATATGCTATACCGACTCAGCACACCACTAACCCATAGACAATTTACTTATATAGGATATAAAAAGTCACTAAAAACATTCACTGCACCCCGAGCTAACGAATATACGCTAGAATATTACGATCATAACATCATCCGAGCTAACCAAGACCAATTTTTAGATGATGATCGCTTCGCTAACCCACAAATCACAGAAAAATTCTTCATCAAAACACCATATGTATTTACACTCAATATATTTGACCGCAAATTTGACCACGTCATTTCTGAAGCACTAACCGCCATGCAAGCTTACGAAAGTTTTAAAGAAAGATTTCAATTATTTTCACCAACCTTCAATTTCCTTGCACCACATGAACGCGATTTGCACTGCTCACACGACATTATGTTACGCACTAAACAAACCCACACATATACGTATTATCGTTTCATACAAAATCATTTTGATCTGCACACTCCATCAAGACAACCACACCACCGTTTTCAGTTTATTAACTCTAAATACACTTCACCATTTTTTCTTAACTTCACATATTGCATCAAAGATACTAACCTTCACGGTATTCTTCGCAATTATGATCCCATAACCCAAATGTATATATTTTGTCCCATCACGAAGACCCTTAGCGCAGAAGAATCCAGACCCTTCCTTATCCCACATGAATTTATTCAACCTATAGAAATCCCAATATTAGAATTCATCCACAACACTAAATACAATCACAAATTATATAATCTCATTCAAAACACACCTTATGAGTTTGCAGTTGGCACTGAAGAACTAAAAACTATTAAAGCACTTCAATTGCTTTGGCCACTGCTTCAAACTAAAAACATCATTCGCATACTAGCAAAATTACTAACAAACTCCGACATAATACACGACATCTTCCCCCACGGTTTTTTCCCCGACGACTAACAGGTAAGTATAAATTATACATATTTTTCACTAATAAATTCAAATTAAAACTAACCATTCTTTATCCATGTCTCATTTAGATTTTTAGTCTTCATCCCACGATCATCTGCAAAAAACACAAAAGAAACATAAAAAATAGAGAACTTCTTCAAATTCTTCTAAACTCTATTAATTTTTTGCACTAGATAAATATAATAAAATTCATACCAATGTAGTATATTACTTTATAAATTGTTTCCCCAAAAGCAGTAATTCTAATAATGATGAAAATTTGTAACTTAATTTTTCCCCAAAACTAGCAGTAAAATTGAAATTCTATGTAGTAAATTGATAAGACGAAAATGCAGTACTAACCTTTTGATATTTTCATTCACTCGCACAAGAATTCTATCCAAACTCGCACAGCTCGCCCACGAAGAATTGTTTAAATAATGAATTTCAGTTTCAAGTTTTCACACTCAACAACTCTAACACACGATAATAAGTTTCAAACTTTCCTTTAACCCGGTTGGAAAGGAATTATATACTAAACAAAACTAACCAACGCAGCTTACTAAACACCACAAAACATATAATAACAGCATGACTAAGAAAAGAAAACCAACGGTACCCAAAACGGATTAACCCAGTTTAAAACTGGATAATTTATTCTTTTGAAGACTATTATAAAGTCTAAGAAAGAAATAATAAAACACAAAAAAGTCGAAAGACAAACCCATACCAAAAACAATTCGATTTTTGAAAAAAGGACACAACCAACGAAACATAAGAAAAACCACCACAAACCCGACATAAAACGTTATCACATAACAGAACCTCTCACAGAAACCGCACGAAACAATACTCCCACTCCTGGCCTAACCCACCAGAGAGGACGTCCTGAGCATGCTCTATAGCCGGCCTAACCCACCGCGCTACATCCACGCTTTGTGACCACACTTCTATTTTTAATAGGAGGTACTCAAGGGTGAGTAACTCTTCAAAATAACCAAACTAAAACAAAATGCTTTTGTGAAAACAACTAACCAAAATCATAATTAAAACACTGAACTAATAAAAATTTTAGAAAATGTAAATTATACATTGCAGTATGTAGATCAGCATACAACAACAAAGACGAACATCCAAAGACAAAATGACCCCACTACACTCGAAAAAGAATGGCCAACCACAACCAATATGCCGTCCACAATCACAACTCAAAGGATTTAGAGTACGACTTGACTTCGCAGAAAAGGACTTCATTGAACTAGACCAATGACCACCTCGATGCTCAAGTATACGTACAGATCCGAGTAACAAGGCATCCCCTCCACGCACAATCTCCACGCCATTCCCAGACGACGTCGAACACAAAAGAAGTTCTCTGCATGAAACAGAAAAACCCGTCATAGCAAACCATTCTGAAATCAGATTGATTTCGTTGGGAAACACAGTCGTTGTTACAAGAAAACACAACGATTGATATCCATCATTCCAGCGTCCTGGAACTTCTCTAACAAGAGAACGCAGAAGAATATGATGTTCGCCAAATACCAACGTCCATCATCCATCCTTTGAATTGCAGAAAGACAATTCTAAAAAAACTCTGTAAAACCCGGATGGGTGGAACCTGATCTAAACTACATTTTATGATTGGATAAATTAGATATTTTACCACTGTAAAGTATTTAATATTAACCAATCATGATCCATCTAACTAACAGCCCACTTATTTGTAAGTGCTGAAATTACTTGTAATTTCAGCACCAGAGAGATTTGAATTTAACTTAGAAATTAGTTGCCTCTCCAAGAGAAATTCAGCAGCCGCAATAAACCAGTATACCCTAAATCTATTGAGCCTAGCAGAGACTAGTTAAACAACCTGAGAATAGATACTATAAGAGTAAGATTAGGATCGGTATTAGACTAAGAAGTTGCACGAATCTATCCGGCCGAAAATAAGATAGCGTGACGAGCAGACGGTGTACCCTATCCGAAATTACTCTATGAGTTAACCACTTCGGTCATAACTCAAATGTCTGCATATACTGTTGTGACTTATCTCTACAAGGCACTGTAGCCGGGCAAACTGTAACCATGCGGGCAACTGTAACCGTGCAACTATTGACTTTAACAAAGTTTGTGAAACTAATACAGAAAATCATTTTGCTCAATTCTGAACAGTTTGACATTCCCACGTTTACATGTTGATAATCTAGGTCTTATCTTAATTTGGTTAGGAATCTAGGATTTAGGAATAGAATTGAAATATATCAACATAAACTGGTCCGCCGGCTAAATTGGATAGGATTACAGCGAATTTTACTAAAATTTTAGGATAATAGTTAGTCGGCGGTCAGGTATCAGGACAACTTAGGCCTCCCCATATTCAACTTCGCTGACAATTCAGAGAAGTTGAAGGTTGATTAACCACTGGTAGACACCGGAAGTTGTCCGAAGAAACGGTACTAGATTTTTTTGAAAAATTACTGAAGTACAACCGATAAACTGACGTTTTACTTCAGTGGTTCCATGCGACGCTACGCTTTCTTCCATTTTTAGTAATGTTTTGGTATTTTGGGTTGGTTTCTGTCCCCGTGCGGACTTTTGTTTTTGCCTTTTCCTTTTGCGTGGGGTGTCTCCCACTGAAATACTTCTCGGGTTGGAAACAGTCGGCATCAACGACCAACTACTTCATCTGGCATTTCACCACAGATTTGTCATTTTGACTTCCCCACAAACGAAAACTTCAGCAATTTTTCAACAATCCCCTTTGACGAACAGAAATAGCAAAACCACGAGAAAACGTCGACAGTCACAGTGACCTGACCGAAAATTTGGAGCACATCAAACGCTCTAGAGCATCTCATCGACGCGTAGTAACCAAATACTACAATGAAGCAAACACGATCATTCAAAATCGCGGAACTCTTGATGAAACTGGAGTAGCAAGACTTTAGCAACTGGAAATCAACATCCGCAAGAAACAGGACCAGCTCTCAAACTCTAATAGCAAGATACAGGAACTGATCACAGATGAACAGCCATTAGACGATGAGATCCAAGAAGCAGAAGATTTGGACGACAAATATGGACAGTACGTTCACCGACTTCAACAATTTCTTCAAAGGCTAAAAACACCGACAGGAGTTTCTACAAGTACCGCTCGACCAATAGATGTGAATGTCAACTTACCAAAACTAAATTTGCCTGTTTTCTCTGAAGGATACATGGAATAGAAATCGTTCTTCGACTTGTTCAAAGGAGCTGTGATTGACAACACGAGACTGACGAAGAGCCAAAAGCTAAAGCACTTGAAATCTTCTCTGACTGAAGACGCAGACAAACTACTACATTCCATCGCAATTACGGACGACAATTTTGACATCGCCATTGACATTCTGGAGAACCGATACGACAACAAACGTTTGATTTTCCGATCACATTTGCACGAAATCTTCAGGCAGCGTTTGTTGACAACCGAAAACTCCAAAGTTCTTCGAACTCTCATGGAAACAACAGAGGAACACCGACTCGCTTTGCTTAACCAAGGACAACCAGTGGATCAACAGGATATTTTCTATGTTTACCTTCTGACGGAACGACTTCTCATTGAAACAAGGAAAGCGTGGGAAATTTCTACACCAGGAAGAGAACCTCAGCGATACGGCCAGTTTAAGAAGTTTCTCGGAGAAAGATGCCAAGCTCTTGAAACATCATCTTTGCGATCGACATCGATGGGTAATCAACAGTTCGACAGGAAAGGAAGTAACGTGACACCAAAAACGCTTCAGACAAATCTAGCTACAACAGACAAGGACGAATGCGAATGTTGTGGAAAGAACAACCGGATCTACCAATGTGACATCTTCAAAAACTTGTCAATCAAAGACAGATCTCAACTGATAAAAGTGAAACAGCTGTGCTTCAACTGTTTTCGACCTGGACATAGAAGTTAGGATTGTTCTGGATCTCGATGCAAAGAATGTGGACAGAAGCACAACACTCTTCTTCATCGAGAGCAGAAAAAGTTTATGAAAAAACCAGACACTGGAACACCTTAGACTCCAGCAAAAGTTAAGGCAGATGACAAAAAGTTTACCGGAGCAGCAACTCATGAAAAATCTCAGGATGAAGTTTTTCTACAATCTGCCATCATTCAACTTGAGATCAACGACGAAATAATTCATGTTCGAGGAGTACTGGATTCAGCATCACAGAACAATCTAATAACAGAAGCAGCTGTTCAACGTTTACAGATACGCAGACAGAAACAGACAACAAGGATTTGCGGAGTTGGAGGAAATGAGGTTTGCGACAACAAGGGACAAGTTCATCTACTCATCCGGTCCTCAAACAATGAACCAATTTCAATAAAAGCATCAATTCTTCAGAAGCTAACCAATTATTTGCCTTCTAGACGAATCAATATTGATAATAGGACAACAGTAAAGGAATTACAATTGGCCGATCCCGGATTCAACTATCCACAGGAAATTGACATGATAATTGGAGCAGCACACTACGGGGATCTGATCATTGGAAACAATAGAATCAAGGAACAGACATGTTCGATTTATTATCGACTCTCAGTTTTTGGCTGGCTTGTAATTGGACAACAAAACAGCAAAAACGTATATGCTTCACTACATAAGACATTTTTTGTCAGCGACGAAAGCAACACAAATTTACAACAATCTTGGGAAATTGAGGAAGTTCCAGAAAGAAAACGGTGGACACCAGAGGAGCTTAAATGTGAGGAACACTTCAAAGCAACAACTAAACGCAGGCCAGATGGACGGTTTGTGGTAAAACTGCTTTTCAAAGAAGAAATTGGACTACTTGGAGACTCACTTCAGCAGGCTCGCAGACGACTACGTAGTTTACTCTATCGCTTGGAAAGGAACCCTGAGCTCTACAAGAAATACAATAACTTCATCAACGAGTTTCTTAACCTTGGCCATATGGAGGAAGTTCCAGACACAAGTTGGTGCGACCGCACTATAACTGTTTTTAAACGCCACACCATTGCGTTTTCAGGGATTCAAGCACGACAACAAAACTTCGAGTGGTTTTTGACGCATCAGATAAGATGACATCTGGAATATCACTCAACGACAAACTGATGGTTGGACCTACAGTTCAGAAAGACCTCTTCAGCCTTCTGATTCGCTTCCGAATGCATCAGGTAGCACTTTCAGCCGACATTGCGAAAATCTACCGCCAGGTGGAGTTGGAAGAAGAAGATAGAGACTATCATCGAATCTTGTGGAAAAATCAAAACTCGACAGAGGTTAAGCACTACCGAATGACCAGAGTTACCTACGGAATTGCTTCTTCAGCCTTTCATTCGATACGACCTTTTCAAGTGCTTGCTGAAGAAAGTGACGACGACTCATTTAGAAGAGCAACACTCAACGACATGTACGTAGACGACCTTCTATCAGGATCTTCAGATACTGAATCAGCTATTCAACTACAGGATGGATTCATCAATACATTCGGTAAAGCTGGATTTGAAATTCGCAAATGGACATCAAACTCCCAGTGCACAATCGAGAAGCAGCAGACGAAATGACAATCAAAAATGACGAGCATGTCATCAAAACACTTGGAATCAAATAGAACCCAGTGCCAGATCATTTTAGTTTTGCCGTTAAATTAAGCAATCAGATTCCGGTGACCAAACGACAAAAACTTTCAGAAGTCACGAGACTCTATGACCCCAATGGGCGGCTTTCACCTACGACGAATCAACTGAAATCATTCATACAACTCATGTAGATGGACAAGATTTCGTGGGATCAAACGATATCAGTCACACTACAGGAACACTATGGACGCCATCGACAGCAGTTTAAGGAACTGGAAGACATCAAGATGTCTCGCCGAGTTCTTCCAGCGCAGACAACCAAAGACCTTCAACTTCATGTTTTCTGTGACGCATCAACTACATCATATAAATCTCTCGTGTATATGCGACAAGAAACCAGCGAAGGTACCACACACGTCAAAATGTTGACCGCAAAAACACGAGTTGCGCCTATTAAATGCATTTGTGTTCCACGCATGGAACTTTGTGCAGCACTTCTTGGATCGAAACTAGTGGAAGCAACTCTAGCCGCCATCAGTGACAAACGGTTTATCATACCAACTGTTTTCGCATGGACCGACTATCAAGTTACAATTGCGTGATTACGAGAATTTACTCGCAAGTGGAAGACTTTCGTTGCTAATCGAGAAATTCTACCAGCCGAAAAATGGAAATTTGTGCCGACGAAAAACCCAGCTGATTGTGCTTCTCGGGGAATTTTATCATCAGCTCTAGCATATTATGAACTTTGGTGGAACGGACCAACATGGCTCTCACAGTCATCAGACAACTGGCCGAGAGCAGAATTAATCCCAGCGGAGACGACACAACAAGAAACCAGAACGATTGAAGACAGCGGATCTGTTACAATGGTGACAATGGAAAAAGAGAACAGAGTCTTAGATCTTTTGACCAGGTTTTCACGGCTTCCAAAGATTGTCAGGATCTTAGGCTACGTCAAGAAATTTGTTAAAAACTGCAGAACTCAGCCCCAGGCTCGATTTTCAAGCTGCAGTTCAAAACGTAGCAAATGCAACAACTGCTACAGGAGGTACTCAGACTCGGGATGGTATTAAAAGAAGGTTAGGTTTGGGGACAAAGGAAAGCGACGATGCCGGGGAAAGTTATAGTACAAAAACAGGTGTTGGTACAGGAGTAGGTTTTGCTATTAAGAGTAATCGCAAAAACTAAACGAAAAAACATAAGGAAACCCGGGAAGGTATTGGTACAATGGCAGGTATTTGTGCAAAGGTTGCTATTGGTAAATGTAAGGGTATGAATAGTGGTAACGCATTCTACTGAATGCTAGTAAAGGTACAGGGACAAGACCAGATGATGTAACAGGTCCGGGTACTGATTTGGATACAAACGCAAATTCTGCTAGTGCCACTGATTGTCATTCTGGTAAAGGTGCATGTAGGGAAATTGGAGGTGGAGGAACGGGATGGGATAGCAGATGCTTTCGGAAAGCTGGGCAGCAGGTTTCGCAGCAATCGCTAATCGCGCGAAGGCAATAATTTCATCGATCAGAAACTCAGGAAGCAAAAACAACGACCTTCAACTTCATGTTTTCTGTGACGCATCAACTACAGCATATGCAGCTGTCGTGTATATGCGACAAGAAACCAGCGAAGGTACCCCACACGTCAAAATGTTGACCGCAAAAACACGAGTTGCGCCTATTAAATGCATTTGTGTTCCACGCATGGAACTTTGTGCAGCACTTCTTGGATCGAAACTAGTGGAAGCAACTCTAGCCGCCATCAGTGACAAACGGTTTATCATACCAACTGTTTTCGCGTGGACCGACTATCAAGTTACAATTGCGTGGCTACGAGAATTTCCAGAGAAATTTCCGAGAAATTCTACCAGCCGAAAAATGAAAATTTGTGCCGACGAAAAACAACCCAGCTGATTGTGCTTCTCGGGGAATTCCATCATCAGCTCTAGCATATCATGAACTTTGGTGGAACGGACCAACATGGCTCTCACAGTCATCAGACAACTGGCCGTGAGCAGAATTAATCTCAGCGGAGACGACACAACAAGGAACCAGAACGATTGAAGACAGCGGATCTGTTACAATGGTGACAGTGGAAAAAGAGAACAGAGTCTTAGATCTTTTGACCAGTTTTTCACGGCTTCCAAAGGTTGTCAGGATCTTAGGCTACGTCAAGAAATTTGTTAAAAACTGCAGAACTCATCCCCCAGGCTCGATTTTCAAGCTGCAGTTCAAAACGTATCATATGCAACAACTGCTACAGGAGGGACTCGGGATGGTATTAAAAGAAGGTTAGGTTTGGGGACAGAAGAAAGCGACGATGCCGGGGAAAGTTATGGTACAAAAACAGGTGTTGGTACAGGAGTAGGTTTTGCTATTAAGAGTAATCGCAAAAACTCAATGAAAAAACATAAGGAAACCCGGGAAGGTATTGGTACAATGGCAGGTATTTGCGCAAAGGTTGCTATTGGTAAATGTAAGGGTATGAATAGTAGTAACGCATTCTACTGAATGCTAGTAAAAGTACAGGGACAAGACCAGATGATGGAACAGGTGCGGGTACTGATTTGGATACAAACGCAAATTCTGCTAGTGCCACTGATTGTGATTCTGGTAAAGGTGCAGGTAGGGAAATTGGAGGTAGAGGAACGGAATAGGAGGGCAGATGCTTTCGGGAAGCTGGACAGCAGGTTTCGCAGCAATCGCTAATCGCGCGAAGGCAACAATTCCATCGATCAGAAACTCAGGAAGCAAAAACAACGACAACAAAATTTAAGACTCATGACAATGGGAACATAGTGAGGTTCAATCAGGGGAACGACGACAATTCAAAGGAACTGCATCAGATGTCTAAACCTGAAAAACTTTCAGCCTTGGAAGTTAAGGAAGCTCGCACGACTTTGTACAGCTTGGTTCAGCAGCATCATCTAGCTGAGTTTCAACTTATCAGGCAAGGGAAACGAATTCCAAGGAACAGCAACCTTCTCAGCCTTTGACCCTTCTTCGACAATGAGAGCAACTTAACTCGTGTTGAAGGACGCCTCGTCAATTCACCAAATGACATCAACAAAAAGTTTCCGGTGCTCATTCCCAGGAAGTCACCAATTAACAAATTGCTCATTAGGGAAGCGCATGAAAAATTGCTTCATAGCGGTCTTCAGATGACACTCTACACCCTTCGACAAACAGTATGGATACCAGGAGGCCTCGCGTTGGCCAAACAAGCAATTCATAAATGCAAGCCTTGCATTTGACAGGATGCCAGACTTCTTCAACCAGAAATGGGAGATTTGCCCTCTAATGATACTAATTAGAGGGCAAATGATACTAATAATGATACAAGAGGGAGATTTGCCCTCTTGTTACGCCCTCTAATGATACTAATGTTGCACTCGCTTCAACGCCAGGAAATTTTCTCATCGGAAGACCATTGACAGCAATGCCGAGTTCTACGCGCGACAAGAAGACATCGCTCAGTCGACAAATCAAAACCATTGATAACATAGTTCGACAATTTTGGAAACGTTGGAAGGAAGAATACTTGACTTCTCTGCAGCAAAAAGCTAAATGGACGACATCGCAATCACGACAAATCGCCATTGGAGACATTGTTATTGTCAAAGAGGACAACATCCCGCCTTTGAGGTGGCCAATGGGTCGTATCTCTAAAGTTTTTGATGGAAATGACAACATCATCCGGGTTGCACAAATCAAAACCCGAACAGGATTTTACAATCGACCAGTCAACAGATTTGTACTGTTGCATTCCGACAGAAATTGATCGACTACGGAACTCTCTTCATTCAGGACATTACTCAAGGATTTCTTGTAGCCGCTTTTTTAAACCCGTTCAAGAAGGCCGGGAAATGTTGTGACTTATCTCTACAAGGCACTGTAGCCGGGCAAACTGTAACCATGCGGGCAACTGTAACCGTGCAACTATTGACTTTAACAAAGTTTGTGAAACTGATACAGAAAATCATTTTTCTCAATTCTGAACAGTTTGACTTTCTCACGTTTACATGTTGATAATCTAGGTCTTTATCTTAATTTGGTTAGGAATCTAGGATTTAGGAATAGAATTGAAATATATCAACATATACTATGCTCAAATCTGACCCAACAAAAATTTTTACTTGTAACCAAATTAATTCTCTCCTCCCTGTTTTATTACAGGTTTGCAAATGGATAAATTATAGCGCTCATATTTCGTATGACGGACCAACTTAACATCCCCCCCCCCCCCCAAAAAAAAGCCGTTTGGGGGTGAGGATGTTAACTTTGTTCTAAGTTGGGATTTTTCAGCCAATCAGAATCGAGCATTTCACATGCAGCGCTTAGCAAATTTAATTTAAATTAAACGTTGGGGTGGAGGATCTTAACTTCGTCTGTTGGGAGGGGGATGTTAATTTAATCCTTTTTGACTTACTAATTGATCTCAGTCTAAAAAGGTCAGCATTTACGTTCACGTTCCCGATGTCTTCCGAATGCAGCCTCCTTTTTCGTAAATTGAACCTCGACAAAGCCGATGACTTCTTGCCTAACGCTCTATTAGCAGAAACTTCTGCAGCTTCACTTGCATCTACAATCTGCCGTTGACCAATCAGATCGTCTCGCTTTCCTTTCAAACTGTTCGCTTTTTTGAGGGACCTGTTCTTGTTTCGGTCTGTGACTTTTCCGACCATCCAGCCAACCGGGTTAGATTGCCTTCTACGAAACCTGTGTAAAAAAATTAAATCCAATTTCAAAGGTGAATTTTTGTGCGTACGCAATTTTTGGTTAATTACAAGTGGGGAGAAATTTCAAAAAAGTCAAAGATTGTTTTGTCCAAAAAATGGAGTGTTTTGGGATGTTTTGGAATGCTTCGTCCAAAACAACTTTCAGGTCGAATCCTTATAGGGGTACATGCGGGCGTGGAACGTACACGAGGGAAAATAAAGACAGTGCTAATCATGCGCGGATCTAGGATTACTCGAGTGGGGACGGATTTTCAAAAAAAATGTTGAAAATTTTGTCCACATATTTTTTAGGTCGACCAAATTAATTTTCTGAGCTCTCCCAAATCAATGTAAAGACCCTATATTGACCAACTTTCCGGCGCCGCAGGCAAATTGTTCAAAAAGCAGGCCAAAAAGGCGTTTTTATGCAATTTTGGAAAATTTCGACCAAAACAATTCGACCTAAAATTGATATCTCAAAACAGTACAAAGGGCGAATCACTAAATCCGCCACTGGTGCTAATATAGATTATGCGGAAAAAATGGAATTTAAAACACGTTTTTCTCCAACTGGATTAAACTTAGACAAAAAATGATCTCGAAAATTCAAAATCGCATGTAAATTGTTGTCTTGCAAAATTTATGCAACAGAAAACAATAAGAAAATAAAACAAAACTGTAAGCAATACTGACTTGAGATTCAATGACATCACATCAGAATCTGGATACCCCAAATGACCTCCATTCACCTGCTGCTGTTCAATAGTTCGAACGAGTTCCAATTCTTCACTAGGCGAATAAGAATCGAAGAAGTTATTGGCAGAAAAAGAGGTTGATGGGGTTAGTTTGGGATGAGAAACTTGAGTTCCGTTTGGGTTTGATGATGAGTTCGGAGAACTTGTTGAATCTGAAATTCAAACTGTCCGTATGGGATAAGAATATTACATGGTTCTGCCATAATTAATCTGATTTTGTATGTCATAAAATTATTAGAAGATTTATTGTCATAAAATTGTATCTTCTTACGAATTATGAAAGTTATTTTGTATCTCTATTTGAGTTAGTTATTTAGAAAAAAATCTATTGACACACCAATTGGCATTGATATAAAATCACTGTGATAGGAATTGCGTGCAAGAAAAATTGTTTCTACTCAGCTTTACAAAAATCAGAGCATGCTTTTGCGCTTCGTTCCAGTTGAAAGAACTACTTTGAGGAGAACTGAGAGTTGATTTAATAAACTTTCTTACAAAGAATTCAAAAATTAAAGCGATGATTCATTTTTGATTCATTTATACAAATTACAAACAGCAAATAACAATTTCAAATTTGTAACGAGTGAGCAAAAATCTAAGCCAAAAACAAAAAAAACGGATACAAAATGCAAGACTTACCAACATCCCTTGCGTTCCATCCACTTTTTGCATCCTCTTCCTCTTTGTCAATGATGGCAGTAAGAATGAGGATGATGATCTGGTTCAGAGTATCGGGGTCACACAGAAAGGTCAGCAAGGTCAGCAGACTCTGGGTCAAAATAGAGGTCAACACTTTCTGACCAGGGCCCTAAAAGCTTAATTGTATCTTTATACATAAATATCCTAATCAGTTCAACTTTGTCAAAGTTCTACTTGTTAGAAGTATACCACAAATAATCATCAATATGGTTCGACATATAAATTAAATCATTATTAACGCCTTGTAATCATGATTAGAACGGCAATGAAAGTTTTGCCGAAAAAAAAACTCACTGTCGAAAAAACCAGGATTGAAATGTTTGTTTTCACTTTTATTTCGAGCGATTAGAGCAAGCGGGTAGAAGTCGAAAAGGAAAATTCCTACTTTAGATTTGACAAACTGATTTTAGGATGTCTAGAAAAAATTTTGTTTTCGATAGTTTATTTTGCGCTTCCTTGGCACGAATGATTTTTTGAAAAAACCTTCACGAGGTCCTCACACCGCACAGAGTATAAAACAAAACGATAAATTGAATTATTGTAGTCAGAGTTTGCAAGAAATAATAAGATTTTGCATTTTACTGCTAAAACATTTTAAACTTATATTATAGTTCAAAAACAGCAGACTAGAGTTACAGTTTGAAAAAGATTAATCTTAAAAGTGATCTTATGGTTTTAACTACTAGCCCTAACATAAAAGATTAACAGCAAAAACAGTAATATTTTACAAATTCAGATGTTTGATCAAAAGGTATAAATGTTAAATCAACAGTGAATATTCCACGTGGTTAAGGAAGGTAAGTCTGAAAAGAAGCTTGAAAAATTCTCTCAGAATTTAAATTTTTTCTACAAGAATCTTGCAAAATTTGCATGCCAAGTACATTAGGACAGAAACCCGCACCTGATCCTCGAATTTTAGAGTTTATCGCAGAACTTTGAGTACTCTTAGAGTGTATCGACATAAATACTTTGATTCCCATGTTTTAGTCCTAAATTACCAAAAACTTGTTTCGTCCTAAATTAACAAAAATTTGTTAGTCCTAATTTTGTTTTGTTATGTAAACATAGCTTTTTGTTCTAACTAATAAAAATGGGGAGAAAGCTTATATCTGCTTGGGTTTTAGGTTATTCTTTTATTTTGATTTCCACTCAAAATCAGGTCCAACAAATAATCATCGAATTGATTGAATGATAAGTCATAACAAAGCCTTTTTAGCCGTGAGTCGAACAATTTCTCAAAGTCTTGGAAAAGTTTTCTCAGTTTTGAGGAAAACATGTTTGAAAATTTTGCTTTGCGGTCTAATTTCGCGCGAATAAGATGAGCGAGCAGGCTTAATTTGTTTTTCAACTAAAATCATTAACCACAGATAATCAGTCTAATGGGTAGAAAGACTTATCATATTCAAGTCCTTTCAGTCCCAATTTGAACGGCATTAATATATTTCCAAAAATTTGTCCTAGTGTCGAGAAAAAGCTTATTATAGAAGGATAATCCCGGAAATTTTATTTTTTTTTCAGTATTTTGTGGAAAAAAATTCGAAAACTCAAAATAATTTCAGCAAAAAACGTTGAAAAAAAATGCTGAAATTTTTTTCGAATTATGTTTTGATTTTTTTCTTGTTGTTTGTCGAAAAACTTGTTGCTCGATTTGCTTTTTTTATTTGTCGAATATGATTTACTGGTAAGTTTTCGTCATACCTTTTATCACACTAGCCCATCAAAATTAACACTTTTTGTCTTTCTTCAAGAGTATAGTCGGAACAATCTGTGCCACTTGCACAATAACATGCTATACTAGCTTATTTTTCACCTGTCATCATCTGCCAATGTTAGTGACGGTGAGCTTAACCGTCAGTCAATGTCTTCCCTCCCGTACACAGCGGACTTTCTATACAAGATCTGAAGTTTTTTTTATTTTATACATGCAATGATTTTCAGATCTGAAATTCGTTTTTTTCAGATGATTTTGATAAGATTTTGAAAAGTTCAGATCTGAACTTTGGATCTTCGATAGAACGATAGATATGAAAATATATCTATGAAACCCTTTGTTAAATTATAGTATCTGCATTGGGAGCAAAAATTTTGATTTTTAGTTTTTTACTGTTTTTGCAAAACACAGTTGTATTTAGATTAGTTAGGCAAGAATATATCCGAATTAATAGACAAACAGTTGTTTTTCAAATTAAACTTATTTTCCATTTTTTTTGAAAAAAAAACTCGAAAATTGTTTGAAGACTTATCAAAGTTTTGTATTTCATGCGCTATTTAAGCATTTCGGATGTTTCTCATGTAACTTTGGGAAACACATTTCAGAAGTCTCCGAATGGAGATTTTTTGCTAAGTATTTGCAAGAAGCTGACAGAAGCTATAAAGTACAGAATAACCTAAAATAGCAAAAATATATATCAAAATTTTTGATAATTCAGATCAGAAATAGCCATGAAAAACAAAACTTCAGATTTGAAATCAGATGCAAAAAAAATCTAATTTTAATGTGCTAAGAAGTTATTTTAGTTTTTCACAAATCATTTCAGATCTGAAAAAGGTCATTTCAAATCTGATTTGAAACATTTACTAGATAGTAGAGTGCGTAATCGACATGAGCATATCGTTTTCTTATAGATTACACGGACATGCGATGCGAACAATCAAGTGCAATTTCGACGCATAAAGAATGCCTAGATTGAATGATATCCTGCAAACACGCGTTTAATAATTCTATATTGATTATAACCCAGGATCGGTGGTCGAGTACTTATCCCGCGTCAAAATTTAATACAAAAACTTGACAAAAAGAATTTATTACTGAAACTAGAGAAATTAGAACTGGCAAAAATTTGCCGTGATTGGTTTGGAAACAAAATTTAAAAAATGTTATACCCTTACCCAGTAAGTGTTTGAACTCAGATCTGAAATGATCTGTTCCAGATCTAAATTTTAGATCTGAATTAGGTTGCGAAATGTTAAATATCGCTTGAGTACTTTAAGAAATGGTTATCATATCTAATTACATAGCTGAAATTTTGTTTTTCTCGTTTATTTCAGATCTGAACTTTTTTCATGGTTATTGCAGATAATTTTTTTCATGATTATCTGAAAAACACCTCAATTTTTGAAACAGCAATTTTTGCTACACATGTGTAATTTATAGCCTTTGCTAGATGCTAGCAGGTACTCAGTAAAGTTTCTATTCCGAGACGCTGAAATACGTTTCCCATGTGCATGGGATACACATCGGAAAATCAATAATTTGATAGGTTTGATAGTTTGATAACAACAAATTTAGTTAAAAAAACAGTTTGTGTCATTATTGGGAAACTTTTTAAAGGTAATTAATCAAATCATTGTTGCGTTGCAGAAACAGCAAAAATGGAAACTCAAAACTTTGCTTAAAAAATGCATATATTATAATTTTGCAAAAGATTTCTCAGATTTAATTTCAGATCTGATTTTTTTTTTGTTTTTCATTTCTATTTCAGATCCAAATTTTAAATCTCAAATTTTCAAAATCTTATCCAGATCTGAAATAACGTATTTCAGATCTGAGAAAAAATTCAAGTAAGAAATATAGGTTTTCAGATCTCGTATAGAAACTCCGCAGGGTATGGGTGGGACCCTAAGAAAGGAAAACGGCATCGATTAACACATTAGCCCTCGGCGAACTATGTCGGAAAAAGAAGTGTTCTACGAGAGATTCGTGCACAGCTTGCATATATGTCTACCTCGTTTTGCCGAACACCTCGGACAACTACCACCACTATTTGGTCTGAAAAAATGAATACGCGAAACAACGGTTGAAAGATGTATACGGCTATGACTCAGCGATGTTTCATTATGGGATATACGGTTCAATCAGCAAGAGAACAGTTGTCAGTTTTCTCTAAGAAAATCTCAACCACTTCTCAGACGCCTCAAAGTTATTAGAACAATTTCAACTAATTATGGCAAAAGTATAATTTTCATCTTTAAAGATTAAAATTATACTTTTGCCATAATTAGTTGAAATTGTTCTAATAACTTTGAGGCGTTTGAGAAGTGATTGCGATTTTCTAAGAGAAAACTGACAACTATTCTCTTGCTGATTGAACCGTAAAAAAACAACAGAAGTTGTGTTCAGACTAAAGTGTTCGCGAAATTTTTTTTTGTAGAACTGAATTCATTTCTACGAAAAAAATTTCGCGAACCCTTTAGTCTGAACACAACTTCTGTTTTTTTTTCACCTCGACCAGCTATTCTAGTTGGGACTTTGTAATATGTTTTGATATTTTGTTATTATCATCTTACGTTTTTCAAGAATGCTCTCACGTCTGTGTTTTCCCTCCCAACATGGCTTAGAATAATATCCAGAAGATTCCCAAAGTGCTTCTTGGCTGCCTCGTCATTGGAACAGGCCACGTGAAGGGGTTCGAACAGGGAGTAGATCTGGCTGATGCTGGACTGAGACCAGATACGGTGCTGGATAGTAAAAAACAAAAAAGAAATAGAATAAAACTACTGTCTTCATGGTTGGCTGACTCATCGCTTAAAACTAGAGATGACTGAAAACAGACATAATTTGCCTACTAACAATGCCCCAGACTGGGTTTTTCTAACATGATTTTCAAAAATTGATTTGATGAATTTGGATCTATGCTGTAAGCAATTTATATAGATCGATTAATTTTCCGATTTTTGTAACGAAAGTAACGGAATATTTGTGCTCGGGGTGGGTTTTTTTTCTTCAGACAAATTTGAACTTTTTAACTAGCCATTTTTGACGGAACTTTTAAATATCATTCGAAAGGTATTGTTGTCCTGAGCTCAAATTTGAAAAGATTTTTTACCTGTGACCATTTTTGTAAAGTCATGGGGGTTTAGGGATTGGCATTTTGGCAAATTTGGGCGCTATTAACGCGCTATTAACGCGCTATTAACGCGCAAGCGGAGATTTAACCCGTGTTCGAAATCATTCCAAATTGGTTGGAGGAAGCTAAATTAGGATGTGGTAGGAAGGTTTGAACATAAAATGCATGGAGAGAGAGAGAGGGGACGCGTGATATCTCCAATTTTCAGAGGAATTAAAGGCTCTTTTTCCTCCCCCCTAAACCCCCCCCCCCCCCACCTCCCACGACCATCAAATTTATGGTGTAACGAGTGGTTTTACAAGGTTGAATATGAAGACCAAATGTGTTTGCCACATCCTAATTAGTCCGCATGTCAATTTTAATGATCGGACAATTTGAACAGTAACATAACTAGTAAAAAATTTCAGGTGGGTGGAAAGGAAAAAGAGCCGAATTGGATTCTGAGTAGGCCTTGATTAATGCACAAGTTGTTGCAGTTTAAATTAATCATTCAAAAATTTTTAAAAAACATAAATTCATGCTTGCCGCCTGACACGTGCCTGAAAAAGTCAAACGTGCTCAATTCTCTACATTATCAAAATTATTAAAGCGAATCCTGTTTTGCTATAGGATCTATTTTTGCCATAGGCTCTACTTTTATGCACTCTGATAAAATTGCGGCTCTTTTCCAGTCCCCCCCCCTTTTCAAAATACCGAGTTTTATGTTTGATTTACATGTTATTACGGCTAAATGCGTGATGTTATGATGTAAAGTATGAAGAACAAATCTGTTGACAGATGTCGATTTGTTCACCGCGCCAAATTTCATTGCATTATGACAACGTTAAATAAGCTTTTCAAAATTAAATTTGAAAGGGGGGAACTGGAAAAGAGCCAAAATTGCATTCTAGTTTTTCTTACCTGTTGATCGAAAATGGCTCGATAAGTGGACAGATGCCCTGCGCATATCTGGACAACCAAATCCACTAATTTGGGAGCAGGAATTTCGACCAGTCTATGGACCACGTCACACCTGACTCTGACTAGAGCTTGTTCTGTCCATTGCAGAATGTCTCTATTTCCAGGGCTAAAAAGTGTGATGACTTCTTTGATGTATGTGTTTTATTTTAGGGATTTTCTTTTTAGGGCTTAGGAGTGATAAAATCTTAGGTGCATGGGTTTAATGTTGTTACTTTCAGGCCCCAAAAAACTTAATTCACTTCTTAGGTCTATGGGTATATTCAAACTTTTATGGCTCGAAAAACGAGGATGATTATTGGCAAACTGATTACTGTTAAAGAATTTTTTTTTAAGGTTTTAGTCATTTGTTTCGAATGCTTTGAAACAAATGTGAAAAACTAAGTGGTTTCACTGTGGAAAACAATTCTACTCCTTCAATGTTTCAGTAAAACGTCAGAAATTCATTAAACTATTTACAGTTCCATGTTCTATTAACCAATACAAAATAGTGCACTACTCAACTACAGTATTTAGAGCCTTAGACAAAAAATCATTCGCCTGAATTTTTTATCTAATTTTGTGATAAGTTTGCAAACAGCATCTTCAGAGTTGCATCTGATCTTTTGGTGCATGAACTTTGCATAATAGTTTCGAATTCAAACCGAAATCCTTCGTTTGATAACTCATGTAACTAATTCTATTAGACACCCGGGTTGACCAAAAAGGCTTGTCTTACAATTTTCATACATGAAAAATTGCTTATCATACAATTTTGTACAAATCCATAGATATAGAAAAAGTTCAGAAAACTCTAAAGTAAGAAATCTCTAATTTAAGTCGATTTATATCCATTTCAGTACCAAAAATGTACAATATTAATCAATTTGTACTGATTTAAAGTCGATTAAAATCAATTTGTATTGATCCGGAGCCAATTTTGTCAGTGCAGAGCAGCAAAACTAGAATTAAAAACAGAGATTCAGAAAAATGATAATTATTATCACGGAATTCTAACCAGTAAACTACCCGGGTTGGCCTCCATAAACCAAAAATGCTTATCTTACTGATTATACAATTTTCATACAATTTCAAAAAAAATTTCCCAGTAAACTTGAAATTGCCCCAAATATTTTTTTCAACCGCAAATAGAAATTTTAGCATGCAAGTTTTAATTTTTTGTCTGCATAACGTAGTCCTGGATACATAAAAAATTGGATTTTTTTTCCGTTTCTCCGGATAACTTTTTTCAAACAGGGTAAAAACTCATATTTCCTTCGACATGTTCATATATGCCTTGATCAACGTCTGACAGTTCGAAAATTCTAATTTTAAAAATAATCATCCTTGAAAATTTTTGCCAAAACCTAAGAGTTTGATGCTTTCAATATGATTTGTAAAAAGAACTCTTACACAATTTAGGTCGTTTTCAATGCGTTGTAAATGCCTGACGATCAGCCCTTTGGTGACTCTAGTTTAGAGTAAACCATGGGTTTAGTCACTTGTGTTCGGTCACGAAGAAATCTCAAAAATTTTGAGAATTTTTTTTTATATAACTGTTTTTGGCCTAAGAAGAAACGCTTATCCTACAATTGCAATGACTAAATGCAACAAAAATTAGAAAACTATGAAAATTGAAAAAAAAATTGACCAAAATCGATTTAAATCCGTTTTTTCACCCTGAAAACAAAACCAATCTAAGACAAAAAATTGGATCGATTTTTCAGCTGAGATTTAAAACCGATTTAAATCAGTTTAAAATTGATCCAAATCAATCTTAATTTTTCTTTTAAATTTTCGTACTTTATTTTTTTTATGCTATAATCGATCCTAATTTTTTTTCAGTGCGGTACCGCTGAGCGATATAGCTATATCTGTATGACTGAAAATTCAGTCGTTTTCAATAACACTATGGCACTAAGTGGCCTTAATAATTCAAATTAATAACAAAAATATGTACATAAAGGTAATCATTTCAAGGTTATGGCAACCGCAGTACCACAATCTGGCACGTCAATCAGTAAACAGCATGTAAGTTCAGCGACCAGATCCTAGCCGGGATAGAAACGTCAGAAAAGCAGTAAAATCATGTCTAGACATTTATCGACAAGATTTTAGCACATTTCTATCTCTACTCTAACTATAACTGAATCGTCAATCGATCATTTCTGGTATCTTGCAACATCACATATCAATTTAAGTCAATAAAAAGAAGGTATAAAAACCTAAATCTTTTGCTGGATTGTTTAACTTTTGAATTTTTCATTTTGTAACTTTTTGAGATATACAGGCATTGACCTAGGACTTTCACGAGTGTGAGTTATTCAAAAATTATGACGGCTTTTCTTATGTCGGTCAAATTTACTTTCTTAGCTCTACCAAATCACAATGCAGTCTCTATTTCATTGTATAAAATTTGCCAGAACAGTGGTTTTTAGGCATTTGAAAAAAGATTTTAAAACAAATTGCGTTTTTCTTGGCTCCCCTAAAAATTTGTTTGGGTATTGACGCCGATTCCACCTTTAATAACACTACAAGTACAATCCTAACAAAAGCGATTGAGCTAAACATTGCTGAATTGTAATCGATGCTCGAGCTTAACATTGGTAAAGTATTGCTGGTCATTACTGATTTGCTCATTAATATCAATACGGAATTTGAAAGAAAAACATGGCCGAAAAAAGCTTGCTAGAATTTTCTCAAAGTTGGACCAGTATAACGAGCTACAACCCAACTGAAAACTCGAGCAAATTTAGCTGAGTTAACACGGGTAGACCTCGCAGAGATAGTCTCAAGTCTGATTCAGCATTAATTCATGAATCATTGCTGCCTGCAAATATACTGATCATGGATAATTAGCCACTGACTGGGGCCTGAAACAGCAAAAATTATCTCTCCTGTGCAAGCCCGGGAAATGTTTTTAGCTTTTTGTTTCCCTGTGATTGAGATAAAAAGCCAATCTTTTCCCAATGTTTCTCCGCATTTTACTGCAGAACTTTTCAATAACTTCTGCAGACTGCGCAGAATTTTCAATAGTTCTGTTTTACTATGAGAAAAGACAAAGTTAAAGAAAAATAGCCGGTGATTGCACAAGTAGCACAGAAGGTTCCTAGCACTATCACAAAAAAAACAAATAGAGGAATTTTGATTTTTTTCATTAATTTACAAACACGTTGAACATTAGTTAATTAGGTAGAGTTTTGGGAAGAATGCTACAGAAGTTAACCAGCATAAGCGAGTTATTGATATTAAGTGCTTTGTGTTTTGTTTGAAGTGAATATAAATGCGAGTGATTTGAAGTACGTGTATACATGATCACATGGATGGAATGGAACCAAAGAAAGGCTAATAACTGTTCAGAACGTCCAGTGTTCTCTGTACAAGTGTTGAGCACATAGAAGCCAAAACAGCCATTTCAGTAAATAGTACCAAGTTAAGCTGCCAAAAATTCGCATTTGCTCGTGATAATTGCATCATATATAGGTGTAATAAATTAAATCAACGAGAAATAAGGGTCATCGCAACCGATCACAGAATTGGATTCAGTACGCCAGTCGTCACAGGCAATTGTTGCATTATAATAGTTCTCCCTTGTGTCATACAGACCAGGCCCAAACACGTCTCCTAGAGTATCCAGCTGAATAAAATTGGCTTCTGAGTTATCGGGCTGAGTATCTGTTCAAGGGATTGTCAAAATGATCCTAATATAACACAATTTATCCACAGGGGAAAGGACCAACATACCAGCTGTACAATTACTCACGGAGAACCGTTGTTGTGTCTAATATTTGTCGCAATTTCAAATGTTTCAATTCAAATGTGGGGGGATTTCGCAAGTGTGACAGATTTATCCGCACTCAGTAAAAAGAGAAAACAAGATTGCTCGTATCAGGGCGGAGCCCTGAAAGTTCTGACTGCCTTTTAACATTTATGGAGCAGTAATAACATAAACAACATTAAAAAATCATATGAAATAAATTAAAATGAAAAACATTTTTTTTTCTAAAATTTGAAAAAAATTTTCCGTGAAAATCATCCCCCACACGCCATACAGAGTACAAAACAATAGATTTCGCTCGTTGTAACAAATCAATTGGGGCAAAGAAGCTTCTTTCAACCAGTTTGGAACGATTTCTAAGACGGATTAAATCTCCGCTTACGCGTTAATAGCGCGAATTATATCGCGCGTCAATTGTCCCAAATTGGTCAAAATGGCAAAAATGGCACTCTTTAAACCCTCATACATTTACGAAAAATGATCACAGATGAAATAACTTTTCAAATTAAAGCTCAGGACAACAATACTTTTTGAATAATTTTTTAAAATCTTGTCAAAAATGGCTAGTTAAAAAGTCGAAATTTGTCTGAAGGAAAAAACACCCATCTCGAGCACAAATATTCCATTACTTTCGTATCGAAAGTCGAAACAATAAAAGATTACAATGGATTTTATTGTCAGTCTCCATAAGTTTCAAAAAGAATTGATCATAATCAATTAAAATTGGATCATAATGTTACTACTTTTCGAAACAATAAAAATCAAAATAATCGATTTATGAAATTTTTTTCTCAATTTTATTTGATTTATAATCCATTATGATGGAAAATTATCCATTATTATTGAACAAACTTCAACGTTTGATTTCATTTTAATTTTGTTTTGTCTTGTGTGCTTTTCAGTTGGTTACCGAACTAAAAGAAACTTTAATTTTGTACTTAAAACCACCAGCGGATTTAGGAAGACGGCGTCGGAGGGCCAACACCTCCCCCCCTTCTCTCTGGGATTCCATGCCTGCCGACCCAAAAGGTATCCCCATTTTCCTCCCACTATTTTGACATCCCCTCACTAGTTTGAGGTCCCCCCACTATTCACTATTTTGAGATATCCATTTTTGTTGACGAACCCTAAAAATGTTCTAAAGGCGACTTCGGCGCCAAATTATACTAGATTTGAGGGGGAGCACGCGCCGCAAAAATGCAATTTATTTGGTCAAAATTTTCCAAAGAGTGCCAAGAAACGCCTTTTTGTACGTTTTTTTGTCAAAATTTTGCATGCGGCGCAAAAAAAATGACAAAAACAGGATTTTCATAATGCCTTGGGAGAGCTTGGAATCAATCTAGTCAACATTTATAGGATTTAGGAGACGGTTTTTCTTATGTCAGTCGAATTTACTTTCTGAGCTCTCCCAAATCACAATGCAGTCTCTTTTTCATTGTATAAAATTTTCCAGAACAGCGGTTTTAGGCATTTGAAAAAAGATTTGAAAACAAATTGCGATTTTCTTGGCTCCCCTAAAATTGTGTATGGGTATTGACGCCGATGCCACCTTTAAAAACACTACAAGTACAATCCTAACAAAAGCGATTGAGCTAAACATTGCTGAATTGTAACCGATGCTCGAGCTTAACATTGCTAAAGTATTGCTGGTCATTACTGATTTGCTCAATAATATCAATACGGAATTCGAACGAAAAAACATGGCCGAAAAAAGCTTGTTAGAACTTTCTTAAACTTGGACCAGTATAACAAGCTACAAACCAACTGAAAACAAACCAAAATTTTCTCGAGCAAATTTAGCTGAGGTAACCCGGGTAGACGTCGCAGAGATAGTCTCAAGTCTGATTCAGCATCAATTCAGGAATCAGTGCTGGAAATATACTGATCATGGATAATTAGCCGATGACTGGGGCCTGAAACAGCAAAAATTATCTCTCCTACGCCAACCCAAAAGATATTTTTAGCTTTTTGTTTCCCTGTGGTTGAGATAAAAAGCCAATCTTTTCCCAATGTTTCTCCGCATTTTACTGCAGAACTTTTCAATAACTTCTGCAGACTGCGCAGAATTTTCAATAGTTCTGTTTTACTAGGAGAAAAATTAAAGTCAAAGAAAAATAGCCGGTGATTGCACAAGTAGCACAGAAGGTTCCAAGCACAATCACAAAAAAAAACAAATAATGGAATTTTGATTTTTTTTCATTAAATTACAAACACGTTGAACGTTAGTTAATTAGGTAGAGTTTTGAGAAAAAAGCTGGAGAAGTTAACGAGCAAAAGCAAGTTGTTGTTTTTAAGTGCTTAGTGTTTTGTTAAGTTTTCGTGAATGGAAGATGAAGATAAATGCATATGGTCAAGTGATTTGAAGTACGTTTATACATGATCACATGGATGGAACGAAACCAAACGAAGGCTAATAATTGTTCAGCACGTCCAGTGCTCTCTGTACAAGTGTTGAGCACGTAGAAGCCAAAATAGCCATTTCAGTAAATAGTACCAAGTTAAGCTGCCAAAAATTCGCATTTACTCGTGATAATTGCATCATATATAGATGTAATAATTTGAATGAACGAGAAATAAGGGTCATCGCAACCGATCACAGAATTGGATTCAGTACGCCAGTCGTCACAGGCAATTGTTGCATTATAATAGTTCTCCCTTGTGTCATAAAGACCAGGCCCAAACACGTCTCCTAGAGTATCCAGCTGAATAAAATTGGCTTCTGAGTAATCGGGCCTGTTCAAGGGTTCTGAGTAATCGAGTATCTGTTCAAGGGATTGTCAAAATCATCCTAATATAACACAATTTATCCACAGGGGAAAGGATCAACATACCAGCTGTACAATTATTCACGGATAATCGTTGTTGTGTCTAATATTTGTCGCAATTTCAAATGTTTCAATTCAAATGTGGGGGGATTTCGCAAGTGTGATAGATTGATCCGCACTCAGTAAAAAGAGAAAACAAGATTGCTCGTATCAGGGCGAAGCCTTGAAAGTTCTGACTGCTTTTTAACGTTTATGGAGCAGTAATAACATAAACAACATAAAAAAATTAAATGAAATAAATTAAAATTAAAAACTTTTTTTTTTTAAATTTGAAAATTTTTCTATAAAAAATCATCCCCCCACACGCCATATAAAGTATGAAACAAGAGATTTCGCTCGTTGTAACAAATCAATTATGGCAAATAAACTTCTTTCAACCAGTTTGGAACAATTTCTAAGACGGATTAAATCTCCGCTTACGCGTTAATAGCGAGAATTGTATCACGCGTCAATAGTCCCAAATTGGTCAAAATGGCCAAAATGGCTATCTTCAAACCCTCATAACTTTACGAAAAATGATCACAGGTGAAATATCTTTTTAAATTTTAGTTCAAGACAACAATAGCTTTCGAACGATAAAAAAATTCCGTCAAAAATGGCTTCTTATGTCGGTCGAATTTACTTTCTGAGCTCTCCCAACGCAGTCTTTATTTCATTGTATAAAATTTTCCAGAACAGTGGTTTTTAGGCATTTGAAAAAAGATTTAAAAACGAATTGCGTTTTTCTTGGCTTCCCTAATAATTTGTTTGGGTATTGACGCCGATGCCACCTTGAAAAACATTACAAGTACAATCCTAATAAAAGCGTTTGAGCTAAACATTGCTGAATTGTAACCGATGCTCGAGTTTAACATTGCTAAAGTACTGCTGGTCATTACTGATTTGCTCATTAATATCAATACGGAAATTGAACAAAAAAACATTGGCCGAAAAAAGCTTGTTAGATTTTTCTCAAATTTGGACCAGTATAACGAATTACAAACCAACTGAAAACAAACCAAAATATTATCGAGCAAATTTAGCTGAGGTAACCCGGGTAGACCTCGCAGAGATAGTCTCAGCCCTGATTCAGCATCAAGTCAGGAATCAGTACTGCAAATATACTGATCATGGATAATTAGCCACTGACTGGGGCCTGAAACAGCCAAAATTATCTCTCCTACGCCAAACCAGGAGATATTTTTAGCTTTTTGTTTCCCTGTGATTGAGATAAAAAGCCAATTCTTTCCCAATGTTTCTCCGCACTTTACTGCAGAACTTTTCAATATCTTCTGCAGACTGTGCAGAATTTTCATTAATTCTGTTATACTAAGAGAAAAGACAAAGTTAAAGAAAAATAGCCGGTGATTGCACAAGTAGCAGAAAAGGTTCCAAGCACTATCACAAAAAGAATAAATAATAGATTTTTTAATTTTCCTTTAAATAATAAACACGTAGAAGGTTAGTAAATTAAGTAGATTTTTAGTGAAAAAACTGGAGAAGTTAACGAGCAAAAGCAAGTTGTTGTTTTTAAGTTCTTTGTGTTTTGTTAAGTTTTCGTGAATGGAAGATGAAGATAAATGCATATGGTCAAGTGATTTGAAGTACGTTTATACATGATCACATGGATGGAATGAAACCAAAAAAAGACTAATAACTGTTCAGCACGTCCAGTGTTCTCTGTTCAAGTGTTGAGCACGTAGAAGCCAAAACAGCCATTTCAGTAAATAGTACCAATAAGTTAAGCTGCCAAAATATCGCATTTGCTCGTGATAATTGCATCATATATAGGTGTAATAAATGAAATCAACGAGAAATAAGGGTCATCGCAACCGATCACAGAATTGGATTCAGTACGCCAGTCGTCACAGGCAATTGTTGCATTATAATAGTTCTCCCTTGTGTCATAAAGACCAGGCCCAAACACGTCTCCTAGAGTATCCAGCTGAATAAAATTGGCTTCTGAGTAATCGGGCTGAGTATCTGTTCAAGGGATTGTCAAAATGATCCTAATATAACACAATTTATCCACAGTGGAAAGGACCAACATACCAGCTGTACAATTATTCACGGAGAACCGTTGTTGTGTCTAATATTTGTCGCAATTTTAAATGTTTCAATTCAAATGTGGGGGGATTTCGCAAGTGTGATAGATTGATCCGCACTCAGTAAAAAGAGAAAACAAGATTGCTCGTATCAGGGCGAAGCCCTGAAAGTTCTGACTGCTTTTTAACGTTTATGGAGCAGTAATAACATAAACAACATAAAAAAATTAAATGAAATAAATTAAAATTAAAAACTTTTTTTTTTTTAATTTGAAAATTTTTCTATAAAAAATCATCCCCCCACACGCCATATAAAGTATGAAACAAGAGATTTCGCTCGTTGTAACAAATCAATTATGGCAAATAAACTTCTTTCAACCAGTTTGGAACAATTTCTAAGACGGATTAAATCTCCGCTTACGCGTTAATAGCGAGAATTGTATCACGCGTCAATAGTCCCAAATTGGTCAAAATGGCCAAAATGGCTATCTTCAAACCCTCATAACTTTACGAAAAATGATCACAGGTAAAATATCTTTTTAAATTTTAGTTCAAGACAACAATAGCTTTCGAACGATAAAAAAATTCCGTCAAAAATGGCTTCTTATGTCGGTCGAATTTACTTTCTGAGCTCTCCCAACGCAGTCTTTATTTCATTGTATAAAATTTTCCAGAACAGTGGTTTTTAGGCATTTGAAAAAAGATTTAAAAACGAATTGCGTTTTTCTTGGCTTCCCTAATAATTTGTTTGGGTATTGACGCCGATGCCACCTTGAAAAACATTACAAGTACAATCCTAATAAAAGCGTTTGAGCTAAACATTGCTGAATTGTAACCGATGCTCGAGTTTAACATTGCTAAAGTATTGCTGGTCATTACTGATTTGCTCATTAATATCAATACGGAAATTGAACAAAAAAACATTGGCCGAAAAAAGCTTGTTAGATTTTTCTCAAATTTGGACCAGTATAACGAATTACAAACCAACTGAAAACAAACCAAAATATTATCGAGCAAATTTAGCTGAGGTAACCCGGGTAGACCTCGCAGAGATAGTCTCAGCCCTGACTCAGCATCAAGTCAGGAATCAGTACTGCAAATATACTGATCATGGATAATTAGCCACTGACTGGGGCCTGAAACAGCCAAAATCATCTCTCCTACGCCAAACCAGGAGATATTTTTAGCTTTTTGTTTCCCTGTGATTGAGATAAAAAGCCAATTCTTTCCCAATGTTTCTCCGCACTTTACTGCAGAACTTTTCAATTTTTTCTGCAGACTGTGCAGAATTTTCATTAATTCTGTTATACTAAGAGAAAAGACAAAGTTAAAGAAAAATAGCCGGTGATTGCACAAGTAGCAGAAAAGGTTCCAAGCACTATCACAAAAAGAATAAATAATAGATTTTTTAATTTTCCTTTAAATAATAAACACGTAGAAGGTTAGTAAATTAAGTAGATTTTTAGTGAAAAAACTGGAGAAGTTAACGAGCAAAAGCAAGTTGTTGTTTTTAAGTTCTTTGTGTTTTGTTAAGTTTTCGTGAATGGAAGATGAAGATAAATGCATATGGTCAAGTGATTTGAAGTACGTTTATACATGATCACATGGATGGAATGAAACCAAAAAAAGACTAATAACTGTTCAGCACGTCCAGTGTTCTCTGTTCAAGTGTTGAGCACGTAGAAGCCAAAACAGCCATTTCAGTAAATAGTACCAATAAGTTAAGCTGCCAAAATATCGCATTTGCTCGTGATAATTGCATCATATATAGGTGTAATAAATTAAATCAACGAGAAATAAGGGTCATCGCAACCGATCACAGAATTGGATTCAGTACGCCAGTCGTCACAGGCAATTGTTGCATTATAATAGTTCTCCCTTGTGTCATAAAGACCAGGCCCAAACACGTCTCCTAGAGTATCCAGCTGAATAAAATTGGCTTCTGAGTAATCGGGCTGAGTATCTGTTCAAGGGATTGTCAAAATGATCCTAATATAACATAATTGATCCACAGTGGAAAGGACCAACATACCAGCTGTACAATTATTCACGGAGAACCGTTGTTGTGTCTAATATTTGTCGCAATTTTAAATGTTTCAATTCAAATGTGGGGGGATTTCGCAAGTGTGATAGATTGATCCGCACTCAGTAAAAAGAGAAAACAAGATTGCTCGTATCAGGGCGAAGCCCTGAAAGTTCTGACTGCTTTTTAACGTTTATGGAGCAGTAATAACATAAACAACATAAAAAAATTAAATGAAATAAATTAAAATTAAAAACTTTTTTTTTTAAATTGAAAATTTTTCTATAAAAAATCATCACCCCACACGCCATATAAAGTATAAAACAAGAGATTTCGCTCGTTGTAACAAATCAATTATGGCAAATAAGCTTCTTTCAACCAGTTTGGAACGATTTCTAAGACGGATTAAATCTCCGCTTACGCGTTAATAGCGCGAATTGTATCACGCGTCAATAGTCCCAAATTGGTCAAAATGGCCAAAATGGCTATCTTCAAACCCTCATAACTTTACAAAAAATGATCACAGGTGAAATATCTTTTCAAATTTTAGTTCAGGACAACAATAGCTTTCGAACGATAAAAAAATTCCGTCAAAAATGGCTAGTTAAAAAGTCGAAATTTGTCTGAAGAAAAAAAAACCCATCTCGAGCACAAATATTCCATTACTTTCGTATCGAAAGTCGAAACAATAAAAGATTACAATGGATTTTTAGTGTCAATCTCCATTAGTTTAAAAAAAATTGATTAAAATCAATTAAAATTGGATCATAGTGTTACTACTTTTCGAAACAAAAAAATCATAATAATCGTTCTCAATCATAATAATTTTTCTCAATTTTATTTGATTTATAATCAATTATGATGGACAATAATCCATTATTATTCAACAAACTTCATCGTTTCATTTCATTTTAGTTTTGTTTTGTTTTGTGTGCTTTTCAGTTGGTTACCGAACTAAAAGAAACTTTAATTTTGTACTTAAAGCCACCAGCGGATTTAGAAAGGGGGCGTCGGAGGGCCGACCCCCCCCCCCCCCACCCCCCTTCTCTCTGGGATTCCACACCTGCCGACCCAAAAGGTCTCCCAATTATCCTGCCACTATTTTGAGATCCCCTCACTAGTTTGAGGTCCCCCCACTATTCACTATTTTGAGATATCCATTTTTGTTGACGGACCCAAAAAATGTTCTAAAGGCGCTTTCGGCGCCATTTTATACTAAGTTTGAGGAGAGCACGCGCCGCAAAATTGCAATTTTTTTTTGGTCAAAGTTTTCCAAAGAGTGCCAAGAAACGCCTTTTTTGTAAGTTTTTTTTGTCAAAATTTTGCATGCGGCGCAAAAAATTTGACAAAAACAGGGTTTTTATAATGCCTTGGGAGAGCTTGGAATCAATCTAGTCACCACTTATAGGGTTTAGAAGACGAGTTTTCTTATGTCGGTCGAATTTACTTTCTGAGCTCTCCCAACGCAGTCTTTATTTCATTGTATAAAATTTTCCAGAACAGTGGTTTTTAGGCATTTGAAAAAAGATTTAAAAACGAATTGCGTTTTTCTTGGCTTCCCTAATATTTTGTTTGGGTATTGACGCCGATGCCACCTTGAAAAACATTACAAGTACAATCCTAATAAAAGCGTTTGAGCTAAACATTGCTGAATTGTAACCGATGCTCGAGCTTAACATTGCTAAAGTATTGCTGGTCATTACTGATTTGCTCATTAATATCAATACGGAAATTGAACAAAAAAACATTGCCCGAAAAAAACTTGTTAGATTTTCTCAAATTTGGACCAGTATAACGAGCTACAAACCAACTGAAAACAAACCAAAATTTTCTCGAGCAAATTTAGCTGAGGTAACCCGGGTAGACCTCGCAGAGATAGTCTCAGCCCTGTTTCAGCATCAATTCAGGAATCAGTACTGCAAATATACTGATCATGGATAATTAGCCACTGACTGGGGCCTGAAACAGCCAAAATTATCTCTCCTACGCCAAACCAGGAGATATTTTTAGCTTTTTGTTTCCCTGTGATTGAGATAAAAAGCCAATTCTTTCCCAATGTTTCTCCGCACTTTACTGCAGAACTTTTCAATATCTTCTGCAGACTGTGCAGAATTTTCATTAATTCTGTTATACTAAAATAAAAGACAAAGTTAAAGAAAAATAGCCGGTGATTGCACAAGTAGCACAAAAGGTTCCAAGCACTATCACAAAAAGAATAAATAATAGATTTTTTATTTTTCCTTTAATAAATAAACACGTAGAAGGTTAGTAAATTAAGTAGATTTTTAGTGAAAAAACTGGAGAAGTTAACGAGCAAAAGCAAGTTGTTGTTTTTAAGTTCTTTGTGTTTTGTTAAGTTTTCGTGAATGGAAGATGAAGATAAATGCATATGGTCAAGTGATTTGAAGTACGTTTATACATGATCACATGGATGGAATGAAACCAAAAAAAGCACATCCAGTGTTCTCTGTTCAAGTGTTGAGTTCGTAGAAGCTATAAAAGCCGTTTCAGTAACTAGCACTAAATTAGGCTGCCAAAAATTCGTAATTAACCATGATAGTTACTCAAATATAGGTGTAAAAATTCAATTCAACGAGAAATAAGGGTCATCGCAACCTATCACAGAACTGGAATCAGTACGCCAGTTGTCACAGACAATTGTTGCATTAAAATAGCCCTCCATTGTGTCATAGAGACCAGGCCCAAGCATGTATCCAGGAGTTTCCAGCTGAATAATATTTGCACCTGAGTGATCGGGCTGATTATCTGACATAGGGATTGTCAAAATGATTTTAAATTAACAATTTATCCACAGAAACATACAAGCTGAGCCACACACTTTTTTTACGGAGAGCCGTTGTTGTGTCCCTGTCTAAGAAAAAAATGCTATTTTAGTGTGTGCCTTTCAAAACATTCTGTTACAAAACTTCTCTTGGGTTAATATTTGCAAGAAATTGACACGATGTATACCCACGTTGACGTCCGAAAAAGAAAAAAACGCTTGTCATACAATCTCATATATGGCGATTACGGAAAAAATGCTTATCATAAAATTTTCTACAAAACTTAAAAACTGTACTAAGCGTTTTTAGAGAAATACGTCTGTTCTATTTCCATCTTTTGAACCTTTCTGCTCAATAAAAACATGATTTTAATTTTGGTCAAAAAATGCTTTTCATAATGTTCTCATATATAAAAACTGTATGATAAGCACTTTGCTATGGAAAAAATAAAATCTTCAAATTAATTTAACGATGTTCTGGATGAATTCAAATGAGTTTAAAAATTTTTTTTTGAAAGAATGCATTTTGACTCTCAAAAACATGATTTTATTTTTGATCAGAAAAAATGCTTATCCTATATATTTCCTAATGAAAAATGTATGATATGCTTTTTTTCATAAGCAAAAATAAAAGTTTGAGGTAAAAAAATTTTTAATACTTTTTTTGTTTGCAAACTTGGTTTTGTGCTCAAATACAAATTTTTATGAAAAAAAGTTTTGCATGCAACATTTGTTTTTTTAAACATAGTCCAAGAGGAGTTTTTCACCCAAAAAAATCAAAAGTTAGAGAGAAGTGTTTTTTTTTGTAAGCACGATTATTATTTTTTTATTTCATTCGCTAAGATAAAAATGATTTTGTAAAAAAACAGGACTTTTTTCCTCAACTACCAAAATGTTCACAACAAAAATTATCTAATTAGTCACAAAAAGTTACATTTTTGGCTTATATTTCTATGTGAAAAAGAGAAAATGCGGCAGAAATCACCAAATGCAGTTTATCTGCGTGGTAACTGCCAGTTACACTCTGGTTTTTCTTATGACAAAAGTCCAGGGTTAGTGTTTCGGCTGAATCACAAAATTTCAAAACAAATTTGTTTGGTATTTTTATTTATGGAGAAAATGCTTCTTGTACAATTTCATAGTATGGAAAAATTTTGCGGGTTCCGTCTACATTTGGAAATACACGACAGTGTAGATAATTTATTATACCGATAATATTATTCGTTTGTATATCCCAGAATTTGTTCCGGAGTCAGACAAATTTGTTAGAGATTCTTCAATTTTTGTTGCATTTTCCGCACATACGCCTGTTTTAAGGCAATTTGGAGCAATACAGTGTCTTTGGCATACAAAAAAGCAAAACTGTTCAAAGAAAAGTAGAGATGATGCCGTTTCCTTGAACAATCAGTTTTCAGCTTGTCGACGATTCCGCTTAAAAAAAAAATTATCGCTTATCCTTGTGATGTAAGAATGCTGAAAGCCAAGATGGTGATGTTTTGCCTTGCAATCAAACAGATTTGTTACCTATCAAATTGTTTTTTTTTTCGATAAAAAACGAAAAAAAAAATTTTTTTTTTGTTTTCTTTTGAATTTTAACATGATCATGCTCATTAGTAACAAAAACAGTGGAAGATGGCAAAAAATAGAAGCAGCACTCCAATAAAAAACCAAACATTATTTCTGGAACATGAAAAATACTTTTACACGTTAGAGTACAAAAACCATTTGAAAGTCGTCAGGCGAAAAAAACTCAATATTAAACAAAACATTTTTATTTCTGCACTGAGCTCTTTATTTCCACTCAGTTTTTATTTAGTTTTACCAAGCCATGACGGGGGCTATTCTCATTCGCGAAGGACCGAATGAGCAAAAAAAACTCGTGAGCGAAAGACCGTAAGCGAAATTAGCAGAAAGTCAATTTTTGAAAAGAAACAATTGCCATTCAATTAAAATAAATTAAATGCAGCAATATATTGCTTCTTTCATAACGAAACCCTTCAGATATAAAACTTGTTCCAATTCGGCGGCGATTAGTGACAATTTAAAACTTTGGCATATTTCTGCCGTTTTTATATTCGGCCATCAATATCAAAACTCAGTCCCTGGGAATGCTTACATTCTTTGCAAAATTTAGATAACTGAAATCTGATTGGCTGATTTTCATTTTCGCGCATTCGGTCCTTCGCGTATTAAGGATTCCACCAGCCATGACGTGATCAAAATTGATCGATCACACAGTTTCTTGATTGTCAATCTGATATCTGATTGAGATTTGAAAATTTGCCTAATTACTATAATCAAAGAAATCATTTTTTTTTAAAATTTTTCAGAAAAAATGATGGCAAATAAGTACGGTACAAAATTCTTTGCGTAATTGATTGCGCTTGAATAAGCTTTGAAAATCATTTGAAGACTTAGCATATTTTAAGGCTTTCCGCTTGAGAGTTTGTTTCTTTGCAGAAAATAGTCTCCTACTGTTCATGTTGACAGCCCCTAACCTCCCCATAATAAACCACCACACATCGACGTTATATATTGAGTCCCGGTTTGGTCTGAATATTTTGTATCATTACCAATCATGGCGGCAGCAGGCTTTCTGAATCCAGTCCAAAAACGCTTCGCCGGCTGCAAGAATTCGTCGATTTGGTTTTCAGAATACCAAAACAAAGCAGTGAATAGAGTTTTGTTTATCTGGTTGCAATAACTCTCGGCCTGGGCGTATTCGAATACTGCATGATAAGGGACTGGGTATTTTGTTTGCTCGTCAAATCGCCCACCGGTGCATTTTTTACCCCCAAAAATGGGCCTCGTGCAGTTTCTAGCTCGAGTTCTACTCTTCAGAATATTTGCATAGTTAGAACCACAAGGGTTGACGTAACTTAATTCTATGTCCAACCAATCTGAACATTTGGAGTCGGTCATTGACTGTTCAAGCCCACAATTTTCAAAATCTGAGGGTCGGTACGCTTCGATGTTTCCAACAAAACACGGGACATCGAAACCATCAGAAATAACCCAGAGAGTTAAATCAGAAGATGATGTTCTGACAATTGAACTTTCATTCAACTCAACTCTTGGATCTGTTGAATATTGAATGCAACGTTTAGAGCCATAAGCCACACTTGAGCATTTTTTGTCAAACATGCATAGTTGCAGGCACCGTTTTTCATCGATTCCATTTATTTGTTTGAGCAGGAAATGCGATGGTAGCAAGATTCCCGGAAGTTTATGAAAGAGTCCAAATCGATTAACAGTCGCCGAATGAGTGTTGTTTAAAGTTAGAAATAAGAAATAGGCAATTTTAAATCCTAAAAACTTGTTCATCTGTACTGTAAGGGTTTTCTGCAACTGGAAATAATCTCGAATTTTTGTCAAAGTTTCGTCAAAAGTTCGTCAAAACTTGATTTTTATCTTTTGAATTAAAAAAGTTCAAGAACGCAACAAATCATCAATACAAAAAGTAAATTTTTTTAAAAAAAAAAAAGTTTTGTTTTCATTGGCTAGAATATTTTAAAAAATTACATTTTATACTTTTCTGAGGCTCGCAGCATAAAAAGATGAAAACACAAATGGCTCATATGGTAATAAATTCATAGAAGAGGAACAGAAGCCAGAAGTTTAGAATAATTAAAATGTCAATTACAAATCTAAACGGATGTTGCTTAGATGGATTGATTCTTTTGCATTCGTTACGTATGTAGAAAAGAACCAAGCAAGAAGCTTAGAATATGTAAATAAAATATCAACTGCAAATCCAAACGGAAGTTGCTTTTTTGACGGAGTTATAGGAGGGGTCAAATAAGCTGGTTTTCTGTAGCTCGCGTTTTCATAGAAACTAATTGAAACTGACAATATTTCGATCTGTGAGTTTTTAAATCAACAAAGTATCAAATAAGACTAGCAAGCCCCCCCCCCCCCAACCTCACACAGGCATCAGTTTTTAGGTGTAACGGAAAGTTTTAGGAACTTGTTTATGCAAAGCAATTATGTTCATCATGGCCTAATCAGTCTGCATGTCAATTGTCATAACAATCGGACAATTGCAAAGACAAAAACTTGCAGGCGGGGGAAAGGAAAAAAAGCCTAAGACCAGACTGAAAGCATCAAGTTAAATTGAAAGGAACCCTTAAACATGGAGAAGGTTACCAAAGCGGTGGAGCTGATGCCCTTGAAAAGATCCATCTAAACATTGCCTCTTTCAATACTATTGTATGATGCCAACTTTGATCGGCTAACTCCACTATTTTTTTTAGAGATATGTGCTTCGATGCATTTTTTTTATTGCAAAATTCTTGCTTTATTTCTTTGATTTTTTTGTTGCAATTGCATAGTTATTTTTGTTTGTAAATTTTCAGATTGGCAATCACTCCGTTTAGAAATATGATTCAAACACTGATTCAAACATCTTTCCGACATTTATTTTTTTGTATGACGTTTCAGCATCGTTTAGAAGTTTCAGTTTTCTTCTATGAGCTGATGCTTAAACGAGAATTTTATGATGTATAATTGACTGAGCAAAAAGTTTTGGCGCACAAAGTTTTTGGTAAGGCTGTTTTTTGGTCTAAGCTTTTCTATGTCTTTAAAAAAAATCCGCAGTAGTGGTTTATATAGTGATGTTGTTTTTAAACATTGATTAGTCATCTACCTTTTTGAACTTGATT
>NC_087071.1:36920752-36994619 GCF_963678635.1 Symsagittifera roscoffensis
CATTAGGAAGTAAATTTTTGTACGCTGAGACAAGGATGAATCAGAGCGAAGTTTCAAAATTGCCAAAAATGTTTCGCCATTAATGTTTCAACTGAGATGCACATATTTTTTACCAATGAATCAGAGCGAAGCTTCAAAATTGGCAACAATGTTTCATCATCAATGTTTCAACTGGTATTCACATATTTTTCACCGATGAATTAGTGTGTTTTAATCAATCAAAAACACAAAAAACATAGAACACGAAAAACATTTACTTTTTGCGTTTTTTCATAAGAAAGCTAAGAGGTTACAAAGCAGTTATCCGCGCCAATACACTGCCTTTTTTACATAATTTTCTACTAGCATTAGAAATAAATTTTTGCTCAGGCGTAAATAACAAAAAACGAATCCGAGTGATGAGGCTTGAAAACTTTTCTTGAACTTTTCAATATTCACGAAAAAAAGCCTTTTTTTTCAATTTCAAGTTTAATATTGTTTAAAAAAATTTTGCCGGTAATTTTTTTTTTTTTTTGGATAGACATTGAGTGAACCTTGATTTGAAGTAGGTTGGCTTCCTTGTCCTTTAGGAAACATATCTAGCAAAAACAGAGCGAAAATCAGAAAATTTGGTTTGAAACGATAACTGTTAAAATGGATGACCCAAAAAAAACTAATCAAAAAATAGATTTTTTTTTCGCTCTGATTTACAAATTCTTAATTACTAAAAAAAATCATATAGCAAATCAGTTTTACATGAAAAGTTCAATTTAAGTATTAAAATAGTTAACAAGAGCTTTGCACAATTTGTCATTTTTAACTCAACGTTTTAGTTTCAGTTTCTCATTGGAATGTTGAAACAGAAGCTTTCAGAGCTTTTTATTTGAGCAGCATTTTTTTGGGGGGGGGGGAGACGTTTTCTGGGCAGTTGCACCTACTCTCGTGAGTACATATTTTTTTTAAAATTGTTTCATTCTCAAGCTTTTCCAGATCATCGTCTTTGTTTATTTTGACATGTTTTTTACCATTATCTCCCGTCCTTACACAACCGACACCACACAATTGTTCGTGCTATCTCGATGAGACCCTTTTGCTTAGCAGCTGCTTATATTTCTGTTTATGCTTTGGGCTGGGCGCGATTAAATCAATCACTTTTTGTTTACTCGATTGATGTTGCGTAAAGTTTGCTCCTCAATACAGACTGGAATTTTTTTTTGTTTCAAAACTAAATTTTATTTGTTTCATTACAACCGTTTCTAAAAGGCTTGAAAATTTTTACTTGAAAGTTTCGTTATTCGCGAAAGAAGCTGTATTTTCCAATTTCAGGTTTAATTTGTTTTTAAAAAACTTTGCTGGTAGTTTTTGGTTTTTTGCATGAAAAACACAACTTGTATAACGTCAAAGACATAAAATATGGAATTATTTTAAGAAAACAAGGTTATGGAATGTTTAATTTTCTCTAGCTGTTTTTTTGGTTGATTTGGGATAACAAATATTTAAGATGGCTTGATCAATTTTTTACCGATATCTTGAAAATGTAGCAAAAACGATAAAACATTAACGATCAAGCATTCAAGAATCAAATTAACGTTTTTCTTTGAACAGTCATTGTAACATTTTGGAAATTTCAAGCCAATTAGAGAAAAAAAACTTGCTATAAGAACCTGGATTGCTTCTTTTTCTTCTTTTTCTTTTTTTGAGATTTGCAATAATTTGTGTTCATCTTCTCAACTTGCACAATTCTAATAAAGCTTGGAAAGCGTAAAAATAAAAAAATAAATCCGGCATGCAAATCCATAAAGTTACAATTAAATATTTCCACAAGTTTTGAGGTCTACATTTGCTGTTTAACTAAGTATTTCAAAAGTATTTCTTGATCAAGCAAGTCAAAATGAAACCTCGAAAAAAAAATTGATAGCCTGAATCAGTAAACCAAAACAATAGTTTTTTGAGCAAGCACCTTGAACAGAACGGTTTTTAGCATTTTCAAGTTGGACGTTGATGCCTCCCATGATCTCTACTATTTTTTAAAGTGCAAACAAAAAAGCAGAGCGGCATTTTTTCCGATATCGCCCACCTCGCATGCCCAACAATTTTTTGGCCGAGTGAGTGTTTTTGCAAACCTAAATATGTGGCAAAAAGTGTGGTGGAAGATTCAACATGCCTGGACAACCGGTCTATGTTTACTTTATTTGTAAAAATTTATAGGTTGAGAAAAAAGAGCCGCAATGCAATTTTGAAAAACCGCAGATCAATTTTGAAAACTAGGATTATTCTGTAAAAATCTGTAGAACTGGGATCAATTACAGAATTGCCTTCTTTTTTGTTTCAATACAAAATCCTAATTGTTTCATTACAAAATATTTTTATCTATAGTTTTATCAACCGTTTATAATCTACAGTTTTTCTTTAAAGTTATATTCGATTATAATCGATAAGTTTCAACCGGCGTGTTTCAATATCGGCGAAACTTTCTAAGAGATCATAGATCTGGCTTCATTGCATTGAACTACCCCAGAAAGTGAATGAAACGGCAAAAAAACGTAAAAACAAAATAAGTTGGGAACAAATTAAATAAAAACGAGAGCAAATTGTTATATATCTTTTTATCGAAATAACTGGTATAATCTAAATAAAGAAATGAGGGAAAAATTTATAACTGACTCTACCCCAAGTTCTACCCCATTTGAAAAAACGTCGTATATCTTTTTGTGAGATTCTTAAATTCATAAAAAGGAACAAAACCCTATTATTCTCCCCAACTCACGCCACACACCCAAGAAACGATTTTTAAATCTATAATTATACTCAAGGCTGAAAACCTGAAAATAGAGAAATCGATTAAAAATTGCATTCTTGGTTTTGCGAAAAATTTAATTCATTTTTTTTTCATCCTAATTTTATCTTATGTTAAATTCAAAAACATTATTTTTCGCAAAGAATTATCGATGATTCGTTGATGAGTTGGCGTTGGGAATTAAAATTTTGTACGCTGAGACAATGGTGAATCAGAGCGAAGCTTCAAAACTGGCAAAAATGTTTCGCCATCAATGTTTCAACTGAGATGCACATATTTTTGACCATGAATTAGTGTGGTAATCAATCAAAAACACAAAAAACATAGAACACGAAAAACATTTAGTTGTTAATTTTGTCTTTTTTCATAAGAAAGCCAAGAGGTTACATAGCAGTTAACCGCGCAAATAGACTGCATTCTATGATTTTTTCATAAAAGTTAGAAATAAGTTTTTTGCTCAGACTTATATAACAAAAAGTAACCTTTTCTTTAAGGCTTAAAAACTCATACTTGAAATCTCGTTATTTGCAATAAAAGCTGTTTTTTATCCAAATTAAGTTTAGATTTGTTTTAAAAAAAACCTTTGCGGCATTTTTTCCGATATCGCCCACCTCGCATGCCCAACAATTTTTTGGCCGAGTTAGTGTTTTTGCAAACCTAAATATGTTGGAAAAAGTGTGGTGGAAGATTCAACATGCCTGGACAACCGGTCTATGTTTACTTTATTTGTAAAAATTTATAGGTTGAGAAAAAAGAGCCGCAATGCAATTTTGAAAAACCGCAGATCAATTTTGAAAACTGGGATTATTCTGTAAAAATCTGTAGAACTGGGATCAATTACAGAATTGCCTTCTTTTTTGTTTCAATACAAAATATTAATTGTTTCATTACAAAATATTCTTATCTATAAATTTATCAACCGTTTATAATCTAAAGATTTTCTTTATAGTTATATTCGATTATAATCGATAAGTTTCAACCGGCGTGTTTCAATATCGGCGAAACTTTCTAAGAGATCATAGATCTGGCTTCATTGCATTGAAAAAAACAGAAACATTATTTTCCTCAAAGAATTATCGATGATTCATTGATGAGTTAGCGTTGGGAAGTAAAATTTTTGTACGCTGAGACAAGGATGAATCAGAGCGAAGCTTCAAAATTTGCAAAAATTATTTTCGCCATCAATGTTTCAACTGAGATGCACATATTTTTGACCAATGAATTAGTGTGGTAATCAATCAAAAACGCAAAAAACATAGAACACGAAAGGCGTTTATAACAAAAAACGAATCCGAGTAATGAGGCTTGAAAACTTTTTCTTGAAGTTTTCATTATTCACGAAAAAAGCCTTTTTTTCCAATTTCAAGTTTAATATTGTTTAAAAAAATTTTGCCGGTAATTTTTTTTTTTTGGATAGACATTGAGTAAACCTTGATTTGAAGTAGGTTGGCTTCCTTGACCTTTAGGAAACATATCTAGCAAAAACAGAGCGAAAATCAGAAAATTTGGTTTGAAACGATAACTGTTAAAATGGATGACCCAAAAAAAACTAATCAAAAAATAGATATTTTTTTTTCGCTCTGATTTACAAATTCTTAATTACTAAAAAAAATCATATAGCAAATCAATTTTACATGAAAAGTTCAATTTAAGTATTGAAATAGTTAACAAGAGCTTTGCACAATTTGTCATTTTTAACTTAACGTTTTAGTTTCAGTTTCTCATTGGAATGTTGAAACAGAAGCTTTCAGAGCTTTTTATTTGAGCAGCATTTTTTGGGGGGGGACTTTTTCTGGGCAGTTGCACCTACTCTCGTGAGTATATATATTTTTAAAATTGTTTCATTCTCAAGCTTTTCCAGATCATCGAATTTGTTTAATTTGACATGTTTTTTACCATTATCTCCCGTCCTTACACAACCGACACCACACAATTGTTCGTGCTATCTCGATGAGACCCTTTTGCTTAGCAGCTGCTTATATTTCTGTTTATGCTTTGGGCTGGGCGCGATTAAATCAATCACTTTTTGTTTACTCGATTGATGTTGCGTAAAGTTTGCTCCTCAATACAGACTGGAATTTTTTTTTGTTTCAAAACCAAATTTTATTTGTTTCATTACAACCGTTTCTATAAGGCTTGAAAATTTTTACTTGAAAGTTTCGTTATTCGCGAAAGAAGCTGTATTTTCCAATTTCAGGTTTAATTTGTTTTTAAAAAACTTTGCTTGTAGTTTTTGGTTTTTTGCATGAAAAACACAACTTGTATAACGTCAAAGACATAAAATATGGAATTATTTTAAGAAAACAAGGTTATGGAATGTTTAATTTTCTCTAGCTGTTTTTTTTGGTTGATTTGGGATAACAAATATTTAAGAAGGCTTGATCAATTTTTTACTGATATCTTGAAAATGTAGCAAAAACGATAAAACATTAACGATCAAGCATTCAAGAATCAATTTAACGTTTTTCTTTGAACAGTGATTATAACATTTTGGAAATTTCAAGCCAATTAGAGAAAAAAAAACTTGCTATAAGAACCTGGATTGCTTCTTTTTCTTCTTTTTCTTTTTTTGAGATTTGCAATAATTTGTGTTCTTCTTCTCAACTTGCACAATTCTAATAAAGCTTGGAAAGCGTAAAAATAAAAAAATAAATCCGGCATGCAAATCCATAAAGTTACAATTAAATATTTCTACAAGTTTTGAGGTCTACATTTCCTGTTTAACTAAAAAGTATTTCTTGATCAAGCAAGTCAAAATGAAACCTCGAAAAAAAAATTGATAGCCTGAATCAGTAAACCAAAACAATAGTTTGTTGAGCAAGCACCTTGAACAGAACGGTTTTAGGCCTTTTTAAATTGGACGTTGAAGCCTCCCATGATCTCTACTATTTTTTTAAAGTGCAAACAAAAAAGCAGAGCGGCATTTTTTCCGATATCACCCACCTCACATGCGCAACAACTTTTTGGCCGAGTGAGTGTTTTTGCAAACCTAAATATGTGACAAAAAGTGTGGTAGAAGATTCAACATGCCTGGACAACCGGTCAATATTAAATTTATTTATAAAAATTTATAGGTTGAGAAAAAAGAGCCGCAATGCAATTTTGAAAAAACGCAGGTCAATTTTGAAAACTGGGATTATTCTGTAAAATTCTGTAGAACTGGGATCAATTAAAGAATTGCCTTCTTTTTTGTTTCAATACAAAATACTAATTGTTTCATTACAAAATATTCTTATCTATAAATTTATCAACCGTTTATAATCTAAAGATTTTCTTTATAGTTATATTCGATTATAATCGATAAGTTTCAACCGGCGTGTTTCAATATCGGCGAAACTTTCTAAGAGATCATAGATCTGTCTTCATTGCATTGAACTACCCCAGAAAGTGCATGAAACGACAAAAAAATCGAAAAACAAAACAAGTTGGGAACAAATTAAGTAAAGAACGAGGGAAAATTGTTATATATCTTTTTATCAAAATAACTGGTATAATCCAAATAAAGAAACGAGGGTAAAATTCATAACTGACTCTACCACAGTTTCTATCCCTTTTGAAAAAACGTCGCATATTTTTTTGTGAGATTCCTAAATTAAAAAAAAAAAGAATAAAATCCCATTATTCTCCCCAACTTACGCCACACACCCCAGAAACCATTTTTAAATCTATAATGATACTCAGGGGTGAAAACCTGAAAATAGAGAAATCGATTAAAAATTGCATTCTTGGTTTTGCGAAAAGTTTAATTAGTTTTTATTTCATCCTAATTATAGATTATAGCTAATTCAAGAACTGCAAAAAAACAGAAACATTATTTTCCTCAAAGAAATATCGATGATTCATTGATGAGTTAGCGTTGGGAAGTAAAATTTTTGTACGCTGAGACAAGGATGAATCAGAGCGAAGCTTCAAAATTTGCAAAAATGTTTCGCCATCAATGTTTCAACTGAGATGCACATTTTTTTGACCATGAATTAGTGTGGTAATCAATCAAAAACACAAAAAACATAGAACACGAAAAACATTTAGTTGTTTATTTTGTCTTTTTCATAAGAAAGCCAAGAGGTTACATAGCAGTTAACCGCGCAAATAGACTGCATTCTATGATTTTTTCATAAACGTTAGAAATAAGTTTTTTGCTCAGACTTATATAACAAAAAGTAATCTTTTCTATAAGGCTTAAAAACTCATACTTTCAGAGCTTTTTATTTGAGCAGCATTTTTTGGGGGGAGGGGACTTTTTCTGGGCAGTTGCACCTACTCTCGTGAGTATATATTTTTTTAAAATTGTTTCATTCTCAAGCTTTTCCAGATCATCGTCTTTGTTTATTTTGACATGTTTTTTACCATTATCTCCCGTCCTTACACAACCGACACCACACAATTGTTCGTGCTATCTCGATGAGACCCTTTTGCTTAGCAGCTGCTTATATTTCTGTTTATGCTTTGGGCTGGGCGCGATTAAATCAATCACTTTTTGTTTACTCGATTGATGTTGCGTAAAGTTTGCTTCTCAATACAGACTGGAATTTTTTTTTGTTTCAAAACCAAATTTTATTTGTTTCATTACAACCGTTTCTATAAGGCTTGAAAATTTTTACTTGAAAGTTTCGTTATTCGCGAAAGAAGCTGTATTTTCCAATTTCAGGTTTAATTTGTTTTTAAAAAACTTTGCTTGTAGTTTTTGGTTTTTTGCATGAAAAACACAACTTGTATAACGTCAAAGACATAAAATATGGAATTATTTTAAGAAAACAAGGTTATGGAATGTTTAATTTTCTCTAGCTGTTTTTTTTGGTTGATTTGGGATAACAAATATTTAAGATGGCTTGATCAATTTTTTACTGATATCTTGAAAATGTAGCAAAAACGATAAAACATTAACGATCAAGCATTCAAGAATCAATTTAACGTTTTTCTTTGAACAGTGATTGTAACATTTTGGAAATTTCAAGCCAATTAGAGAAAAAAAAACTTGCTATAAGAACCTGGATTGCTTCTTTTTCTTCTTTTTCTTTTTTTGAGATTTGCAATAATTTGTGTTCTTCTTCTCAACTTGCACAATTCTAATAAAGCTTGGAAAGCGTAAAAATAAAAAAATAAATCCGGCATGCAAATCCATAAAGTTACAATTAAATATTTCTACAAGTTTTGAGGTCTACATTTGCTGTTTAACTAAAAAGTATTTCTTGATCAAGCAAGTCAAAATGAAACCTCGAAAAAAAAATTGATAGCCTGAATCAGTAAACCAAAACAATAGTTTGTTGAGCAAGCACCTTGAACAGAACGGTTTTAGGCCTTTTTAAATTGGACGTTGAAGCCTCCCATGATCTCTACTATTTTTTTAAAGTGCAAACAAAAAAGCAGAGCGGCATTTTTTCCGATATCACCCACCTCGCATGCGCAACAACTTTTTGGCCGAGTGAGTGTTTTTGCAAACCTAAATATGTGACAAAAAGTGTGGTGGAAGATTCAACATGCCTGGACAACCGGTCAATATTAAATTTATTTATAAAAATTTATAGGTTGAGAAAAAAGAGCCGCAATGCAATTTTGAAAAAACGCAGGTCAATTTTGAAAACTGGGATTATTCTGTAAAATTCTGTAGAACTGGGATCAATTACAGAATTGCCTTCTTTTTTGTTTCAATACAAAATACTAATTGTTTCATTACAAAATATTCTTATCTATAAATTTATCAACCGTTTATAATCTAAAGATTTTCTTTATAGTTATATTCGATTATAATCGATAAGTTTCAACCGGCGTGTTTCAATATCGGCGAAACTTTCTAAGAGATCATAGATCTGTCTTCATTGCATTGAACTACCCCAGAAAGTGCATGAAACGACAAAAAAATCGAAAAACAAAACAAGTTGGGAACAAATTAAGTAAAGAACGAGGGAAAATTGTTATATATCTTTTTATCAAAATAACTGGTATAATCCAAATAAAGAAACGAGGGTAAAATTCATAACTGACTCTACCACAGTTTCTATCCCTTTTGAAAAAACGTCGCATATTTTTTTGTGAGATTCCTAAATTAAAAAAAAAAAAGAATAAAATCCCATTATTCTCCCCAACTCACGCCACACACCCCAGAAACCATTTTTAAATCTATAATGATACTCAGGGGTGAAAACCTGAAAATAGAGAAATCGATTAAAAATTGCATTCTTGGTTTTGCGAAAAGTTTAATTAGTTTTTATTTCATCCTAATTATAGATTATAGCTAATTCAAGAACTGCAAAAAAAACAGAAACATTATTTTCCTCAAAGAAATATCGATGATTCATTGATGAGTTAGCGTTGGGAAGTAAAATTTTTGTACGCTGAGACAAGGATGAATCAGAGCGAAGCTTCAAAATTTGCAAAAATGTTTCGCCATCAATGTTTCAACTGAGATGCACATATTTTTGACCATGAATTAGTGTGGTAATCAATCAAAAACACAAAAAACATAGAACACGAAAAACATTTAGTTGTTTATTTTGTCTTTTTTCATAAGAAAGCCAAGAGGTTACATAGCAGTTAACCGCGCAAATAGACTGCATTCTATGATTTTTTCATAAACGTTAGAAATAAGTTTTTTGCTCAGACTTATATAACAAAAAGTAATCTTTTCTATAAGGCTTAAAAACTCATACTTGAAGTCTCGTTATTTGCGAAAAAAGCTGTTTTTTATCCAAATTAAGTTTTGATTTGTTTTTAAAAAACCTTTGCTGGTAACTCTCTTTTTTTTGGGTGAGAAACACAACTTGTACTAAGTCAAAAACACAAAATATGGAATTTACTTTAAGTTATTTTTTCATTAACTGTTAATTTGAGCACAGAAGCAAGTTTGGATTGAAAAAAATCAAAAATTCTGCCTCAACTTTGTGTTTTTTAGATTAAACTGTGTAATAAGTATTATTTTTTTATTCAAAAAATTCTTTTGACGCCAAAAGTGAACTCATGTAACCAAAATTTCAAACCAATTGAAAATGTTTTTCAAAAAAAGTTTTGATTGAAGCAATAGTTATCATACAGTTTTCTTCTTTATAATTGCATGATAAAAATTTTCTTGAAAGACTCCAAATGTGAAAATGTATAAATGGGTTTTTTTGCTTGAATGGACGTCATACCAAGCAAAAGATACAGGAAGATAAGCTGAAGTTTTTAAAAATGGTTTACGTGGTCAATGGTTCTGCTATCCAAAAAAAATATGGAATCTAAACTACGAACTGAATGGTTTATATTAATCCAATCCAGGCAAACGAAGTTACTTTTATATGCAGGGTCTGACCTTGACGGTTTATATTAACTTTTAAATGTCTTTTTGATAAGGGTTAGCATGCAATTAAGTTAGTTTTGCTGACAATAGTACATTTTTAATGACAAATAACTTTCGAAATAATTTAAACCACTTTAACAACTTGAATCTGTTTGCAATTATCAAAACACATACAAGATTGCACATATTTGAAAAATTTGTTACATATTTTTTGTGAAAGTTACTAGCAAAACTTTTGAGAACTGTATCAATTTAATTTGACAAACTGATTGGATTTGCAAAAGAGCTTGACTTTCAGCTCAAAAAAACTAGGTTATGATATGTTGAATTTTCTCTTTTTTCTTTAGCTGTTTTTTTTTGGTTGATTTGAGATAACAAATATTTAAGATGTTTGATCATTTTTTTTTCCGAATGAAGCTTCGTCGGATACCGCCCGGTTTATACCGATAACTTGAAAATGTAAGAAAAGCAAGAAAAAAACTTACTATAAGAACCTGGATTGCTTCATCAGTTCTGAAAAGTTTTCTTTTTTTGAAATTCACAAACAATTAATGTTCATCGTTTCAACTGGCGCAATTCTAATAAAGCTTGGAATGGGTAAAAAAAATTCCGGTATGCAAATCGATGAAGTTACAACTAAATATTTTTATACGTTTTGAGGTCTAAATTAGCTGTGTCAAAAAGCGAGTCAAAATGAAACTTCGAAAAAATTTTTTGATAGCTTGAATCATTTTACCAAAACCATATTTTTTTGACCAACTACCTTGAATTGAACGGCTTTTAGTCTTTTCAAATTGGATGCACACTGCCTGTGATAATTTTTCTATTAACGTTAGAATAAAATTTTTTGCTTAGACGTATATAACAAGAAAGTAACCGAGTAATCGTTTCTATAAGGCTTGAAAAATTTTACTTTGAAGTTTCGTTATTCGCGAAAAGAACTGTTTTTTTTTCCAATTTCAGGTTTAATTTGTTTTTTTTTTTAAATTTGCTTGTAAATTTTTCTTTTTTTTTGGACAAAAAACACAACTTGTACCAAGTCAAAGACACAAAATATGGAATTTTGTTTTAAGAAAACAAAGTTATGGAATGTTAATAACTTTAGCTTTCTCTAGCTGTTTTTTTTTGGTGGATTGTGGGTAACAAATATTTGAGATGCTTGATCAATATTTTCGGAATGCAGATTTATCAGATACCGATTTATACAGATATCTTGAAAGTTTAGCAAAAACGATAAAAATTTATTGATCAAGCGTTCAAGGCTCAATTTAACTTCTTAGTTCGAACAGTGATCGTAACATTTTGGATTTTTCAAGCCAACTAAATTAAAAATTGTTTGCTCAAAGAACCTGGATTGCTTCATTTAGTTCTTAAACGTTTTCGCGAACAAATTCTACTTGTTGACTGGTATAACTTTAATAAAGCTAGGAATGCGTAAAAGTAAAAATAAAAATTCCGACATGCAAATCGATAAAGTTACAATTAATCATTTCTATATCATTTGAGGTCTACATTTTCTGTTTAACTAAATTATTTCTTGATCAAGCAACTCAAAAAAAAACCTCGAAAAAAATTCATTAAAAATATTTTTGATAGCCTGAATCAGTTTACCAAAACAATAGTTTTTCAGTTTTTCAAGCAAACTACTTGAAAAGAGCGAAGCGGCTTGGAATGATCTGTACTATTTTTTCTAAATTTGCAAGCAAAAAAAGCAAAGCGGCTTTTATCCGATTCCACCAACCTCGCATGCGCATCATGTTTGACGTTTTGAATGTTTTTACAAGCTTAAATAAGTGAAAAAAAGTGTGGAACAAGGATAAACATGTGTCATATCTGGACAACCGACACCCGGACAAAATAACACTACTTGTATAAAATTAGCGGTTGGGGAAAAAGAGCCGCAATTCAATTTAGAAAAACCATCAGTCAATTTTGAAAACTGCGATTAATCTCTAAAACTCAAGTTTTTAGACAATACAAATCGAGCGACAAAACAATGAAAGTTTTTGATATGATTTGATGATATGAAACACTTTGAAAAAAAATTATTTGTGGCCAGATTGAAAATTAGGTTGATTTCACAGGCGTGATATTACAATTAACCAAATTTTATCAAAAAAACATTGCAAACAATCAGTTCAAGAAGTATTTCGACTGGCTTGACGAGTTGAAGAGAATTGTAAAGGCTCAATTTTTTAGAGAAATCAGTTCCTGTCATGAAAATTTTGGTACTTATTTTGATTCTGAATGTGGAAACGAATTTTTCGAAAACATTCAAAACGAAGAAACAAGGGAAAATATTAAAATTTGTTTGACGATTTGAAGCGACATGCTATAATTTGATTTTTTCGAGCAAAAAATTCAGAGATATAGACCAATGCATTAAAGCTGATGTTAAAAAAATGACTTGATGAACTAGGCAATGAAACTCGAATTTTTTCAAGTTGATTTTGAAGGCTTGACATGATTCACAAAGAAATTAAAATCTATCAATCAACCATTCCAATGCTGATTTTTTCAAGATGTTAAAGCAAGTTTGAAGCCGCATTTGTTTTACAAAAAAAACTTAAAATATACTTCAAGCAAGCATTTCAAGTAGAAAACCAGAAAGAAATTAAATTCACTTTACGAATTGAAAAGTATTTGAAGAAACACAATTCAAGAAAAAATACATCAATCAAAATCATCAAATCAAGCAATGAAATGCTGATGTCAGTTCTGACAGTTTTTTTTATATTCAATTTTTAAATCAATTCAAATTGATTCCCCAGTGAGATCAACTATCGAGTGAGAGTAATTTTTTGTGAGATCAACTACCTTTTTGAATGCAATTTTCAAAAAGATTTCGAAGGTTAACTTTAAAAGTTTTCAAGAAATCGTTTCATTTTTGAGATAATTATAATGACAGAATGAAGACTTATTTATTGTTAAGAAAAATTAGTTTTATCAATCACTTCAACAGATGAAAATATGAATGTATTGACGTTGTCTTGATTTGAAATGGGTTGAGTTTTCATTTCAATTAATTGAAATTATGAAAGGTTTAATGGTAGCCTGAAGCCATCTTAGGAGGTTTCACAAAATAATTCAAAAGTTTAAATCCTATAATTTTTTTCATAAACAAGATACGTCAATGTTCAAAAAATGCTATTGAAACGATGAAAAAATGCCGTTGAGGCTATTTTGTTTGGCTTAAAATGGCTCGACAAATGAATATTCTTTTTATCCTTATAGGAAAACTATAAAACCGTCAAATATTGATCAATTCATTCAACTTTCAATCATAACGAAGAAACTTAACCCAAAGTGTTTGATGAAAATAACCTTTGAATAAAAAAAACATCGTTGCATTTCAATCCCAGAAGTAAAAATTTCCTGAAATAAATCAAAGTTTTTCCTTACTTAGAATAACTGCTTGAAAAATATCTGTTGCAATAATACGTTAATAGTTTAACTCGCCCAGTCAATTTTTTTAAAAGAGTTTTCATAACAATTTTAGCTTCCTTGCTTAAAAAATTGTATCATTTCTATGGAAGTTTGAGACTTCAAAATGGAAAATTTTTTTAAGCAATGAAGCTAAAATTAATATAAAACTCATTTAAAAAAATTGACTGGGCGAGTTAAACTAGTTTCGTATTATTGCAACAGTTGTTTTTCAAGCTTATTTTAAGTGAGGAGAAGTTTTGATTTTTTCAACTAGTGGAAATCTTAAATAATCAAAGTAAAACAAACAAACGAATTGAAACTTTCAAGGAATTTAGGCAAAGCATTTTTTTCTCAAATATGTTCAGTTTCAAAAATGTTAAAACTTGTAATCAATTGTCAACGATTGTTTCAGAAGCAGACTACAAAAAAGTGTGTCAAACTATTAAAAAATTGTTGATTTGAAAAAAGGTAAATCAAGCGATAATTAAAATAGCTTGAAATATATCGAAGACAAATTGAACCACACTGCTCCTATCAAAATGAATCCTTGAATATTCCGAATGCCTTTTAAAGTTTATGAATATTTAAAACTGAATTTTGCAAAAAAAAATTTAATAACTTCGAGATTGTAAATTTTTTGAGATTGTTTTGAAATATCCCCTACACGCCATTTAATGTACAAATTGATAGATTTCGCCCTTGGTAACATAGCAATTATGACAAATAGCTTGCTTCAATTGATTCGGAATGATTTCTAAGACGACTTTTGCGTTAATGGCGCATAATGTATTGCGCGTTAATTGTCCCAAGTTGGCCAGTTTGGCATTATATCAACCACCAAAATTTCAAAATTTACCTCCTAAAAACAATTTTTATTTTTGAAGAAAAAAATTATCAAAATAGTACTTAACAAGCCAAAATTAGTCTTAAGAAAAAACCCACATTTCGCACAAATTTTGTATCACTTTCTTCGCGAGTCGTAACAAACACGAAACTTTGAAAAAATTATAATATTTTAGTTCTTTGATCAACTGATAGGCGAAATTGGTCTTTCTTGAATAAATATCCTATATTTCAAATGTAATTAAAACTTTTAGTTTTCCTACTAAATTTTCAAGCCTGCTCTGATTTGCAAAAAAAATTGAAAGCTGGTTATCATAACTGAAAACCGATTGCAAAAAATGCAACCAAACTAGAAAGTGCAGAGGGGACCGTAAAAAGTATGTTTCCCACAAAAAACCCAAAAAAGGTCACTAAGCCAATGAAAAATTGCCCAGATTAATTTGGTCAGAATAAAGCTATAAAGCGAAACAAAACGTAATAAAAAAGAAAATACAAAGTCAAAGTGAAAGTCAATTACAAGTAAACGAAACACTAAAAGCGCATTCGGAACATGCGTGGAGCAAGAAAAACAACGATTCTAAGATGTGGCTACTAAGTCAACAAAAGATAAGCAGTCAAATAATTGGCCCATAATTTTATTTGGAACAGAATACCCAGGCGTATTCGTTTTCTCTAACTAAAAAGATTGGGAACGCTATAAAGTTTGAATAATTTAGATTTAATTCAAAAACAAGGTACCACTATAGATAAGTTCAGAAGTCCAGATGAGATGAGTCGTGTGAACGAAAGTGTTTACGGGAGAAAATTTTGGAATTCCATTGCAAAAATCTTGCTAATCACAATATAAAGATATTACAACTACCAAACCAGAATGTCTAGGCGTTTGAGCTTGGCTTGAGTAAAGCTTTAATTGAAGTGAGGTAAAATTCAGAATGTTCCAGCATCTAGCTGAAATGCTGCTACTAACAGTTGTCGTTAATCTTGATTCCTTACAAAAAGATTAACCAATACGTCCTTAGAAAACTCAGTAATGGCCTAATATCTTTGGTTTATTGGATCACAAGTTCAATCGGATATATTTGGGCAGAAGTTCGAAGCAGTTGAAGTATTGCGGGATTGAAATACTCTAAAATTTGATAGGTATGAAAAGTATTAATCTACCCATCCCCCTCCCTCTCACTCTATCCGAAACTCCCTACCCCTCTCTTACCGAGTCATTAGAAAAAAGTGCAAGCCATACATCTGCGGTTAATTTTGTTGCATTAGATGAGCCCCAAGATCTGCCAAAAGACTTATTTGAAATGTAAGTGAACTAACCTAATCTCGTTGGCCCAAATTTCTACAAAATCTCGTAAAATGAACCGCTCCAATTTTGCCACATCTTCCAAGAGTAACTTTCGTTCTGCTTCATAATTTGCCGACACCAAAATTTGTCGCCTTAAACTTAATTTTCGGTTTATAACTTCCTTATTCTGTGAGTTTGAAAAGAAATCGTAATATGCAATCGAAAGTCGTCGTTTTCTCGATGCAGATGTGGAATAAATAATTGTCGATAAAATTTGTATTATTTGGGCAGAGTAATTGATAAATATCAATGCGAAAAATAATATAGTCAAAATGAAAAAGGAACCCGTGAAGTTAAGAAAGAAAAGAGAGAGTAAAACAAAGATTGAGCGTATTTTCACCTCAAAATTGTTTCCTCGAACCTTCAATCTCATCTCTGAATAGATTGAATGATATGGAAAAAAACAATATATCAAAATTGGTCAACTCTTTCGCAAAATAAAATTTTTTTAACACAAAATATAGGGCGAATTATAATTCGCTTCATGATTAACAAAACATGGGGTAATAAAATTACGATTTGCATTATAGCTCTTTTAAACAGAGAATAACCAAACCATATTTGTGATTAAATCATGGCACTATTCTGAATGTCATATTTGTATTAGGAGCTAACATAATTGACTACCATGGTGTTATATTGCCAACTTCATATCTGGCTCAAAATGACGATGAAAATATAATGATTGCTGACAAAATTACTCATCTTTTCTTCTTCTAATAATCAAGTTAATTATAAACAGATAAGCGGAGCCAAAGTCATGACAAAAAACCGCAACTTTGCGAGAGGTTGCGATTAGCGCACCAACTAAATTTTGGAGGTTTATTGACAGTCATATACCATTCAGCTTGCGGTTGCTTTGTCCAAAAGTTTTAGCCGTTAGAACCCGACAGCCAATCAAATTATAGTTTTTAAAATAATTTTTGGACGCCACATTGATGGAGAATAAATAGTTTTAAAAGACATGGTGGAAAACATTGGTGTTTGGTGCAATTTCAAAATGTCATGGATTTACCACATCAGAAGACGCAATTTATTTACATCAGAAGATCTTAGATCTTCACCAAACTCACTGAGTAGCTTTGTTCGGGTTTCGCTTTTCAAAAGTTGCATACTAACATTAATTTTTTATGCATCTCTAGTTTGGTGCGACGACTAAAAACCAATGTAAGCGATTAGAAAAACTTCAACGACGATGCTTAAAATGGTGTTACAAAAAACATGAATTGAATGATGATAATTATGTTTTTTACTTGAATAAGAGCAAACTGTTGCCAATTTCACTGACGTTATTTAAAAACGATTTAGTTTTGCTGAATAACATTCTTAATAACGAGTTGCCAATAAGTTTTTTGATTTTTGGACAATCGACAAGGGCCCTGATTCAAATCGAACGGGAAACAAGACGTTTTTGAAAATGCCAATGATTACCGTGTCGCAGAAATGTCAAACACCCTCGCGAGATCAAACAATTTGCCTGGCTATGAATCTTGCCAAGAACCTTTAATCTTTAGAAAGAATTTGAACCTGTTATTGTTTGAAAAACTACAAACATTTAAATACCCGATTTATCCAGAGTCATGGTTTTTAAATTTATTTTATTAATTTTGTTATCAATGACTAAGATCAACTAATCCCCACCTTGCGGGTTTAATTCAATCTTATAATGATTAATATTATGATTATTATGATTATTATTAATATTATTTTTATGATTTTTTTTATCATTATGATTATTGTGAACAGGAATACTTTTGAGCTGGAGAAAAAAGAATTAAAAATCAGGATAAAATATGTTTAATTCATAGGTGAAAGCTTTAAGTTTTGAGCTCATTTTGTAGTGACGAAATTTTTGCGATGAAGTTTGATATTAGAAAATCTAATTGTTACTAGCGTGAAACAGCCCGGTATGATCATATCACACAGTACGTCACATCACGTTCAGTCTAAACTGATATAGCAAAAACATGAAACCTAGCAGACATCGAGACGCTTAAACCAAAAAAACAGAGTTCGTATACACCGGTTAGTACACAAGAGCACAAAATCACGCGCAAATTCTGGTTTCTAAATTTACTTTAAATTTCAGAAGACATTAAGACAGACCGAGAGCAACTAATCGAAGTTACCATCTTCGAAATTATGAAAGTTTGGCTTTAAAGACTCACAAACTTAATCCGGATCTGAAACTGCCAAATTTCCTCTTCTGCATTTTCTCAAACTGCTTTAAAATTAAGACACAGCCAAGTTTAGTGAAAATTTCGCGCTGATTAAATCAATTACCACGCTGAGAAAGTTTCACTTCGCATGAATCTTATTTTTACTCCGTTTATTCGAGAAAGATTTCATTCCGGTTCAAAACTTAAACATTACGAGGCCAAACTGTGCACAGGAAAGGCGCACTATTTTGTGTCTGTATGTTCCTGGATTCCAGAGACAAGTATTTAAACAAGTTAAGTTTTTTTCGGAAAGGAAACGAAAAAACAAAAGAAGAACAAAGTGAGCGTCTTTTTTTGCGGAATCCGCATAAAATTCACAAAATGCACAGTTTGGCCTAGTAATGGTGATGAAAAAATTGAGCAACTTTGACCCGGATTAGTTGGTATGTTTTGAAAACAAATGTAAATAACTTCAAAAATGGGACTCTAATTAAAACAATTGAGATCAAACTAAAGTTTTACTATCTAAAAACCTATTTTCAATGTGTATTTTGAATATTACTTACTTTCAACATCAGCAAAACTTTTGTATAGCCGTTATCAAGGTTTGAAATATCATATGAAGTTATGAAGGCCTGATTGCAAAGACTCACAAAGTGAATCCGGGTTCTTCATCTGCACTTAATTCCTCAAACCGCGTGAAAAGATAACACACAATCATATTCAGCAAAATTTTCACTCCGATTGATTCAATTATCTTGCTGATATTATTTCACGTCGCATGACCCAATTTTATTCTCCCCTAATTCAGAAACAAAGTTCACTCCGATGAAAAAAAGTAGTGCAGATGAAGAAATTCAACATTTTCAGTCCCAGATTAAGTTGGCGAGTCTTTGAAATCAAAACTTGATTATTTTGTAGAGGGTAGCTCTGATCATTGCTCTTATGGTCTACTTATATATTTTTTTGCAAAAATCTAATTTAATGTTGACCAAAACATGCTTGGAAAACAGACAGTTTTGAGAGCAAAAATTGAGTTCTCATTTAAAATTAAACGGTAGTTTAACTCGAAATTTTTTCTCTCGTTCTGAGTAAAATATTTCTGAAAATTGAAGTGAATGTTGTACAAAATCAACAATGAAAGCGGAAATTTTAGAAATTAAAACCAGAAGTTGGCTTTTTTCCTCTAGAGTATTTATGTTCTTAAGAGTTCATTGTGCCATTTTTGCAACCGAAGCATGTTTAAAGCACTTTATTTGCGTGCGGTTTGAAAAAATTGAAAAAAATATGCGAATAATCATTTGTAATTTAATTTTCAAAAAATGAGCATTTTTTCAGTGTTTTCTTTGGAATTTTCAGCAAAATTTTGTAAGTTTCTTTAAAAAAGAACAGACCACTATCTATGGGTATAGAAACTAAATTTTACTTTTTTTATATTTTTTGTGTGCACCAGGGTTTTGTGTTTTTTGGGTTGTAATTTTTTTTTCTGTTATTTCTTTCTCCACTATGTTTAACATCAAAACTATTGCTATCTGTTTTCCTTCATTTTGATTTTTGAATCAGAATACCTTGTTAGACTCACCTTGAGTAGTCAAACAAAGTTTTTAGAAAATTTTTTTTATCATTTAAGTAGTGAGGAACACAGATATACTGGACGAAATTGAAAAATCAATTTAGGAAGTTTTTTCAGCAAATGTAAAAATTGAAAGAGCCAAATTTGGTTTTAACAAACAGTATTCAGTTTGTATTTTTTTGGCCTGGATACAAAAACTAGCACACTTGTCTTGGCTTTGAAAAACTAAGATTTTTGGTAAGCTTTTAGGTTCATTCACACAAACACTACCAAAATATTCATGCCAAATTTTTAAGACTTAGCGGAATTTTTGCCCAAAGTTCCGCTTCATCGAAGCCTGAAGATGCTCAATTGGGTTCGTGTGCTGACTGTTTGCTGAAAACCCAACGAATTTTTGTAATAATGTGATTCACTAGTGGACAAAATTAAGCTACAAAAACTTGAGTAAAAAATTTGTTCATGCAACGTTAAATATTCTCAGCGAGAAAAAGGAAACAATCAGAGTGAAACTTTTACTAAACTCAGACGTTTCCTACTTATTAACGTGGAGTAAAAAACTTAAGGCTGATGAGGAAAACTGGCTTTTTCAGACCCGGATTACATTGGTAATTCTTCGAAACCAAATATTGATACTTTCAAAGATGGTAGCTCTGTACATTTGATCTCGGTCAATGTAAAAAACTTACTGAACTTCGAAGGAAATGTTAAAAAACCATAAAATCTTGCGAAGTTTGAACGTCCAAATAAGTACGCCGCCGCAGTGCTTTTGAGCTTTCAAAAATCTCGATAACCTTTTTTTGGGTTCAGACCAGCATATGACTCTATAGACTCTTCAATAGTTGTATTTCGAAGCAAACCCACAGCCGTCCAAGAAAAGGAAACTGGCTCAATCTTTGCTTCTCCTCGAAGAACTTTTTGTCCATTATTCTTAGCTTCTAAGAACTACTCTTAATTTTGCGTAAAAAACATTGTACTCCCTACCCCTCTTTTTTCAATTTCGAACGGATTTTTCATTCTATGTTTTTGCACTGCTGGGTCTATTGCCAACCAAATTGGAGGAACTATAACGAAAAACAAATTTAGATTCTGTTGATTAGTGACATCTAAAAACTATGATATCCTAATGCAAATCAAACTTACTCGAAGCATTCCAATGGCTTGATTTTTTCAGTAAATTTCAATCGCGGCATTTTCAAATTGAAATTAAAATGGTTTTCGTTTTTTCGTGCTGTTGAAAAAAAGTACTACCAGTTTGAATATTTATGATCAAGGGTTTTCATTGTCTCCCAGCATACGAAGGCACCAAAAAAATCCGATTAATTGACAGCGTTATATTGAAAAGTATTTTTCACACAAAATGTTTGTCAAAATGAAACATGCAGAGCATGGGGAATTGGTTGACAATGTCAAAGGGGAAAAGTTAACAAGGGCCCACATCGATCAAAATAAAAACGATCAGGTTCTGTTGCGAGGTTCAAAAACGTTTGTATGATGATTAAAAAATTTATTTTGTTAGAAGAAAAAACTTTATGAAGAACAGATTTTTCATTGCTGTTCGTGACGTGTTAAAACTTTTAAAAGGGTGAATAAATGTCCGAGAGCTGTTGTAACATTTTTTTTGATCGAAAAATATTAATTTGGTTTTGACCCTTTTTTCTTCTTAATTTATCAAGTTGTTTTTTGTTTAGTTCAAATGATAGCTTTGTAAAAGAGACATCATTTTGAATTCAAAACAAAGAGTCAAACAATGCAATGTCATTACTGCAGTACAAAATCTGTTAGCAAAGATTTTTGATTGAAATCTGAGATCTGGAAAAGAATTTGATTAAATTTATCTGGTTTGAGCTCCATGTAAAACAATGCTTGTCAATCACTGCCTGTATTGAACTCTCTAAACAAAAATTTTTCATAAAGTTTCGTACTTGAAGAGTGTAAGAAAATCATTTTTTTTCTATACGAACTAATTTTTCCGAATTCTTCAAATTTGTTTTTAAGTAAGATTGCCACTTTTCTTTACAAATATTTCATTTCGTTTTGCCTGGGAAGTATTTCATAGTGCCTCATTTCTTTACTTTTTCGGACAACTTTTTCCAAGAGTTTTATCAGAAGTTTTACATTAAAGGACTACAACTGATCTGAGCTTTCGAAGTTTTTTCAAAAAACAATCAGTATTTTTTCTAGCTCGTTGCGTTAATGACTCGTTTCCAATTGCTTGTTAGCTATGCTTTTACAGGTTAGAGGCAAAGTGAACATGTAATCCAATTTTGAGTTTTGGATAACTCATTATTGTTGAAAGTTGTATCATACCCGAATTCAGTCGAAACATTCTATGGTCCTCGAGGTGTCACATACTGACATGAAAAGATTATTTCTAGGAAGCATGGACTTACTTTAACACAATACCTCACTCCCACATCAGTAAAAGCCTGGGATTTAAGTCCACTGGGGGGTAGGGGGTAACCTCATTACTTATTGTTCAAAATGTCATCCTTGTGATTCCAACTCACGCCAAATAATGCAACTTAATCTGACTGTAACACGTGGCTGGTTATTTTTGTGGAGTTTCTAAAAAGTCATGACAAAATGGCGATGCATGCGATTTGTATAATTGGAAGTAATAATATAATAATAAACTGTTTGCAAATTAGATTCCGCTCATTGTAAAAGTTACTACATTTACAACCAAACGAAATCTCATTGCGAGAACGCCGTGGAACTATGCAGCCCGTTTTCAGGCGCCTCTGAAAACTGAAATATCTCATCAACCGAAAATTCAATTCACAATCCAAAACTCACTATCTCAAAACTAAAGATCAACTCTGTGCGGCCTCATTGAAACATCTGATTAGTACATTTCGGCTTTTTAATTGAGCAAATAATTCGCTGAATCATTTTCTGCTGCGTCCCTTGCAATTGTTTGAAAAAGCAAGCTTGTCTTTCGTTATTTTTTTTAAAATTTTCTACTTAACTGATAAATAATTTCATCGTCTAGAATAGACCTGTCTCCTTGTCACTCACCATATAAAATTTACACCCAAATTTAAAAAAAAAAGCTATTCTTAATCTCTAAATCAAAAAATTAGAATATGGTTTGGCATATTGAACAGAATGGATCAAGTTGCAGATCCAGCTGATAATTTTGAACACACAACCAAAAGCGCCTTTTTGATCGAAAAAACTCCAAACCTACAGGTAACTTTTGGCCCCCAGCTAATTAGGTTCGGCAGATTATAATACTAAAACTTACTCAGTGGTGAAGTACGCGTCCAATTAACAATAAATTACTATTTTTTCCATGATATGACCTTAAATTTACATCAATTGAACCCATGATCATCATTTTTTTTTTCAGAGAAAACATGAATCATTATGTATCATACCAGTCCAAAAATAACAGCGAGAACGAACTCACTACTAGAAAGAACAAAATCCAAAACCTCAGTCCTGCATTATTTCTCATTGCATTTCTAATATGTTCATTTCCTTGTTTGATATTCTCTGTTGAACTGACTGTAGTCATATACACACTTTCAATTTTCTCACTCTGTGATAAAACTTTCTCTGTGAAGATACTCTGCAAACGTGAAATCTCCACAACTTGACCTTCAATGACCTTGACTTGATCTTCCATTCCTTGAAGGTCATTGAACAGCTGTTGGTTTTCTAATTCCATTTGTTGCATTTCTTCAGGCGAAAGGAGATCCTTGCTTGGGTCATTGACAGTATCTGAACTTAATTCTTGGGGAACTTGAGATACAGTTCGATACTCTTTTTGATCTTTAGGCGATCTTAAATTAGCAGATAATTCAAGTCTTGAAAATTTCTTTCTTTCCACGCTGCTTTTCAGGCGAACTGCTTTTTGTTCAGAATAAATATCGCAAACTTCTTTCAAGTAAGCCTCTAACAAACTGATAACTAATTTACGATGTTCTAGTTTCTCATTTATTTCGAACCCTCGAGTCAAACTTTCAGCTGAAAAATCAGTCAGCCAGCTTTCAAATTGATTCAAAGTTGTTTCTTTTGCAGGTTTAATTCGATTTAGAGCGTCTTTGAGAGTGAATAAAATAGTGTTGCTCAATTTGATTAGGTTTTCCGCCTGTTCGTCTATTTTATCCCGATCCATTTCGGAATAAGGCGATTGCGAACTGACTAGAAGAGAAACTGATTTGGAGAGGTAATCGTTTCGATTCCGTTCCAGAAAGTTCTAGAGCGTACAATGTTCAGTGACAGTAGATAAATGAAATAGAACATCAAAAAACATAGCTATGTCTGAGTTTTTAAAATGAAATCTATGTTGGGATTTTAAAACGAAAAATCTATGAGTTTTTGATTTCAGTTTCATTTGACATTTTTGGGGCCTAGGAAGTTAGACAAGCAAATTAGACGACCGTAAAGAAACGGAATTTACGAAAAACCAGTAGAGCTTATTATTATCAGCCAAAAGTTAATTTAAGTCTGTAAACAAGTTTCACGCAATTTGCACGCAAATTATTGTCTAAATTCCGTTATTTCTAATCGTCTAATTTCCTATCGTCTAAGTTCCTGAACGAGACATTTTTGATAACTACATTTTACAAATTACCAAAGCTCTAAAGATAAAAACAGATTATCGAAGTTCTACTTACCTTCAAAGATGTTATGCTGTTTGTCAAAGATCGAACTTGTTGCACAAAATCTTCCCCTTTTGTTTCTTCTTTTTTCGTTTTCTCTTTCTTACCAAAATTCAATTTCTTCGAAAACAGTCGACTTCTAAGTGACAATCCATTACCAACTTTAACTTCACTATCACCAGCGGAAAAATTCGAGTTATTATTATCATTATTTTCTTCGTGTGAAAGCTGTTTTAGCGTATCTTCACTTTTTTGCGCCTTTTCGGCAAAAATGAGAAAACTGTCAGTGCGTTCCATTAACATTTTGATGCACGTAGACACTTTTATTCGACGCTTTTTGGCGAGCTGCCAATCATATTTTACAATTGAAGAAGCACAACATCTGAAAAGAAATGAAAAACTAGAAAACAACATTCAGTTATTGATCGTTTTTAGAACGAGCCAATCTATGAACATTAGCGTCCAGTCTATTGGGGCTACGTATAAAAGTGTAGCACGACAACTCTCATTTAAATACAAGTCGCAATATATTCAATGACACAGTTGTGTCAACGTTCTGCAACCTTGCCAACGGAGGGCAGGACTTAATGCAAAATTTAGAGCCATCGGTAGCCTTCAAAGTAGCCATCGGCTACCGAAACTCTCAAATTTTTTGAATTTTAAAACTTTGCGAGCTGTCTTTTGTTACAATTTGCAGCGGAACAAAATCCTTCAAATTAATTTCCCGGTCGCGCTTTATCTTAGCCGTTTTAAAGTCCAGGTAGAATTAATTGTTGATTTCACAGTTGTCGTCTTTTTTGCCGGCATCCGTATCTATTAGCATGCGATAATCACAATAAAAAGAAAACATAATTAAGTCAGAATTTCCAATATTTCTAGTGGCGCACAAACCATTCAAATTTGCAGCAAATTCCAGCAATAAAAAAATTATTCTGCAATCAAGTCAACTGTTATCTTCTACATGAGTGTGCTAATCGGCCCACATGCTGAAAGACCTGACCCATTACTTTGCGTTTCAACGTCTTTTTATTAGAAAAAGAGTTCAGCAGCTCTCAACTAGTTTACTAAAACGAAACTTAAGAAAACTGTAATAATTATTAAGTTTATTCACAAAGTTTAAAGCACAAATATTTTACAATCAATTAAAACTTTACAAACTGGGCCAAAAAAAAACATTATTGTCTCCGACAAAATCATACGTACGAAGAGAATGTTTACTTTCAAAACCGTAAGATTCATGTCATATTAAGAACCTTCAAGAGAAACGAGATTTTCCGATTGTTGTAAATTTAATGTAAACTTCCAAGCTGTGTTAATTTTAAAGTTTATTATTAGTGTTAATTATCTGGTAAAATAAATGTCATCTCTACTTCAATTTCAAACCATGAACTTTAGCACTATCAAAAATACTCCAACCATTGCCATCTCAACAACCTGGGACCTGACAATGGAAATTGAACTATCCGTGTATCCGAAGGATATTTCACTCGGAATCCATGACTGTGATTGGCCAATGATGCAACAGCCAACTCTACTTCCGGAGTCACCACTCGGCTGAGAGGTGAAGTCATCTGGGCCAGCGTGGATCTGCAAAACAAAATACGTGTTTATTTATGAATTGTCAGAACAGAAAATAATTGACAGAGCGCGATTGACTGGAGGAAGTTTTTTTTAAAATAAATATACGTCTAACTGGAAACATCCGCTTCGCCAGTGTTAATTTATAAATTATCAGAACAAAAAAAATTGAAGAACTCGATTGAAGATATGAAAACATGGCATACAAAAATACGCGTTTCTGTGTGAAATAAGTGATCTGACTGCTTTTTTAGTTGGACCGATAATTTAAGATTTGTCAATTAATCGCAAATATTCTGAAAACTTTGAGATCCATTATGCACAGCAAAAAAGTCAAAAAATAATTTAAAACTGCGTAAAATAGAAATCTGAAAAAATAAGCCAAAACATAGCCAATACACAGTTGCGAAAGAGCCAATGAACGCAAATAAACAGAAAAAAAATTCTTACTGTTTTTTTTTTTGAAAAATCTCAACTTTCGAATTTCAATATAAAACATGATACACTTAGAGCTCTTTGAATTTCTAGAACAATTTATGACTAGCATTTTTGTGATAATAATAACCCAATTTGAGAATACCGGATCAATAAAAAATTTTTATTTCAATGGGAATCTGAAAACTAAATTCGAAACTAGAAGTCGATCACGTTTTAACAAAAGAAATGAACTGAACTTACAAAGAAAAAAAAGCGGAAAAGTAAACTTGAGCCTGAAAAAATCATCGCGACCTATATATGAGTCTGAATTACCTTAATTGACTCTTAAAAAAACTTTCTACGAAATTCGAGTTACCCCCCAAAGGGTAACAATTTAATATCCAATAAACTGCGTCATACAGATTTACTGCTTTCAAATACTTTCTAAGAAAAATCTAAAAAATTAAAAATAAGCTAACTGACTGTTGAAAAAAAAGTAATGAACGCAAATAAACAGAAAGAGAAACTGACTTTGTTGAAAAAATCTCAACGTTCGAATTTCAAACAAAAAAAAACAGATGCCCTTTAAGCTCTCGGAATTTCTGGAACGATTTATGACTGACGCTTTCGTGGTAACATTAACCCAACTTGAGAAAACTGGATCAACAGGTAAAGTTTTAAATCCAATGGAAATCTTAACATTAAATTGCGCTTTGAAACTAGAAGTCGTTCACGAAATTTCGCACCATTTGCACGTTCGTATTTGGAGAGTGCTATTTACGTCACTTTCAGCAGATGAGTTTCAATTGAACTCAAAAAGTGCATATATATCTAAGCGCATCACAATTTTAAGACTTTTTCCAGAAAAAAGTCACAAAGACCTTTTAGAGTCTTCACTATGTTTATTACTGTTCGGAAACTGAAGTCGTGAAAGTTTTTTCGTCTATTCCACGTTCGTATTTGGAAAGTGCAACTTAATCAACTTTTAGAAGATGAAATGAATTGAACTCAAAAAGTCCATTCATAAATGAATTAATATCTAATGAACATCTTAAGTTATTCCAGCATTTCTAGATTTTTTCCTAACAAAACGAACAGAAAATCACCAAGACCTATATAAGAGTCTTCACTATGTTCAGTGATTCTGAAACAAACAGACAATAGTCCAAAAACTTCAGCCAAAAATTAGTAGCTTGCAAATTTAATAGTGCTCTAAAAACTTGATTTGAAGCCGATAGTTAGCGATTAGCCGAAAAAAAACAAGAAGGAATTCGAACCCAATGCCTTTGTTATCGCAAGTATGGACGTTACCTCAGCGCCAAAGGCGCAGAAGTCATCTCTGTATTGTTTTTGATTATAAATCAAGCAATCAAATGATTCATTGACCGGACAAAAAGTCGCAAGCGTTATTATTTTTATATCATAACTATCTGCATTATAAGCCAAGATATTCCAAAAAACTAAATCTGTAGCATTTTAAAAACTGATATTTCTTAGTTGCAGATAAATTGTTTTCCTGACAATATAACTATCACACTTAAGTTACTGTCAAAAAATGGGCTATTCTAATATTTGCCACGAAGACCTAGACAGCCACTACGCATGGCTTGTTTGCTGATTTTTGAAAGGTTTGATTGCTCTCTCAGTTAACTCTTGAAGTTATTATGTTTCGAATGCGGCTTTAAAGCAAGGATGAAAGAAAAATACACAACGCATGGTTTATTCAATGATTGTGCAACAGCTTGACCGCTCTTTCATCTAACGATCATCAAATGATTATGCTTCGAATGGGAAATCAAATTTTAAACTCTTACACAGAGTCGAAGCAGAGCTTTGCATCAGTTGGAATGCAAAAAAAAAATCAGTCAAGAAAAAAATGAGAGTAATTAAAAAAACTGTTTTTTAGAAGAAGTAAAATGACTTTAAAAAAATCATGCAGGCAAAAATTGCAGCCCGACTCAAGTAGCGTTTTAACCTTTGAAACGATCTATAAAAGTGCTGTTAAAATGTCTTAAAAGACAAATACTAACAAACAACGAACAATTTTAGTTCATTTTATCTTAGACGAAAAAGCTCTGACTACCAGCAGCTTGAGCAAAATAGCTCAAAGAAAAACGTTCCAACTCAAAAAAAAAAACAATTAACAAAATGATCAAGTTAACTTTTCCCAAAAACTGTTTCTAAATTTTGAAAACTGAAAAAAAAATTAAAAAAGCTACCAAGCTACATATCACAAAAATTACAAAGATAAATGGTAATGCTAATTGTTTTAAATTATCTAGATTATGCAGAAACAGATTAATTTAGCAAGAAACTTTAGAAAAACGTCAAAAATACTTAAAGTTTTAATTTGACATTTGCTAGCACTTCAGACTTTTTAAACCCAGGCTCAACTAATGCGGCTACTTTCCACAAAATATAGGATCGAAAATGAAAACTTTTAAAAAATCAATTATTGACGAAAAACTTGCCATGGAAAAATTGTACAAACAGGAGAAAAACTCATCACTAAGTTATCTGCACAAATACGATAATGATAAACACAGCCATTAGCACAATCAAAATTGATGAAGGTTTCGACAGCAGTTGCTCAATGAAATAAGACACTGAAAAAAAATCCTATTTTCATATTTCATTTTTTTTTCATTCTTTTCTAAGAGGGTCTTGTGAGATTGTTTTAGACTTTCTAAATTTTACTTGAGAAATTAACAGATGAGATGCAAAGCTTTGCACCACTAGCAATACAACACAAACATATTATGACAAACTAACCACCATAATGCGACGAAAACTTATGATTAAAAAAACACAGGTCCCAGTCGGATTCGAACCACATTTTTGTTGTCTCAAGCAGATGTGTTACCTAAGCCAGCTGCGGTGGTTAAACTATTGATTTTGATTACTAAACTGAAGCATCTGCGAAATGATTTGAACAAATTTGTTGACGGGGAAAAGTCTAGTATCCGGGTGCAACACCCTTGCTTATCGCAAGGGTAAAAAGCAGTGATGAAAATAAATAAATACGCATGGCTTGTTAGCTGATTGGTCAAAAGCTCGACCGCTCTTGCAGCTACCACTCATCAACTGATTATGCCTCGAATAGTAACATGAAACTCAACTATAAAAAAACAAGGATGAAAAGGAAATACTAAAAACGCATGGCTTGTTCGATAATTGCTGACAAGCTTGACCGCTCTTTCAACTAACGCTCATCAACTGATTATGCCTCGAATAGTAACATGAAACTCAACTATAAAAAATAAGGATGAAAAGAAAATACTAAAAACGCATGGCTTGTTCGATAATTGCTGAAAAGCTTGGCCGCTCTTTCAACTAACGCTCATCAACTGATTATGCCTCGAATAGTAACATGAAACTCAAAACTATAAAAAATAAGGATAAGAAAAAACTAAAAACGCATGGCTTGTTCGATAATTGCTGAAAAACTTGACCGCTCTTGCAGCTACCGCTCATCAGCTGATTATGCCTCGAATAGTAACATGAAACTCAACTATAAAAATAAGGATGAAAAGAAAATACTAAAAACGCATGGCTTGTTCGATAATTGCTGAAAAGCTTGACCGCTCTTTCAACTAACGCTCATCAACTGATTATACTTCGAATGGGACCATTAAACACAAATTATAAAAACCAAATATCAAAATAATACAAACAACGCATGACTTGTTCGATGATTGCTCTAAAGCTTGCAGCTCTTTCAGCAAACAATCATCGACTGATTATGCGACTCAAAAACAATTAAACGGAAACAACTAAAACAAACATAGCCAACAGACAGTTATAAAAAGACAGTTATTTCAAATTAAAAAATACATGGCCTTAGGTTTCTTTGAATTTCTCGAACTATTGATGATTGACACTTTTTCGATAAAAGCAGCCTCATTGAAAGAACTAGATCAATCGGTAAACTTTTGATTCCGCTGAGAAATCTGAAAATTGAATTCCACTTTCGAAACTAGAAGTCGATCACGTTTTTTCTGACCATTAAACTTTTACTGTTCGATAGTGGAATTTGCCTTACTTTTAACGAAGGAAATGAACTGAACTTAAAGTCAAACGTCAAACCGCGAAGAAGTAAATTTTAGCGTGAACAAATTTGAAGACTTTTCTGAAAAAAAAAACATACCGCAAGACCTAGGTAGGAGTATTCACTATGTTCATGACTTTTAATATTTCCGTTATTTCATGACTATTGGCCGAACAAAAATGCAATTTGTGAACCATCGACACATGATGAAAAACCTAACACCTATTCAACAACTTCAATTTGAAAAATGGCTAGATCATAACGCTTTTTTTCGTACTCTATTATACTTGAATGAAAATATGAATGAAAGTATATCCTCTTTTTGACGAGAAAGAAGTAAAGAAGCCTCAAAGCAGAAATATAAGTACAAATATCAAAAAACACTCGGCAGCGAAGAATACAACTCATTTAAGCCGACCGCGTACGATCCTATAAGCATGGGAGCAAAATGGATAATTCCAGAAAAATAAGCTGCGATTCAACCAAATTTAGACGCACATATCTTTGTAATTGCTCCCACTATTGAAGAGCGACGGATTATTTGTGCTCAGTGTAATTTTTTTGAACACCAAACTTAGAACAGAATTTTTTTATCCAATCTGAAAGAATTTTTTTAATCCAATTTGAAAGATATTATTGATCAGTACTGTTATTTGATTTTCAAACACAGCTAGCAGCTCACCACAATTGCTCTGCCTCTGATGGGGTTTGTCCCAGTGAGGGAGCTGTCAGAATCCACAAACACGTCCACCGCCTCACCGTCTTCATTCGCACAGATGTTGCCAAGGTCACCCACGTGCCTAAAACAGACGGAAGAGGGGAGTGATTAGAAATACACTTGAAACTATATGAGAACCTTATTAGTCTCTGGCTGAATGTTTTGTTCCTCTAAATTAAGTCCCTAGTGAATAAATGAAGTCCATAGGACGCCAATTCATATTAACTAGAATAAGTATTACCTGTTGGTATCATTGATGTTTCCATGAGTAGCACTCAGTGGGTCATAGTGACCCCCCGAGGCCACACATCTGCCCTCTCCCACATCTGCCCTGTACACACTGCCGTACGTGTGCACGTGGAAGCCATGATAGCCATGGGACAGCCCTTTCACCTGTACTCTGTACTCAAGGCCAGAACTCTGTACAAAAACAACAACAAATTTACCCGAACTTGACATAACTGCAAATACCTATATTGACCGTAATTATGTTGTAGAAGAAAGAAATAGCAGATGCAAATTACAATTCATAAGTCAAATATCCTAACAAATTAATACTCAAGGGCAGATCTCTCAAATTCGGCAAAAATTTAGCAGCTAAAAACTGATAATAACAAGGATAGCCGGTTACTGTGCAAATAGAACAGAATGTTCCGACCATAGATTTTAAACGATACATTTTTTCTAATTAGTGTCGTTTTTTTGTGTTGTGCGAAAAAAAATCTGAACGAAAAAAGAAATTAGGAACATTCGACAGTCATAGTCAAATTGACCACTTGGAAAACAGTTTTCGTAGAAAAGAAAAAGAAAACCAAAAAAAATCGTTAAAAACTTTTGCAGCAATTTTTTGAACTTTCGGTTCCCAAAATTGCGCTGAAAAGTTTGAAAAACTAACTTTACTCGAGTAAAACTAAATTTTAGCGGTTTAAACAAGCTATTTTAAGCCTGCAAATCTTATTTTGACAAACCTTATTAGCTCGAAATTAATCCAAAAACCAAAAATTTCAAATCGGTTTTTCTCGACACAGATTTTTTTTCATATAATTTTAATGTCTTTCGAATCACGACCTAAAAAAAATCGATCCATTCCGATCAAATAATATAAGCCGACCCAATCCGATGATTATTTGTGGCACCTGATTTTTCGTGGAAAACAAAAAAAACTAAAACAAACCCGAGTAAAAGTTCTCCACATGTTTCCAATGGTCGGAACAATAACTCAAATTTAAGTTCAGCAATGCAAATAGTGTTTCAAAAACGGACAAATAGCTGGTATAGGTATTCAATTAGAACTAACTCAATACTAAAAAAATTAAAACAAAATTCAGTTTTGAGCTGTCGAACATAATGATTCATAGGATTGGAGAAATACAAGTTATCATTCAAAAGATAAACGCGCATAGCGAATTTCTAAAAAAAAATTCCACGAGCGTCTAGAACTCTCGCAAAAAAAATTATGTAGCATAAAACAAACTAAAATCAATTATATAAATTTCGAAATTTAGAAAAAAATATATCAAAATAACATCAAAAAACATCACAAACATCAAAATAAAAACATCAAAATTTGATTTGACTCACGCCTTCTCTGAGGAAGACAGCTCCTTGTAGATTATCTTGGAAGACGCACATGCCATAATGGTTGAATGAAACATCGGAGCTTGCATCATTTCCTGAAAAAAAAATTCAGAAGATGAACGATTTCTTAATGTTTACCAAGATTTGAAACATTATCTTTGATCACATAAAAGTCCTCAAATATCTTCACAGGTATAACCAATTTAAGCTTTAAATTTAACGTTTGACACAGAAGCAAAGCTCCACTTCGCCAACCCAAGCCCTCCGAATTAACAAGTGCGCTCTGGCCACCAATAAGGCGGATTAAAATCCGCCATTAAACTGCCAACCCTGAAGTAATATGCAGCAAAAAACTATTTTGTAGAAAAATAATTCATGCGAGATAGATTGGAAAATTCCAACTGGCAATATAGCACAAGCGTTTTCTTGGTGAACAGCCATCGGCGTTGAAAACAAAAAAAATGCGTCAACGTCAATTTTATGAAGATACTCGGTAACAAATCTTGATCACAACAAGAACGAAGGTTATAATTTACCACAAATCCCTCAGCAAAAATATTTCCAACGCACAAAAAATACTGTGTGAAGATCAGGTATTTGAAAACACGACCAGAAACAAAAACAATAAAGGCAGCTATTCACTTGACAATCGACAACAGCATGGATGGTAAATAGGAAAAAGGGTGGTATATTACAATGAATGTTAATTTTGGAAAGCTTCTATTTTCATTTATTCAAGTTAATTCTACAGTTTAACCAAGAGTAAAAAGACAACTAGCTTGTAACGCACCTCCGGTGCTTCGAATTTTTGTCAACTCTAAAAAACCTCGCAGGTTGAAAATAAGTTCAGCATCCTTCGAATGTACTCTAACATTCAACTGATTTTGTTAAACTAGTTGTTAACCCGAAAAAAATCTACATTTCGATTTGGTAACGCTTGCTAATCGCAAGCGTTAATATTTATTTAGTCATATACCAAAATTTGAGTATCTTTTTATTTTGTAGCTGAGTAGGTTTTTGTCTTCATTTTGATACCAAAATTTGAGTTTATTTTTATTTTGTAGCGGAGTAGGTTTTTGTCTTCATTTTGATGTGACTACTTATGCTATAACTAAACTACTTACAAGCTTTTTTGCGCTTCTCGCCAACTGTGCATAGGTACACAACATGACCATAGGAAACTATAAAATAGACGATAGATGACTTTTTTGATGTCAATTATTTAAATGAATTAAACGTTCAAAACATTTGAAAACAATATTAGAACAAGAAATGGAGACTCATTCTAGTACAAACGTGTTATCATAAAAAAAATGATAACTTTGACAGGTCCAAACTTATCAATACTTCTTTCTTTCAACAGTCCTCAAAAAACAAGTTATAACATAGCTATTTCCAAAGAACCTTGAGAGCTAGTTATTACATCTAGGGTATAATTAAGATAGAGGGGCCCAAAAAACTAACCGACCGGGTCCATGTAAATTTATCCCTATTGTTATTTGTTCAAGTTTAATTTCAACTTTTTTTGCTTAAATGATGTCAATTGAAGTATCGATTAAGTATGAGCGAATGAGGCGGTTGATTACGTTTGAGAAAAAGTTTTGAAATGACGGACTAGTGCATTTTGAGTTCCTTTATTGCAGTATTTGCTCAAAATTTGCCCTCTATCACACTTGTACTACATAAAGCTACTAACTTGCAGTGCAGGATGAATGCGAAAGCGCATAGTTGATCAAGTAAAGACTTATGACCAGAAACAACTGCATATTTATAACTTAACAAAACAGTTTAAGTAGCTTGACACAAATTCACTGATCAAGATTCGCTGATGTTTGCGTGACAATAGAACAGACAGATTAAACTAGTTTTCAAAGCTATACTACACAAAAGTAAAACCAATTACAAATCAAATTCGATGTGACACTGGAACTTTGAAAATGCTTGCATATGCCAATCATGTTCTCTTTTAGTTGACCTGGACCACTCATTCGCAAAAAAAAATAAAAATGGAGCTTTGAAGTTTTACACGCTTTGAAGTGCAGCTTTGAAGTTTTTTTCTAGCTTTGAAAATGATCATTCATATCGTTTATCTGCTTCAAGCTCAATAACAGACGCGGGTCCTTTCAATAGGTTACCCACCAGTAGATTAAGCTAAGGAAAGGTTTATATTTGAAAGAGGCAGGCGACCGCGCCTCCAAAAATCGTTGCCCTAATCACATAAACCTTTGATTTAATGTTAAACAGAGGCGTAGCAGTGCTTTGCACCACTTATGGTACAACACAACCATAGCATGACTAACTAGCAGATAGAAATTGAGACGAACCGCTGTCGAAAAAAAAAGTTTTGAAAATATCGAGAAAAAGCTAGAACTACCCAAAATTTTCAAACTTTTGTCTTAAAAAACAGACAAATTCGAAAACTTAAAGTTAGATTTGTATAGAAACAAAGCGGTATTAAAGCCGACAATTGCTGAGCAGGCACCCGCTTCATAAAAAAAAACATTTCCAAAAACAAATAAAATGACCCTCTCAAAAGACTCACACGCACATGAAAATTATTTTGCTCATCCAATGATAAAATATGATGCCAATGAGCTTATTAGGAATCTACCGAAAAAACATTTGAGACGAGTAGAAAAACAGAACGAAATGAAAAAACGAAATTTACCGAACCGGAGTAGGTTGAGCAAAAACAGAAGACGTTTTACACCATTGATGTTTTTCACTGTTTTCTGCATCTTTTTTTAAAATAATCAGAAGGTCGAAAATATCATAGTTACCGAGGTTACAGTCAGGAGTCCCTTCATCACATCCAGTCAAAATCAAATCTTCGGAATGAATGTTTTAGATATGGAAGAGTAAAGTATAATATGGATAGAAGTAAAGAGAGTCAGATGGTTGGGAATCAAGCCAACCAGATTAAGAAAACTATCACCTGCACAAAATAAACCGGAGTTGAAGGTGAGTCAAAAAGACGGACCTGATATGAAGCTAAGAGTCTATCCTATAATTATATAAGGCTGTGCTTTCATTACTTTGGCTCTATAAACAAAAAATTTCTCCGAAAGTAGTTTTTTATTTCAAGTAGTGCCGAGTACACAAGCAGCGTTCGCAACAGGTTTTTCGAGGGAGATTCTCTGCTTAAGAAAATAATCTGCCGTGGGTTCCTCGGTACACGTGCACAAGTTCTTACAAATCTTATTAAGAAAAATCTCAGTGCTAGGGCCAGCGGCACCCTGAACTTCAAAAGCTATTGCTTGAAAAAAAAAGATCAATCATTATTGAAATCTCTATATTTGTCAGATTTTCTATCTTCCGCCTGGGCCGCGGCCATTCTGGGGCTAAAAAACGAGCCTGCGCTTATTCTACTAGAGGCCAGGGAGAGAACTACCGTTACATCCCACAGGAGCTGCTTACCACAAGCCCATGGGACGAGCATCAAACCGTCTGGTCGCTTCTGATCTGTCCTGTGGAGGTGTCGTGGCTTTAAAACAGAATGAATGTGAGTGGAGTCGAGACTTTGTTTTACGAGGCCTTTCAAATTGGAAAGCCTAGAGAATCTCCCTGCACTTTTGAGACAAGATAAGCCATGTCATCCATCTTCGGTCACATCTTTTCCGCAGACGCATCTAGGTTTTTCATAAATTTTTGATCCTAGGCGGAGTCCAATTGCTATTCTAAGCTCCTGATTCGACAATCTCAATCTTAGGTTTTACACGATATGACATTCAACCATTGCGATCCAAACTTATCCTGGCAAGTATTGAAGCTTTTTACATCAGAAGGTTCTCGTTTCAAAATATTTAAAGAAATTTCTTTCAAAAATGGGCTCCGTCCAATTTTTTTGGATTTCGTTTTCTGGAGCTACTTCACATTCTGGTGAATCAAACCAAAGTTCTAATGCATCATTATGTTTTTGAATTTTCACTTTCAAAATTTCCGTCGAAGTTGACCACATTATAGCTCCTGTGAAATCGGCTTGGTTTTTGCAAAAAAAATTTTGTATGAGGCATCTGGATGATTCCTGTCAGTGGGGCAAGCCAGTGAAGTGTGCTGATAGTCAGTTTGCTCTCGATTTTTGATATTTTTTGGTCGGAAAACTTCGTCCAAAATTGGCCACTTTTTGAATTAAATCGAGCTCAAAACTTGAAAAATTGTTTTTTTTTTGACTTTTCATGTGCAGTCGTGCTGGGGCAATCTTGGTGAATGCGACTGTCAAGGTTTGGTTGCTCTTTATTTTCTTTTTTAGCTTTTCTCAAGCGTCCGGAGTTGACCAGAGTGTGATTTGGGACCTCGTGAAATCTATCTTTTAAATACTTTGATCCTTGGCAAAAACCTAGGCGATTCATCGGTTATCTGCTGGGGTCCGAATGCACCAGGTCCTGGTTTCAGAAGTTGCTCTTTCAATGCCATCTGGGGGGCTGAACTTGGCCACATTTTTGACAACAACTGGAATTGCTTCAAAGTCATCACTCGAAATTTTCGCGGGCTGGATAAGGTTTGCGGTGCCTTGGGGCATGCCTGTAGGTTTCACTCAGTCCAATTCATTCACACACCGGTACTGGCTGCCGACTGAGCCCCAGAGTTTTGCTAACACCAACTCTTTTGTTTTCATGCAATTTGTCGGGTATACTGTTCATGACAACCTTGCTGCTGCTTGCCCACTTCCGAATGGGTAGGCAGGCTTTGTCCAGAGTGTCCGTGAGACTCTGGCGCATTCTGATGGCTTGTTCCTCGATATCTGTACCACCAATGTAGTCGTTCACGTAGACATGTAGAAGGACTCGCGAACTGCTAGCTTTGTCTGTTCATCATCTGTTGTGTCAGCGGTGTCAGACACGACTCAGCATGATAGCTCTTTGAAGCTATACCGTAGGTGGCACGAGTCATCCGGTACTTCTCAATCGATTCCTCTTATTCTGTTCTCCAGTAGAGCTGATGTAGATTTATATCTTTGGGGTGTAATTCTATTTGTCTGTACATCTTGGTGATGCCACCAGATAATGCAATTTTGTAGAATCGGAACCGGACAAGGATGTTGAAGAGGTCTGGCTGCTGCCTGGGACCAGGACCAATCAGTAGACAATCGTTCAACTACTTTCCAGTTAAAGTTGGAGCTGATCTGTTGAAAACAGCTCTGCACTTTGTTGTTCTTGAATCCGACTTCCAAACAGCATGGTGATGCATGATGAAATACTTTTCGACTGGCAGAAATTGATCTGACAGAAGTACCTTCTTGATATGGCCAGTGTCAATCATCTCTCGGAAGAAGTTATTATATTGGTCTTGGGCTTCACGGTTGTCGTAGCTTCGTTTCATTAGAAATGAATGGCTAGAAAGCTTTGCGTGTTGAGTGACCAATAATGGGAAACCATTCATGGTTGACTTTGTCAAAGATCCCCTGTTACTTTTTGATTGGCAATGTCACCATAGATTGTCCATCTGGGCCATACGTCATAGTTTGATCGAAATGTCGGATATACTTAGGCTCGTTGGAGGAGTATTAGGTTTCTGGAGATCTTCAATTTCCCAGAATCTGTCAAATGTGGCGGACTGGCTGTCAAAGAAGTTGATTCCATATCGTCGCGAGTGTTTTCGTATTGTGACGCTGTGATCGGTATCAACGGCACCTGAGACTGTCCAACCAAGGATCTTTTCGGTTAGCAGTTGAGTTCCTTCCTGGACATTCCGTGACGTCGCAATGTGTGCGTAGACAGACTATCTAATCAGGAGGTCAATTGTGTTGGGCTTGTCGAAAGCTGGATCTGCTAAGTTGTAGTTGCTGACCTTTCGTAGCTCTTTGGCTGTGATCAATGTTTTTGGATGCTCGTTATCTGTAATGTTTTCTAACACCACATAAGAAACTTTGAAAATGATACCAGACTTTGGTAGAATTGTGAGATTCATTCGACCATGGGTGGACATAGCATTCTTCTGGTTCACTCCAATTATTCGATCTAAAGCTTCTGTTGGTTTGATCCCAAGCCCATGGCCTGTAGGGTGATGACGTTCGTCTGAACACAATTGTCAAGGAGCGACCTCAAGTGATGAAATCGACCGTTCTGAGATCGAACTTTGACGTTTGCTGATGGAAGAACTGTGATAATTCTAGTTCGGTTGATTTGAGGAGCATCTATTGTCGCTGCCAGATGAGGACTGGTTGACTAGAACTATCACGAAGAGTTGTATGATGCTGCTTTGTACATGTCGTGCACAGTGATGTTGAAGGACATTGCTGGATGCCGTGGCTGGCAGACAAATAATTGAAGCGCATTCTATTGCTCGTCACGAAATTCTTTCTATCTGACGTTTTCATCGACCTGTATTTTCGCATACTGCCATACTGGATGTCGCTCTTGGCAAGTTTGAATTTTACACTGTGGTAAAGAATACATTCTTATGAGATCGGTTCTTTTCTGTTAAGAACATCTGCTGCTCAAGCTTTAGCTTATGGGGTCTGGAATGAGATCCTTCAACCACCTCTAGAGACCTGACTTTGTTGTCTAAGAACACCATGAGTCGATTGAAGTCAAGAGCCTCAGTCCCTTCGTTTGCAGTTTCCCATGCTTTTGAGATTCAAGATCGAGATTCTCGAAGAGAAGCAAATGCCTCAAATCATTTTCTACTGGCCTTCCGAGTGCCTTGATGGACTGCGAAATCTCACTGAACACTGAGTGTAGCTGACGAAGCTAAGACACAGTCTCCGTTCGAACTGCATTTAATCCGCGGCAAAACTTTTTGAAGGATTGCTCGATCGTTTTTGTATATCTGCTCTAGCATTTGAAGTGCTACCTCGTAGTTGCTGTCTGTCGTCTCCAAGTTCACGATGAGCTTAGAAGCATGACTCGTGAAGTAACTCTTGAGATAAATCAATTTTCGCTGACTCGAGAAATTTGCCGTTTCAGAACTAGGAGACAGTTTCTTTGAGCTCAATTAAGCTTCTCAATAGCTGATGAAACTTGATGAAGTTTCCTTAGGTTATGAGGCCGACCAGAACCAGAATGAATACTTCGCGATTGCTGGAAATCGACTGCATCGTATAAATTGAATTAATTATGATTTAGTTACTATAAATTGCGGGTAAAGGAAATGAATATCTTATGGAAAAATTAACATGCATGACTGAAAATTAACATCAATTATCTTTAATTGAGTTTACATGCTACCAAATTATCTTGCCATTTAAATTATGATTTGTTTGCTCCACCAGAGCATTTATGCTTTTTAGCCAGTGTGCCATTCCCCCGGATTGGCACAGTCGATCCCTCCGACGCAAACGAAAAAAGGCTTTAAGGACGTTAGCATCAAATTCGTTATGAAACGGAGGGTCGGAATATTCCAGAATTCTGAATCAAAATTTCGATTGGAACCGGAATATTTCTCAGAAATGCAAGAACGGCCATTTTGACCAAAAAAGGACAATAAAAATAGAACCGAAAAGAAAACCGAATTAACAAGACGAAAATCAATTGAACAAAAACACTAGAAATACGAAGCCTCTTATCGTGATAACACTTCACGATAAGACGTTTAACTCAGGAAGATCAGAATAAAAGAAGGTCCAGTGGGACATCCGGAGCAGATCCGTACCGTACCGTGCCACGAAATCGGAAAGATAACGACGTTATCCCCGGGGAGCACGGAATTGGAGGCCCGGTGCCCAGAGACTGTTACTGACATTGAGACATATTTTAGCTACTGTAATGCCCTGAACTATTTGATTAACTCCAAAATTGAATAGTATTTCAGAGCATGAGTAGTTAGAAAAAGGAAAGATTCAATCCATTACCAATGGATTTAGTATACAACTGTCACTAAAACATAGTAAGTTATGGTTCTCCAGCCGTGTTTTTAATAGAAATCATGTAGTCTGGGGATCCGAGACCCAGCTATGTGGTTACTTTCGCATGTAAACCAAAGCTGATCAAAAGTCGTTTGACTGATGGCCTAAGAATGGTAACCTTTACTTAGCCTTGAACAGACCAGAAAATTAACTGGCTATGTCTAGACGGTTAAAAACGAGTAGAACTAGGTTAACTGATGCCTGCCAGTCGTCAATAGGTACTTTTTCCACGCTCCGTCACTGTGTAATGTTTGGGCGACAATCAACAATTGCCAAGCTCGAGGTTTTATGAAACGTGACCGAACTGAAACTATAACTTTCAAATTCCAAGTCCATATAAATCAACAACATTGAAAATTAATCATTTGATCTTTCAACTAGACCAAAAATAAGTCCAAGATAAGAATAAAATTGATTGTTTCAAACCAGTTTGACACATATGTTACTATACGTCTTTGGCCCAATTCCAGTACTTGAGTTCAGGATCAAGATTACCAATTGCCAAGGAAAACTATACGGGAATTGATATCCCTTATCAAGGAAAAGAGAGTATCAGCTCTTCGATGGGCGTGATCCTGAACAGCAAAAACTTGAACTAGTTTTTCTTTAAACTCAGGAAACTACTTCACGTTTTTTTTCCGAGTCCGAACCAGAGTAAAAGGGCTTAATGTTGTTGCCTCACCTATATCTTAAAGTTTTCACCTCAATAACAAACACGGTTCGTTTTACTTAGTTGCTCATGTCCACAAGTAGAGAACGGTATAGAGATTTTGGATTTTGAAGTGACAGGCTACCTCGCCCCCAAAACTTTTAACTTTAATCTCATGAACGGTATTACGATGATGAAACACACTACGCAAACAAACGCGAAAAAAAACAATTGATAGCTTTTTATTGTGAGAAAACAAAATGAAGTAAACAGCACAGTAGCACAGAAAGTTTCGATTACAGTGACAATACATTAAAAAAATCGTGATCTGAAATAGGAGAAAGAGCTGGCTCACTGAGCAATGACAGCGGAAGAGCTATCGGTCTACAAAGACTCGAGCAAGAAAGCTCCCGAAAAGGCAAAAGATTATATGACTGATCTCAGGGAAAAAACATCAATGGTAAAACGTTTTCGACATTATGTCATCATCAGTAACTAAAAAATAGCAAAATTGTACCAATTAAATGCACATTAAAAAAAAGGAAAACTGGAAAGCAATTAAAAACAGATAGAACTGTGATAAGCAAGTTTGCTTGGAACAAGCCACTGGAATGTGGGTCCATGTAACAATGTTACAGCTTCAGGGTCAACTCGCGAGCCTTGTACTCTTTCTTCCGGTTGATTGAAGGCTTTCTCTGGTTGATATGCAATGCTTCCAAGGTTAAAAGTTTAGCGGAGTCTCTTGCTGTGTCAATGATCTTTACTTCGCAGCTGTCAATGATAAAACCACACCAATTGAGGTGTTCTCCTACTGGGCTAGTACCTTTGGAATCTTCGTGCACTCTCGTGGCTAGGTGGCGGGTTGTTTGCCCGACGTAGCTAGACTGGCATCCAGAACAAGTGATTTCGTAAACCACGTTGCCACGAACATTCTCTGGTATTTTTTGTTTCAGCGATGGTAGGGCTGTCTTCATCTGTCTAGTTGTGAAGATGACAGAAATATTGGCCGTTTTTCGGAGACGCTTGGAAAAAACGTCACTTTTGTTGCCCCTATATTGCATAACAAAGGGTATCCATTTCTTGGCCGCTTTTTCTGGTGTTTTGGTATTAGTGTCTTGTTTCATGTGTTTATCAATGATCTTTTATCAATGATTTTTGCAAGCGGAGTTTTGGAAGCTTGCAAAAATATCCCCCTTGCCAAAAGTTTCGTCTCCAAAGCAGCCAAAGGATTTGAGGCCTGTCTCTGTTACTTCTGTTATGTCCAGAGTGTTTGAAAGGTTAATTTACCAGAACTATCTGCAAGGCCTATCTGCAAGGCCCTTATAACAGATGGCTTACACGTAACCAGTATGGTTTTCGTAAACATTCTTCTACTTCCTGTATGCTCATTAGGCTGCAACATCATCTCTGGAATTTCCGTGAAAACTATGATTATGTTCGCTTCTTTTCTCTAGATATATCAAAAGCTTTTGATACTATTTCCCACAAGAGTGTTATAGAAGGAGTAATGAATATCGTCCCATCCCAGTAGTCGATCCTGCAGTTGTCAACGTAATCATTATATTCTTGCAAAATAGAGCCCATTATACATCTCTAAATGGCTTGGATTCAACTGTTTTGTATACTAATCAGGGCGTCCCTCAGGGCACTGTCCTTGGTCCGCCTCTTTACAATTGCTCTGCCCATGCTATTGATGTTTCAGATATTTCCACCACGTTATCAACTTATGCTGACGATAACAATCCTCTTGTAGCTGGCTGCAATAGCGCTGACAATGCTCGGGAAGTTATTAGTTCGCTCTGTCATGAATTTGACGCAAGAAACTTATTTCTCAATGTTCAAAAATCTTCCAAGGAAATGAGTATCAATTTCAACCATAGTGGCAGTAATGCCATACATATGGTTGAGGGCATTGAGGTTGTTGATGACCTCAAAGTGCTGGGCTTTACGATTGACTCCAAATTTGGTTTTTCTAAGCATATTGACAAAGCTGTTAAACAATCGAATTCTATACTTTTTTTTCAATTTGGCGCCTTGGTAAAATCGGTTATTCGAAGCACGAACTTGCTATTTTGTATCGTGCTTTTATTCTCCCGAAGCTTTACTATGGCATTAATGTTTGGAGTGGTTCAAATGTTAAAGATCTAGAGATGATAAATTTGTTTCAAAGACGTGCAATAAGGCTCGGCGTTACTGATACTTATGAACCAATATCTGTAACTATTAGAAGAGCTGAGCAAAAACTCTACGATGCAATCCTCCAAACAGGTTCTAATCATCTGTTGTTAAATTTAGTTCCGACACGTTCAACCTACTCAGCAAACAACCTACGCTGTCGTGATCCACCTATTGCTCGCTGTAAGATGGAGAGGCAAATGAAAATATATCCTTATCGCCTGCTGCGCAGACTTCATGACATATAGTTTAATTTGTTATGTCTTATTACGATTTATAGATGTCATTCTATAACTAATTCATGTATCTATCTATCTATCTATCTATCTATCTATCTTGTTGAGAGTCTCACGGATGATGGGTTCATAAAACTGAGGTGGGTATTGGTTTTTCTCCAGCATACATCCAACCTCAGCTATGCTTTCCGTGAAAGCATGCCAGTTGGAAGAGTCATTAAACACACGATGCACAGTTCCTTCCACAATTTTCTTCTGGTTCTTTTTGGTGCAAGAGCTCTAACAGAGAGACTCAAACCTGTATCAGTTGGTTTTCTGTTCCAAGTCGTGTCAACATTTGCGCCGGTATGTTTCACGCGCATGTCGAGAAATGAAAGATTTCCATTTTTACTGACGTTCAATAATGAACTCTAGGTTTTGATGAAGTTTATTAACTCTCTCTAAGATTCCAGTGATGTTCTCTGGCTTTGCACTTCGCAATATGTCATCCATATACCGACTAAACACTCGACCTTTTCGTGGTTCGTCAACAGTGCATCCACAGCAACAACTGGAAGTAGTCATGCGCTTGAGCTCTTCTACGGTGAACGGGGTACATTTACGATGAAACCACTTGCAGCAAACCTTACATCTGATTGAGTAACCGCGGAAAGTAACTTTTACGCCGCACTTGCCACAACAATTGTCAGGTTTTTTTTGGTAGTTCCGGCATTTCTGATGACAGAGCTGGTTCGAACGTTTTCATCCAGACGTTTGCAAGTATGACGGCCATGGCAGCACCCATCGCTACACCTTCTCTCTGGACATGAACCACACATTGGTATTGGAGAGCTCCATGAGCTTGTGGTAGGTTGTCCGAGAAATCTGCGGAGTTTTATCACCTGTAAAGAGGGTGTCACAGGCCAAATCGATAGCCTCTTGCACTGGAACGTTCGTATACAGACTTTTCACGTCCAGTGAAAAGATTTCTTCTTCGTCCTCTATGTGGGTCTCACGTAAGATGGCCATCGTCTTAGCAGTAGATGTTTCAATATTCTCGGAAGGGATGTGACAGAACAGACCTGCCAGCCCCTTGTTCAGATTATCGTAACAACTTCCTGGTAGAGATAAGACCGCACGCAACGGAATGCCTTCCTCATGTACCTTAGCGAGACCGTAGACACGAAATTTCTGATATAACTCGTCTGGCAAATCTCCGTTGTCCTTCATTTTCTTTAAAATGCAGTTGAGCGCTGACTCGGTTTTGTACACTGGGTTCTTGGAGGAGCTAGCAGTAACCTTCTCGAACTGTTGGCATGCTAGTAATTGTTTCAACTTTGAATCATAGTCATCGCTCCTCATGAGACAGAAGCCCTGTCCTTTATCGAAAGGAACGGCTTTCACACACATTTTTCTCAAAAGTTTGTTGACTCTATTCAAAGTGGGGTCCTCGCGTTGTTTTTTCATCTCCTTCGTGTACCAGAAAGAAAGTGCGTTCACCTCGTTCAACACGTCGCTGTTAGCACTTTCGGACTTCAGATAGTAAAGGAGCTTGTCAGCATCCGCCAAAAAATGCATTTCGTTAAACTTATCCAAAACCGGATGCTTGGGGCCAAAGGATAAGTAATCTATAACAAACTGCGGGACATCAACATTATCACCCACGTGGACTGTCTTGCCAACATTGTGTAGAGGTTTCTCCTGGAGGCGCGCTAGGTCGTCCAACTTCTTTCGATGACGATCACTAACTTCCTGGTATGAGACCCTCATATCGTATCTCACATGAAAGGCAGCAGATGGCAGATAATAACGTGGGACAGCACTGGTGAAGGTCCTGCGTGAGATATCCAGCGCATCAGCCAAACATATTTTTGTCTGCATTGCTTTCTGTATCTCTTTACGCAAGAGACGCTTCTGGAAATTGTGTACTACCGTGCTCTCAAAACACCCGTTGGCTGGCACTTTAAAACGCAGGAGCTTCGGGATAATGTCATTCTTCAAAGAAGTTGACAAAAACTTGATGCGATCATAGCAGAAGCTCGATTTTCGTACAGATCGCTGATATTTTACAAAAAATGATAAGGCATCGCGTTTCTCCAATATCTTCTCGAAAAGTCTCCGTGGTAAAATGCATTGATATGTAGTCATGATCTCAGGGAGAAAACATCAATGATAAAACGTTTTCGACATTATGTCATCATCAGAAACTAAAAATGGCAAAATTGTACCAATTAAAAGCACATTAAAAAAAAGGAAAACTGGAAAGCAATTAAAAACAGATAGAACTGTGATAAGCAAGTTTGATTGGAACAAGCCACTGGAATGTTAGGACGTTAGGACAATGTATGTGGATTTTATGAATGTGGATTATATGTGGATTATTTGACTGAATGTGGGTTGTGAGACTGATTCAGGCAGCGACATTGAGCGTAGACAAAAAAGAAAAAGATATGGTTCCGGCGATTCAATGCAGGAAAGTCGCTGGTGGTAATTTTACCTTAACATAGGAATATAACATTCAGTCGCGAAGATTCTCGACCCGGTAGACAACAAGTTGGATCCAAGGACAAACGTCAAGAGTACATTTGAATGATATGCGATCTCTGTTAATTGAACAAATAGTAGTAGTAGTAGTAGTAGTAGTAGTAGTAGTGGTAGTAGTAGTAGTAGTAGTAGTAGTAGTAGTAGTAGTACTAGTAAAAAAAGATTTTAATTCACTGTTAAGGAAGTACAATAGATACCAGGTGGCATTTGTCAAAGTCATTCGACTTCGACACCCATTTAAGAACGCGTTTTTGAAAACTTTTGAGTCTGCGAAGGCTGTTTATTGAAGGTGACCATGCAGTGGAGCTAAAAAACAACACGGATAGAAGTAATGATCGATAGAGTAAAAGTTCACGTTCAAAGTTTACTGTTTAACTTGAAAAGGCACTTTTCTTCGTAGAAAAATAAAAGTTTTGTTGCTTTTGGCAAGTTTGAGGTCAAAATGCGAATTCCAATTGATTTTGTTGTTGATAATCTAGCTTAAATCTTTAATATCCTCAACAAATTCTAATGAAACGTTATCCATTGTAAAAGTGTAGTGTGGATAGCCAAAACTCAAAATCTTGGTTTTTGAAGGATGAAATGAAAGTCTATTTAAATTTGCCCATTCAGAAAAGGTGTTAGTATCACGTTGAATTTTTTCAGGCGATGAACTTGAGTGTAGTTTTAAGTCATCGCAAAACAAAATCTAAACACTATGAACAACTTCATCTGGAAGATCATCAATAAATAACAAAAAGAAGAGAGGACCCAGAACGCTACCCTGAGGGACAAGGGAAGTAACATCTATAACGTTGGACAGAGAGTTTTCTAACTTAACGCATTGACGTCTGTCATTAAGATACGATATAAACAGATTAATGAAATCAAAATCAAAGCCAAGGGTTTATAATGTTGTTAAGAGTAAATGATGGTGCACTGAATCAAATGCCTTGTGTATGTCGAAATAGATAGATAAACATGGAAGGTTGTTATCAAGGTTGGCATAAATAAGATCCAAATAAGTTTTTATCTGCGATAAAGTACTTCAAGATTTCATGAATCCATGTTGCTGTGGTTTAATGATCTTCATGGCTTTAGGATAAATGTAATCAAACAAGATGCGCTCAAAAATCAGCCACAATTTTGGTAAAATATTGATTGGTCGATAGTTTGTGATATCACTTGATGATCTTGACTTGTTAAAGGGTGTAACATGTAATAGTTTCCATTCAGATGGCCAGAAATAGCTAGAAACGATTGCATTAAACAAAATGCATGTCGCTGGTGACAAAATATTGGAGCAATATTTCATGACAAAAGATGGTAACACATCAGATCCCATTGAGCAGCTATCATCACAAGCTTCTAGACGTCTTTTAACATCAGTGTTTGTAATCAAAACATCTTACAGGTGGAAGATTTCAAGGGAAGGAAACATAATATCAGTGATAACTTTCGGACCAAAGACTGATCCAGAAAACTCGTTAAACAATTGTGCCTTAGATTCGGGCGTTGTAGCAGTTTTCTCACCAAATTGCATGACAAAGAGATTAGAAGAGGCTTGGGGTGAGGATCATGGTTTGAGTCTTGAGTATTGAAACTTTCTACGTAAATTATTTTATCAAGCTCAATAGAGTCAGATAGATCAGAATTTAATCTCATTTGTCTAAGAGATAAACCTAAATTCCAATTTTGTTCAAGTTTTCTTTCATTTGAAGCTCGCATAATTATGAGATGCATTGTGTGAGATGAATAATAATGTGGCATTAGTAAACGTTTCTGACGTTTACGTTTGGAAGAGGATGAAAGAGCTGCGTGTAATAGAGAATACCAATAAGAAGGAAAGTTAGTGATCGCGTGGTTGCTGAAAGAGTTATACAAATTGTTCAAGTTTGCACTAAACATTTGTTTGGAAAAAATTGATTTGGAAAAATTTTCAATATAATTGGCAGACTTGATGGACGATAAAATTTCAATTTCAAAGACAACAGGAAAGTGATCCGACAATCTAGTTATTGGGATACTGAAAAGAAGAGAATCAACTGTCCCAAAAATTAGATCAAGACAGTTCCCTTTCACACGAGTTGTTACATTTATCAACTGGTTCATCCCAAAGTCACCAATCACATCTAAGTAAGCTCTTTCGAATGTCGTTGTTCCAGTATTTGTTTGCCATTTAACACCTGGTAAATTAAAATCACCCAAAATGAAAACATCAAAATTTGCACCATAGTTGTGAGATAAAGAATACGATTTAAAGGAACGAATGTAAACTAATAGGCATGCTGTAGGTGTACCAACCGACTCATGATAACGGGAATTAGAATCAGGATTATAGAATACGAGGAAGAACAACAGACTTGTGTTAGAGGGAACTACACACGCAACAGAGAATGGAAAATCGGGAATAGAAAGGTCGCTAATAGTAAGGTTTTTGTTATCCGATATCATTAAAACGCCGCCGTGTTCACCATAATTACGGTCACATCTTGATACAATTTGGTAGGAGGATCTTTGACAATTTTCGGAATTCATGACTTCGATAGATAACCAAGTTTTGGTGAGAAAAGCAATGGAAATGTTGTTGACAGTTAGTAGTTGAATAAGCTTTTGTCGTTTCTCGCGACTGTACATGGATTGGCAATTCAGAAAAACGCAATTTATATTTTCCAGACAAGCATTTGTTTCTAAGTTGACAATTTGACTTTTATAAAATAACTGAAGTTGTTTAATTCGGAAGTCTTTTTTCTCCTTGTTTTCCACATTTATCATCTCATATCTTTATGCAAAAACTTTATTTTCAATTTCCCTGTCTGACCTCGAAAGAAACTTTTTAACGTAAACAGGAATGCGAAAATCCTTCAAATGATTGCTCCTGGCGAAACAGCGATCCATGAATTGAGCGTTATTTGTCGCAATATAAGAGAAGCAAAAGTACTTTTGCCAATGTGGCCCTGCAAAGATATAGAGAGTTTGTACAATTTGATGAAAACTAGCGTGTATCGCACCTCTGGTGCTTCGATTTTTTATCAAGTAATAAAAACCCGCAAGTATTGAAAATATAATCTGCATCTTTTGAATGTACCCTGCCAACACCCAATTAAAGTCAAGTCAAGTCAAGTCAAGTCACGTTTTTTTTTACCATTAGGCAGTGCCTTTTGTGGTCATTTCAAATGTTCTTTTCTATCTCCGTTCGAATTCGTACATGTCAATTCCAATCGCTTTCCAATGTTTGTCCAGTTTCCACGTGAATTGGTCGTTAGTTGTTAGTTTCAATTTTCGCAAGGTTTTTTTAGTCAAGTTTTTTTTAAATAAATTTCGAAAAACCATTAAATTTTTCATAATCTTGGGACAAATTGAAAACTTGAAGATGCGCAAAAATGTGCGAAAACGTTTTTTTGAATTTACATTTTTAACGCATTCGGAAAAATTTAAAAAGAACTAAAAAATGTCACATTTCGGAATTTTAAAACAAAGAGCAGTCGCATTTGGTTGCAAGATAGGCAGTTTGAGAGAGTACTGTCAAAAACCCAACTAAAGTGCGTCGTAGTACGACGCCATTTATGACATGCGGTGAGTTCATGTGACGTGGATAAAAGTAAATTTCTGATGCGGTTTGTAGGTTTATTATAGAACACTGTAGCACCCTTTGAAGATAACCCGGAGTTATGCGTTCATTTAGGACATTGAGGGCACTGTCCGTGGACTATGAGCCATTCCTCCGGATTGGCACAGGCAAACCTTCCGACGCAGGCCGAAAAGAGCGGTAAAGGTGATATTAACGAAATTACACTGAGAAGGAGGCTCAGATTGTTCAAGCAAAAGTTCCAAAATTTCGAATTGGACTGAACATTTTGGAGAAATACGGAAAAACGGAAGATTATAAATCCTCCCGGACGAATGTAGCGGTGATGAAATTGGAGGGACAGTTCGGCGTGGTCGAGTAAAGCCGCATCACCGTGCCCGATTCAGTCCACATTGGTGACCTTGCTGGTGGCTATGTGGAGATGCTGAGACGAGGATTTCAGCCAGAGGACATTTGATGGCATGGCATGATAAACAAGCTATGCAGGAGTACTTGAAAGCGTTACTGGCGGGTTGAAACCAGAAAAGGAAAGAGTATTGCACCGTGATGTCATCGGAGGCTGAAAAAGACGGCCTAGAACACTTTGTCACGATTTCCTGGAGGACGGCCCCTCCAGAAATAACTCGACGACACAATGAATACGCCTTCGACGGTGTCGGCGTATCTCGCCAACCCATGTGCCATGACAAATCTGTAAGTGAGATGGTTTATAGTGCCTAATTGCGATAAGACGACAGGAGTATGAAGCCACCATCGAAACCAAGGCAAGAAAGCGCAATTGGAGCTGATGGAAAGTGTTGATCGCCAGGGACGATTCCGCGATAGCATTGGCAAAACGGAAGGACGCTCTCTGCTTTGTGTGGTTCGCGGTGAATTGTATCCCCATTCCGGTGTTAGAGGAAAGCGTGAAGGCTAGCTGACAAAGAGGAGCGAAGCGTGGAGAATCCTTGTTGAGGGCCTTGTTGAAGCTCTGTCAAGAGATGACTCTTCAAAACCCTGCGAAGGTGCTGAACGATCTCGATAGCTACTGGAGGCTGGAAGAGATCAGGAGATGCGTCAAACACGATATAAAAATCACTACAGAATTGCTGGAAAGATTCAAGAGCTTGAAAAAATATGCGATGTTAGGGAAGCAGAAGTCCTTTCAATATGTGTCAGGTGTGCCTGGAATGGCCTATAATCCCTTCTCCGACGATGAGGCCAAGGACGCGTTTTTTGTCTTGGAATAAATGCAGTTGGGCGTGATTCTTGAGGAGCTAGTGGTCGAGCACTCGGTTTCCCAATTGGAAGGGCAAGTGAGTTTTGAGTGTGGTTCGTGGGACGGTCTACTGAAGACCAGCCTAGTGACAATGAGGAAGCTCATGAAGCCTTCATGTTGCCCAAATCCGAACGCGGGGCTGATATGGGACGTCACCGCGGATTTTGAGCTAAAAAGAGAGCGATGATGAGAGCCTGTACAATTTGGCAGAAATTCAGCAGCTGTCGGCCTTCTGAAAAATCTGAAAAACTGCTCGAGAAGGGTTGGTACCTCAAGACCTTTCCTAGTCACAGAGTTTCAATATTTAGGGAAACAGCATGAGTTAGCAATTATACTTTATAAGTAACTCCAAAATAACTTTAAGCAAAGGCAAAGAAAAATTTCATGATGTAATGACAAAAATTGTCAGTAAAGGAACTTTATCTAGGACACTCTTCATGGTGCATATTTTAGTGAAAATGATAGAAGGCAGTGAGTTGTAGTATGTGTGCCAGTCGGTCTTATTTGGAAGTTTGACCTTGAGAGAGCTTTTAGTCTTGATTTTGGTGTGAAATGCAATTTTTCAAAAATTCGAATTGAGCATGTCGTGCTCAAGTTTCTCGCGACAAACGAAAATATCAGAAAAATAAGATTAGAACGACAATCGCGGGAAAGTAGTCGAAAATAGCAGCGGGAAATTGCTATTCGCAATTTCCGATACATCATTCGAGCGAGAGTAGAGCTGTCTTATTCGTGGCAGGAGACAGAAAGTAATCGCGAGTGAGAGGAGAGTGAAATTCAAGTGGACCAGAGTGAACCTACGGTGGAAAGGTGGACAATCGAAGTCTCCCAATGGTCCAGACCCACAACTTTGTTTTATATTGTTATGTTTTATATTGATATGTTGAGTTGGGGAGATTTTTTAGGTTGATCCATCTGAAATGGATCAAATGTCCACTGTCTAATACAAAGAAACTATACATTAGGTTCCGACCCTGTTTTTAACGGCGTTCGTGTGTTTTAGGTATTTTGAGACTTAAGTATGGGAGCGTTCTTATTTTCTAGAGTGGGGAGTGTTTTGGTAGTGGCCCTTAAGCTGTAACAAGGGTTTTAGTCTCATGTCGCAAGTGAACCGAGTTGGCTCCGACCACTTGAGGTAGAAAAACACAAGAGATATAGTCCCTGACTCTTGAGCGAATGGTCATAGAGCTTATTTTTCTTTAACCTCATATGTGATTTAAGTAGCCGACTGTTATATAGTGTTTTTATGGCGCTCCTAGGTGTATTTACGACATCACGACTACGGGATCAAACCCACTTGTCACAGCTCCGGGCTACATGCCCATTCTAGAGTACCGGTGGTGCGGTTCAACGGGAACATTTTCGTCTTTTGGTTGAACAGCGTTAGCTTTTTAAGAAAACTTGAGAAAATTTCCCGGTGCGCTTTCCAAAACGAGGCTTAGCTAACCGAGTAAGGGGGTCACTAGGGGGACAAAAAACGAGTAAAAGAGAAAACGCGAAACAAAAAACCAAAAAAGGTTAGAAATAGATACAAAAAACGACAAAAACAAAAAAAGGACAGTAACTTTGACTTCCAGATTGGGTGGATCAAACCTTTATATTAACTAAAATAGTAGACGCATACTGTTTTCCGATAAGATTGATCGTCTCGATCAGATCAGCAACGTTTTACAGGTGCCCAAGTGTGGGGCGTTGTAAGTTTTCAGAGAGATTTGTGATATCAGCGGACCACTGGGTGACTTGGTTGGAAGAGGTTCTCAGCGAAGTGGGAAAATGGACATAGGAGGCTTGACCACTGGGAGACTTGACCTGAACAGGTGACCAGCCCAAGGGGAAAGTGTGACCAACCGGCAGTTGATCAGCCAGCAGTGTGATCAAAGCAGAACAGAGCAAACAGAAGGGGGGTGTGCAGAGGTTCTGTTTGATCAAACGGGTATCGTTGAAATCCATTTTACATTTTAGGAAGTAAGGGTAAAATTGAATATGCGAATACCCACTGTTTCGAGGAAATGTTTTTATTTGAGCAGAGCTTGGAAACAGGTTCTACGGTTTTTTCTCGAGAGGTTTAGTGCCCATCGCGCTTAGGGTAATTTTCGGCTTAATTGTGGGGCTAGATAGGGGGGAGGTTAGAAGGGGGGCTGGTTAAGAAAAAGGTTGGCGGTTAAAAATTGTAAAAAGGGGGGACACATTATAGTAACTATACAATCGATATTGTCGATTTAGTTACACTGGTAGACCCAGAGTCTGGAACAATCCATATTTAGACTCAGAACAAGAGTTGCAACGCGAGGATATCCAAATTAATTTAAGATTCAATTAAGGTAGGTAAGCTGGTCGGATCGGGTGGGGGGATCGGAAAAAGACAGTTTTTGGAACCCAAAAGGAGAATACCCCATAAGACCGTTAGTAGGGGGGAGGAAGTTCGCGTGACAATCAGGTACCAGACATTTTTTTTACGAAAGACCACATTGGTCTACCTTGACATTTGGGTGAATTCGTCACATTTTTATATTTTCTCATTTTTCTCAGTTAAACTTTTACGTTTTCGGATTAACTTCAATGGGATTTTAACGAATCAAAGGATAGGTAATTACACGGGTGGTTAGCAGGTAAGATTTTGATTAAAAAGGTTGAGTTTTAAGGAATTTTTGAAACTAGAGCTCTAGAGGTGGTACTGGGATAGTGGATCGGAAATTCCAATACTCGACACAAAGTACAAGGCAATTCACCAGAAGAAGAAACACTTGAGCTACGAGGTCAGAAGATGTGCAAGAATCTAGCCGGCGGTCTTGGGATAGTGATATAAGTGTCCCAACACTCAGTCCTGGGATAGTGATCTAAGTGTCCCAACAGTAAAGAACAAGAGATCCGACTGTCCCAACATTAAAGAACAAGAGATCCGACTGTCCCAACACTCGAAGGAAGTCGCCTGGTTGGGTTCGAAAAAATCCTGGGACAGTACCAAGTGGACCAACACTCGAGCGAAGTCTCCTAGGAGGGTTCAGAAAAAGTCCTAGGTCAGTACGAAGTTTCCCAACACTCGAGCGAAGTCTCCTGGGAGGGTTCAAAAAAAGTCCTGAGACAGTACGAAGTGTCCCAATACTCGAGCGAAGTCTCCTAGGAGGGTTCAGAAAAAGTCCTGGGACAGTAACGAAGTTTCCCAACACTTGAGGGAAGGATCCTAGGAGGGTTCAGAAAAGTCCTGGGACAGTAACGAAGTGTCCCAACATTTGAGCGAAGGGTCCTATGAGGGTTCAGAAAAAGTCCTGGGACAGTAACGAAGTGTCCCAACACTTGAGCGAAGGGTCCTAGGAGGGTTCAGAAAAGTCCTGGGACAGTAACGAAGTGTCCCAACATTTGAGCGAAGGGTCCTATGAGGGTTCAGAAAAAGTCCTGGGACAGTAACGAAGTGTCCCAACACTTGAGCGAAGGGTCCTAGGAGGGTTCAGAAAAAGTCCTGCGACAGTAACGAAGTGTCCCAACACTTGAGCGAAGGGTCCTAAGGACTGAAAACGATTTAGATTCAAAACTGATATAGACTCATTCGACTGATTTTAGCTTTTATTAAACTAATTTTTTTAAATTTCATATATATATATATATATATATATATATATTTATTATATAAAATTTCAAACGGATTTCAGAATAGGGACTTCTAAATTTTAAAACTGTAAATAAAAAAAATTGTATGTAAAAATCATGAAACGAAATAGGGTATCGATAACCGAAAGAAAAGCAAAAGGACCAAAACAAAATCAAACCTCGTCGCAACGGAAAGCAACACTATCGAATCCGAAAGTGATGAAAAAGAACATTTCAGTAAATATGATCAAAACAAGAAGCGTAAAGGAGCATAAGGCCAAGGAGAAAGCAGTAGAAGAACCAACGGTACCGGCCAGAGAAATCGATCTTGAGACACCAGATTAGAGTTTTGACCGGGTGGAAAGAAAGACAACAGAATCAACACCAATGCCAAATGCAGAGGAGCAAGAAGAGAAGACGATAAAGTTGACATTGTAGACGATACAACAAGCAACAAGCCGGAAACGATAAAAGACGATTCTCAAAGAAAAAGAACGTCGTTCACAGAAAGGATTGCAGCAATGGTCGGAATGAAGCCAAGAGAGAAAGAGGAGGTGATACCAACGACCGAAAAAAGTAAAACATTTGGAACAGTTTCCGCAATAACAACAGATGCCAAACAAGACGAAGAGCAGGTCACACATGGAGCAACGGCTAACCTGAAAATACAATTTCGCTTGAGCTGGGCGATTTGATGGCAAAGTTGGGGCAAATAGACACGAAACTGAAACACAGGGAGGAGGACCGCCAAGAGCTAAAAAGGGAAAAACGATACAACAAGAATGAGAACCTAGACAACTGCTTCAACTTCGCAAGGGCGACGGAAAAGAAGCTACAGGAGATGTCAGACATTGCAGAGGCTACCGACAAAGAGCGAGAGAAACATATCAAGAAAGTTATGGAAGAAATGAAGAAACGGTATGATACCGTGAACGAGAAGTTATTGAATGGGCAGGGAACAAGCTGAAAGTTCTTGTGCCATACAGTCCAAACGGGATGCTCTCTTGAGAAACTCATTAGCCCAATACAAATCAGTGGTGGAAAAGCCATCGGGAACTAGAATCGATTTCGTGGAACCTCAACGAAAGAAACGAGAATCTACACCATTAGCACGGACTGATAGTACCATGGCGTCAGGGGGGATAAGGACTGTCATGAAAGTGGGAGCCTCAAACACAGCGAGGACAACAGAGGACTCAGGATCAAATACGGGTGTACAACCGGATGCCATGACGTGGGCCAGTACCTGGGAAATGATGAACAGGACTCTTGAGGCATTCGCAACAAGGAACACAGACTCAAGTGACAGAGGTAGTGGCAAATCCCGGAAAACCTTGAAAAAACCTAAGGAATTCAAGGACGATTCAGATGGTTGCATTGAAACATGGGTTGAGGTAATGAGACTACATCTAGAACAAGATAAATTGAACGACGAAAGGCAGGCTTGCACGGCAATACTAAGCAATTTAGAAGGCACCGCACTAAAATGCGTGGTAGCAAAGAAGGAGGAGGAGTGTGATACAGCGGCGGACAAGATCTTCGAGATACTGTTGAACGGATTCGGGTCACGGATGAAAGCTCATCAAGCGATGATGAGATTTCAAAAAAGAAGACAGAGGGAAGACGAATCGATTGACCGATTTCTGGATGATCTTGAGAGCTTGAGAAGAAGAAGCCACCAGGAGGAATCGACCAATACAAGAAACTTTGGCATCACTTCCACGTTTATCGACGGAGTGAAAAGCGACGACTTGAGATCAATGCTGGCAACGTTTTATACACTATCGAAGGATAATAACCCACCCCAGATGAGATGAGACAAAAGTCAAGAGAGTAGATCTTGGGCAAATTGTGGATCAGCAGATCATCATATGGCAGATTACAGGACAAACAAGCAGGGTATGAAGAGCTTGAGATACGCACCGGAAGAAGAGAACATGAATCAAACGGAGGAACACGAGTTTTACAGTGGCTTGATTATCACTGAAAAGGTGCTTTTTCTGCATCAAGAAAGCCATTTCAGAATGGACTGTCCTTTTTTTGGGAGGCAGTGAAGAATCAGAATCACCCGAAACACAAACTAGCACTGGCCGCAGTGCAAAATACTAGGAACAGACAAGCTAAAAACGATTTGACTAAAAGAGAAGCAGCGAGTGGTGACTTTTCAACGGAGACAGTAAAGGCCGTGACACAAAACAAAGATGCAACGGGGGCCGAGAAAAGAAACTCTCTGGAGATAAACTACGAGAGGGCAGCTGCAGAAGCGATCAACAAAGCGAAGCAAGATTGGCGGCGAAAGAAATCGAACAACGGCTTAAAAAGGAGATAGAAAACAGAAATCGAATGAGACGTTCTGTATAACAATGCCAGAACCAGAGACCGGGGAGAACTCGATGAGCAGGAGCAACTGCAACACGTTGAAAATAGTAACTGGAAAACCACTTTGTATCACGAAAATTGTGGCAAGAATCATGTCAATAATCACAGTGGGCGGCCACGAAGTAACAAGTGATCAGACAGTGATGCACATAGATGTATACGCGGACTACTTGGCTGCAATGAGCCCGCAAACTCCTTCTAGAGTTTTAAGGGCATTACTCACGAAAAGTGGTAACAAATCAGTTCCCATAGACAACAGATACACGGATGCCTATGGACTACATGAGGTCATAATGAATATTGATGGTAGATGGTACAAACATCTACACAAAAACGATGATAACATGTGACGAAGATCTAGCCGGGCAAATGTATGTTGGTAGAGAGGAACTAAAAGTAAGATCCATGGGCCACTGCGCTATGCTGGAGGAGGATGCCATGCATCTGGGGACAGAAGCAGATGTTTCTGCACACGTATTGGACATAAATGGAAGGAAGAAACAACTACGTGGGTTGTTGGACACGGGAGCCGTCATGAGTGTAATACCAATTGAAACTTGAAGAAGAATGGGACTCGACAGAGATGATCTGATTGACCCAAGAATACGACTGTCAGCAGCAAACAAGGGGGCGCTTCGGGTTATAGCTAGGACACCAATCATAGCCCTAAACCTGGGAGAACGCAATCTGTGGATGAGCTTTCTGGTGGTGGACAATCTAGATTAGTCTGACCAATTCATTTTAGGCAGAGATTTCATCAGGAACTTCGACGTAACACTTGATCTTAACAATGCGATGTTCAGGATTCGAAACCCGGAAAGGAAGTACGTAAGTAAACCGGTAAGTTTGATAATGGCGAATGAAAATAAGGCTCCAGTTTTCTTAAAATAAATTGAAATCTGTAAACTTTATGGTTTGGGTTTGATTTCTGTGCAAAGAGAAAAATTATTGGTTTATGGTCTGAAAATAAAAATGTTGGATATTTTTATCCAAGTATTAAAAATTCATATTCTGTGAGTGTATATATTATAGCTGTGCTTTCTTTTATAAGGGTAAATAGTCTAAGTTCAGCTTGTGTAAATAGTCTAGAATTTGCTGAAATGAGGTTCATTTTATTTGTTCCATTGTGAGGCTGTAATAATGCTGCGCTGATGCCAGAAGTTGAGGCGTCGAACATAGCATAAAGTGGTTGATCGGGATTTGGAATAGTGTTTGATAATTGTTCGGTGAGAAGAGTTTTTATCTCTTCGAATCGCTTTTGATGTTCTGTTGTCCATTCGAAATTATTTTGCTGTCTAAGGATGTTGTAAAAGGGTCTTAATTATAGCTGCACTTTGTATACGTATTTACTTATGAAGTTTAACATTCCAAGAAAGTCTTGTATTTTTTTTCTTATTTGAGGGTGGTTAAAGTTTTCGGACTGCGTCTATACGAGATTTTAATGGAGTTATAGTGTTTGTTTCAATAACATGTCCAAGGAACTTTACTCGTGTTAGGAAAAAGTCTGATTTATCTGGGGCTGCTTTCATGTTTTCTTGTAGTAATATCTGATGATATTTTTCTAAGACAGTAAACACTTCGCCTTTGGTTTGTGATTGCATAAAAACATCGTCTTAATATGTAATTTCTTTTTTTATTAGTTTTAATAGTCTAAAAATTTTACTCATAAATTCTGAAAATGCTGCTGGTCCTATGAAACTTCCCTAGAATAATCTGTTGAAATCGTATTGTTGATTTTCAATAACGAATTATGTTAATCGTCGTGATTGTTCATCTAGTGGTATTTGATTATATGCACTATTCATATCTGCTGTTGTGAAGTATTTGTCATTTATTTTTGTGAGAGTTACTTGAATTGGTTCAATTGGCCAATTACTTTTATAATCATCAATGAGTCAATTTAAATATCATGCATCTAGAACAATTTTTAATGATTCTCCTTTCGCTAAGATGATAACGGGTTTATAAATGTGTTACCTTTTGGCTGTTTTTCTTTATTTACTGGAGAAATGATTTAATATTGTTCTATTATTTCAAGTAGTCTGTTTACTTTATCTTCCAAGTGAATTGGGACTTTAATTGCTCGTCGATTTTTGAAAACTGCGTCAGATTTTAGGTGCAGATGTAATGATGAATTTGTTTTTACTGCATCAAACTTTGATGTTGCGTAAACTTTTGGATATTTTAATAATAGGTCAGCTAGTTGTTCGAATTCTTCTTGTGATATCTGAGAGTGTTGAAAATTAAACATTGTTAGAAGTTTTGTTGTTCTGTCGTATATTTTGAAATTTGAAATGTTGGTTTAAAAAAAGTTTTTTTTTGTGAAATAATCTGTATTAGGTTTTTCATTGCTTAAAATATTATTAATTGACAGTTCTTCATCAAGAATTGTTGATTGACATATGTCTATTAGTTGTAAAGTATTATTTACTTTATACGCTATTTCTTTTGTGGGAGAAGTTGTCGCGTTAGTTTCGGAATAACTTAAGAGACCTAGTGGTAAGGTTTTTTTATATGGGGAATTGTTATATATTTGAAGAAATTCTGTCAGAGTTTGAGTCTTTCATGTATTTTATAGATGAAATTGTTACTCGGAAAAATTTGTGAATTGGTCTGAGTTCAAGCTCAGACAAAAAGAGATGTTGTTCGTTTTGCTCTTTATCATTTGGTGAATTTGTTTGATCGATAAGTTATACATGTTTCCTGATAGTTATTTCAGGTGTTTTCTTTCCTGATTACATATGGGGTAAAATTTTGAGAAAAATGGTGGTTGTTTGTTTATTCTTTGAAAAATTGTCAAAGGGGTGTTTTTCATTCTCGTGTATTTGTCTTTTATATGAATTTTACTATTTAAGATTTTTATTGTTGGTATATATTTAGTGAAAAATGGTATTCCAATGATATTGTTTTATATCAGTGATATGGAAGGTTTGTTTGAATGGTTTGCTCACGAGTTTGTTCCATTCCATTGTTTGAGTGGGAACAAGGAAGATTTGTATTTTTCCATAGTTTGTTAAGGTTGATCCTTGTGCAGTTGCTAGTCTACTTGTTGTTTTGAAGGGTATCAGTTGTGGATGTAGAATTTTGATTTCAATCCAAGTGGGAATGTTTATAATATTTGATTCTAATCCAGAATCGATTAAAAAATCTTTTTCAAGGTCTGGTGTTTGTAATTATTTTGATTTTGGACTTTCTAAAAGGAGTGGAATTGTCCTATTTTTTCTTTTTGTAAATGAGTTTCTTTAGGTATGTTTTGATAAATGTTATTTGTGCTTGAACATTCTGTGGGTTTTTCTTCTTTTATTTCTTCTACTACCTTTTCTATTTTTTCTTTTGTTGTGCTGTTTGTTACTGGTCTTGTATAAAAAGTCAAAAGCAATTGGTCATGGTTTTGATATATATTAGAATATATCGGTTTTCATATATAATAGTCTCATAGTCATTTTCAACGTTTATCACGTTAATTCAAATTTTGTTTTCTGTATCACTTTCGCTATATGTGAATTCGCAATTGGTGTTGTTTAATTGCAATTCGTGGTTTCGTTATTGTCAATACCGGGTGGTCTGGTTGAGTTTTTTCAGTTGATTGTAATTGATTGATTTGTCTTTGATGTTTAGGTGTATTACTCCTATAATTTTGTTGTTCTAGATCTATTATTTGAATAATTTAGATTTCTAGAACTTGAATGAGATCTGTCATTAAATCTGCGTTGATTTAAATTTAATCTTATAAAAATAATTTGATATTGACTATCTCGACTCTGTGATCTACTATATCTATTTTGCGAAAAATTCTGTGAATTTCTTTGGTATGATGATCGTCCTCTATATTTTGTTTAATAAGATGATTGTTGTCTAGAGTAGTTGGAGTTATTTGGAAGGAGTTGTCCTGAACTATTGTTGCTATGAATGTTTTTATTGTTAAATTTCGTCGTTTCTTCGTGTATTGATGAAAAGATTTGTTGGATTCTCTATGTTTTGTTTTGGTTTATTTTGGTTATCTTGTTGTTTTTGTATGCATTCAGCGATGCTGTGTCCGTATCGTTGACAATAATTACACCAATTTTTGAATGATGGTTTGCCTTTGAAATTTGTGTTTTTCTCGTAAACGTTCAAAAGTTCGTTGGTTTTTTCTGATAAATCAGTATCAGAGTCGTTGATAATGTTTATGTGCGAAGTAGTGGTCTGGATGTTGTTTACATATTGTAGTTTTAAGTTTCCTGTTTCTTCCATTTTCATAGTAATTTCTGCCTGTTCTAGTTTATCTCTAGTTTATCTACTAGTTTCCTACAATCTAAATCAGGTTTACGGATTGAGAAAGGATGTGATGCTCTCTTTTTTATTGCTATTTTTCGTAATTGAGATGTTAGATTCATCATTAGAATTTCTGTCATCTTTGTGTTTTTATAATCATGAGTAATAAGTGAAAATGCTTTTCGGACTAGTGTTTCTCTTCTTACTGCCAGTTGTTTTATTGTTTCATCGGGTAGTCTACGAATTTAATTGCATAAAACTCTTTGATGTTGTTTGTTTCTTTCTGAGTCAAACTTTTTTGAGAATTCTCATGTGAATCTTTTCCAATCTGATTTTTTTTCTATAGGTAAAACTGAAAACTTTTTTTGAGCTGCGCCGTCAAGGGTAGTTTGGATTAGAGCTATGCGTCTTTGAATCCAATTCTGATGGAGTCGCGTGTTTACTGGTTCAGGTCCTATATTTAAATTTGAGATTGCTGTGACTGCGTTTAGGTTATCTTCTACAGAGTATTCAGGGTCTGTGCCTGTGAGTACCATGAGTGGTTTATTTGATGTTATTGATGATCCACCCATTAGGTATGGATTCATAGTCATTTGTAGGGATTCTGCGTCGTGTGGCTTTTGAGACAAATTTGTTAATTAGCTTTTGTTATTTCGTGTTGTTGTAAATAATATGGTAATGGGATTTCATTTTGCATCTGGGTTGGTTGATATGAATGTGTGTTAACTGGATTTTGTTGTTGAAAACTATGATTGTAAGGTGTTGGGTTAGTTCTAGGTTGTCCTATTTGTTCATTTCGAGTGTATGGTTCAAATATCTGGTTGATCAATACTGTAACAACGAGGTCTTGGATTGGAGGAAAATTGTTGATCGTTCTGATTATAGTATTCATCATCGTCTGATGGAAAATAATTTTGTGCGTAATGATGAGGTTGATTTTTGGTATGGTATTTATTTGCATTGTTTTTACGTTGTTGAATCTTGTTCTTGCGAGGATCGTGGTTGATCATGGAAGTTTACTGAGGGTAAGATTGGTAATGGTACATTTTGACGTTGTGTAAATATTTGAGTATTTGTTTTTGTTTTTGTCGTTTTTGGTCCGTTGACTTAGTTGTAATTGTGTTCTGCAAAATTATATCTGTGTTGTTTATATGATGGCTTTGTTACGGGTCGAAAATGTTTGGTAATACATCTGTGAATATTTTGTGCAACAGAGGGTTTTACTGTGGATTGTATGACTGTTTGTTGTAAAGTTGGATTTTTTAATTTTGGAGTTGTAAAATTTGGTTGAATAGGTGAAATGCTTTGTTGCGCTTCTATAACTGTTATTGTTTCAACAATTTCTTCGTTTACAAAATGTGATGGGGTTTGTACATCTTGTTATGTAAGATTTCTTGTTCCGTTTAGATTATCATTATTTATGAATGTGGAATTTAAACTATTATTTCCTGTTCTTTCAGGTAAGAATGAATTGTAGTTTAAAGGTATTGCGTCAACTTTAAGTGTGTTTACTCTAGAATACTCTTTATTAATAAAAATAATGCTAATTGCCTGACTTGATGTATCTGTTAGTATATTGATAAATAATTTATAAGACCATTCAGGCTCCCATACATAGTCTGACTGTTCTGCTATAACAGCTTCATCATTTGTACTTTGTGGTCGAAAAATTTTTGTTGCTTGTTCAATAAGATCAATATTGTGACTAAAATAATCGATTATGGACCATGCTAAGATTTTTGTAAATCGTGTTTAACAATTTTTGTTGTTAAATCATTTGTTAGGTTTTCTCGAATTGCATTTAAAAACATTGAAAATATGTGTATTTCCTGTCGTGCAACTGTATGTCAAGATGTTTGAGTAGGTGAATCGTTTGGGGATCATCAAACTCTAATATAGATATATAGCTATAGATAAGTGAGAATACGTCGTTTGTAAATATCGAGTTTGCTCTTTGTGAGTTTTGGTGTTGTATTTTTTTGATGTATTGTGTAACAAATTTTGAGAATTCAATATCTACATCGTCAGTTTGAATAAGATATCTATTATGAGATGCATTTGGTGATATGATTTCTATTGTGTAGATTCCAAAGACTGATGCGAGACTACATATTCCTTTCATATAGTGATCGAGAAAATGTCTTCTTATTTTTACATCTGGAAATTTTTTTGTGCATGGACTTTCTCCTTTTTCAAAATTCTAGTCGTCCGCGAGGTTCAGATAGTGGTGATATTAAAAATGGATTTAATGAGTTTTCTGAGTTATCTTCATATTGGATCATTTTTGTGTTGTATTTCTGTTAATGTGTAGTTTTCAATGAGTCTTATTGGTTGATTCCAATTTTACAAACTTATTGGTTTGTTTGTGTTGCAAATTTTTTCTTTTCCGTTTGCCTTTTACTGATGATTGTGATAAGGTTTCTGAATCTGTGAAATATAATTGGTAGTCTATTTGGTGATTTTTGTTTTTTGAGTCTTTTAAATTTTGAAGTTCGTGTATTGCGGTTGTTTCTGATTCTGAGACTGCGTTTCTTCGTTTTGAGTATCTTTTCCTAATAATTTGTTTTTTTTGTTTATCATTTTTTTTCTTAGTGTTTGTCTTTTTGTTCTTAATTATCCCACTGATTGTCTGTGTAGTATTATTACGAGGTCGTATTGGTCGTCGTTAGTTAAACAATTGTGTATCATGATTGTTTGTCTGTTTCCTATATTGTCTCTTGACATGAGTTTTAGGATGATGGATGCACTATCTCGATTAATGATTCTAATGCCTTAAACTGTTAGTTCTTACAATTTTTTGTGGTTAGCTTAACTTGGGTCATTTATTTGGGTTGGGGAGAAAGCGTGTATCGATTCCAAAGAATGATTTCTGTGCTAATTCTAAGCTAAAATTTGACCTACCTAATCTTACTTAGGGGTTATGATTTGTGATCAAGGGTTGGAGAATAGTAAATCAATCCACAAGGTTCAGGCATAATTGGAACCCAAGTAGTTCGTTAGATACTATTTTATGACTTACTAAGTTTAAGTGTTTTAGCCTGGGTCATCTAAGAGGAGTGGGACCAAGTGAAGGATGAGTAACCGAAGTTTTTCACTGTTTAGCTTAATTAAAATGGTTAGTTTTTTGAAAAATTTCTGTTAATTCTGGGTCTTTTGATAAAGGTTGGGTAGTGAATTGACGTTTGAGGTCGGTAGACACTTAGTAAAAGGGGAGTGGGAGAACAAAATTGTTCTATTTGAACCAAGGATAGGCCTTGATGATCAGAGATTTAAATATTCAGAAATTTAAAATTTAAGATATAAATTAATTTAAAGAGCCAAGGGAAGCCTTGATGATCTGTTATTTAAATGAAATTAAATTAGGTGAAAGTAAGGATAATCCTTGATAGTTTAAAAATAGAGCGTTAAGGTTAAGTGTTAGTTTTGACTATTGTTATTTTTTGAAATTCGCTGTTATGTTTTAAGTGATGAAGCTGGGATGATGTGATGAACTATAATACTAACAAATTATAATTTATACTAACTAATTTTTTTTTCAAATAAAAGTTTTTTCAAGATGTTATTTACTTTACACCAATTTTAGGGAAAACGACAAGTGTTGTTTTTATCAGTCGTTATTGTACAATAATTAGGTTTAGCGCCATGAAAGGTTATTTGAAAGTATTTTTCATTTCAAATATTATCTCAGTAAATGAAAATTTAAATTTACTGCTGGTTGTATTCTAAAAACAAAAGTTTGATCTCGTTTTTGACGTACTATCATGAAATCCAATGGTAGATTTCTTCCTAGTCGTATGTCGTTTTTTGTTCGACGTCTTTTTCCAATACCAGGTAGTTCTCGTATTGTTCGGAATAATGGATCTGATCTATTGAGGCGTAGAGACATATCTACTAAGTTTTTGTCATATAACATTTTTATGAAATGTTGTATTTGTCTAATTCTAATCTAATTTCGTCTAATGCTAGGTTAGTTAAGGTCTGTTCGAGACTTTCGGTCGCACCAGATGAGTTAACTATAGTTTACTGTACTCATAGAGTAATTTCAGATAAGTTACACCGTCTGCTCGTCACGCTATCTTCTTTTCGGCCGGATAGATTCGTGCAACTTCTTAGTCTTATACCGATCTTAATCTTACTCTTAAATCTCCGATCTAGTGTACACGGGTTTACGGGAATTAGTTCCAGAATGAGAACAACTGTACTCTAAGTTTAATTCAAATTGCTCTGGTGTTGAAACTACAAGTAGTTTCAACACTTAACAAATAAATAATTTGTTAGTTTTATGGAATATGATTGGTTAGTATTTAATATTTTATAAAGATAAAATATCATAATAGTAACCAATTATAAATACTAGTGTAGATCTGGTTCCAATTGGAACACGTTTTACTATGCTTCAGAACTGTTTCAAACTTACGCACCGAACTCTTCAGAGGCACAAATGAGGTTTTTTGAGCGTGTGGATAATGAAACTTGAGTCTATGTTTTTGCACCTGGGAATTTTTAATAACCAGAGGATTTGGCCACTTGCGGGGGCGTCAGTTAAAACCTGGACTTGAAAGCGAATAAATTTAGTAATTTAAAACAAAGTTGTTTTTTATTAGCCTTGTTATTCACTGTTGAAAAAACTAGAGCTCAAAGGAGGAGGAATTCAATGACTAATGAATCGGACCAAAAGAACAATCTACCTCTCAATCAAAACAAAAGGAGGCCCGAAACCTGAACAATTTTGTCAATTTGAAACCGAGACAACAAAACAAAGCTTAAATTTATATTCAACAATATATTTACAACAAATGAAATTCTCTTTTTGAAGGATGTTGGTAGCTGTTAGAACCAATTTGAGTGCCTAAAATGTGTTGTGACAAAACTTTTCTTTTTATATCTCAGTTTTACAACTATTATAGGTAATTTGAATCAAAATGGTTTAAAAAACCATAAATTACAATTGAATCAAATATGCTCCCCCGGGTCGAAGTTTGAAGAGTATGTTTTGTCTGAAGTGGGTCGGAAACAAGTCAGATGCAATTAAAATCTCCAGCTCTAGATTCCCTTCAGTCGAACTGAAACCTAAATCGGTCAAATCACGAAGTCAAAAAATCACAAATCATTTGATTTTTGTTGTATTGAATTCAAAATCTGCTCTTGAACACAATTTATTAGCATAGTTGAACTCAAACTAAAATTGTACGTAATTTGGTCAGAACAAAAAAAATAAATAGGACCCGTACTGAATTTTTCTCACAATTTGGCGTTTGATCATACGATTTTTAGACACTAGCTGCTTTCCAGCTCTGTGCATATCTGTTTCACATATAATCATCTCCGCAAGCATTGCCGTTTGCAGACTATACCTGATTCAGACTTGACTTTACCTGCGAGTCAGACATGATTGTACCTGGTTAGACATGACTGTACCTGAGTCAGACATGACTATACCTGAGTCAGACATGACTATCCCTGGTTAGACATGATTATACCTGAGACAGACATGACTATAATTGGTCAGAAATAACTGTAACTGGTCAGACACGACGTATTTTCTCTACACAAACGGTATTTTTTTTTCTTTTGCTAGAAATAAAACGTTTCTATTCAGAAAAACAAAAATAAATAAATAAATTTTCCAAAAGAATTTCAAGTTTTGTCAAGTGTCTTGTGTTTGGATAAAAATGACTAAAATGAATAACATAACCGATATAACGTTTCAAAACACCGAGAGAAATTTTAATTCAGTCGTAGTTAAGTTAGGTCTTGAAAAACTGGAATAGGTCTCGAATTCAAATTGGATTTGCAACATTTTGCGACAACGGTTGACAGCACTCGTACCGAGAAAAATCTTTATTTCTGACCTGAAATACTTTATACAAGTCTAATTTGTGGTCAGAAAATCTTTTTGAAATGTTTAAACAAAGCAGGGATTTTCTTTAAATTCTTTATTTCTCATCTTACTTCTGATCAGAAATAAGCTAAATCTAGGCTGTTTCTAACTAGAAAAAAGTCCCCCGAGTCGGCTCGATCCCCTATACTCTAATATTCTAGACGGTTGTACTAATCACTGTGCTACATACCTTCATGGAGATTGAGTTTTAACAGAATAAGTGTTATTGTGTATACTCGAAGCATTTTTTTTGTCGTTGCGGTTGAGCAGTGAACTGATTTCTGGTTATTTTTCTCCAGAAACTGTTTAGTTCTAAACTAGAAAAAAATAGAAAATACGGGAACACTAAGCTAGATAATCTATATAAAAATTCTATCTGGAAAAACAGCCTCTTTGACAGTATAATAGTTTGACAGTATAATAGTTATCATTTAGACTTGGGATTATTAGATTGGGTACCAACAAATACTTTAGAAAACTTGTTGAGAAGCTAAACCTTCATTTATCATTATTTAATAATTTTTATTTCGGATCTCAGAAATTTTAAAATAAAAATTGAATATCAGATGTATTGCACTTCGGTTAAAAACAAGACCTACTAAGTATATGATTACTAAAAGTGATTATATTTGAGAAATTGAGTATATTTGAGTTGATCTTCTGGGATCACAACAACGATTTGCTTGTTTAATCAACTGTTCACAAGTGGGTTTAGCAGCCAGCACTTGCTAACTGTAGAGTTGGAGGTATGAACAAATAAAATAGTAATGGGGTAGTATGACAAAGAGGGGGTCACTCGGTTGTAATAATCTGCAGAAAAGAGGGGAGGGGCTAAATATTTCGACAGAGATTAGACAGGATTAGGATGCTAAACTGTTATCCAACGAATTTGATTTTTTTGAAAGAATTTTATCATCGCAAAACGGTGAAAGTATTAAAAATAGCACTATAAGCCATTTTTTTAGCTAGACCAGCAGATTTGCTGACCATATACCTTACCGCCACTAAGACATTACACACAAGGACGGATCAAAAACTTTATTTGGGAAGCGGACGGTTTTTCAAGACGTGATTTTAAAAAGTTTCACTATTTTATCTCCCTTTGACCACAAAAATACAAGAAGTTCATATGCTCGTTTATGAAAAGTTTGACTTAGCGTTGAAAATTTGGCGCGGGTTCTTCCGCTCAAAATCAGCATATAATGGCTGCGAAGTCTTTTTAAACGAATTTTTCGGTCGTTCATTCAAAAGTCGATGTCTTAAAATAGTACCAAAAGTGAACCCCTTGGATGATCAGCGGGTAAAAATTCTGAGAATGACGTCGTGAATCTACTTCCAATGGGTCATTGACATGTTTTTGATATTTACTATTGACATTTTGAGGAACCAAAAACTTACAGTGAAAAAGATTTTTTTTCGCTTAAATTTTTTTAATTGAATAAATTCCTCATTTTAAAATGTTCTTCTTGACCAGACACGGTCAAACTACTTTCACTAAATCAAACAAAATTGAAACAAAATCAGCTTCGGTCAAAACTGTCAAAATTTAGGTTGCAAACATCGACTCGAGCAACATTTGGAGCCAAAAACGAAGCCAAATGAGCAAACCACTGTAAAAACAATCTTCAAGGCTAAAATAACCATCAGTATCTTTCATTGGTCAAAATATCCAATTAAATAAAACTTTTATCCAACTCTACGCGAAACAATTTATGTTTCGAAACAATCAAGGACAATTTTTGGATGAAAATGATTTAGTTTTTTATCTTCGACTTCTCATATTCAAAGCAAGAAAATTTTTAGAGTTGAATCGATCTTAAATTGAAAAACAGTGAAGTATTTCAACTAAACAAAATGAAAATAAATTGAAAATTGAAAAAGAAAATTATCATAACTGCTTCTTTCGCAAAAGTAGATTCAAATAGTGACATGTTCTCAAAATTACACAGCGAGTGAAAAAAACAAACTGACGACCGGCTGACGTCAGAGACCTTAATTCTACCAATTAAGTTTGTTATGTTTAAGGGACTACTATCAGTCGATTGAATCATTATTAGCTTTCAACCTCATATACATAATAAGAACATGGCTGATCTCAAATCCCACGTGGTTGCTACTATAAACTGGGCTGGAAAATAAGATATCAGTTATTTTTAGTGATAATTACGTATTGAATTCATCAGAGATGGATTTAGCTTGACCTCTCTTCAACAATTCATACTCTGAAACAAGCTAGAAGTATGGAGTTAAATTCAAAGGCTAAGGTCATTCCAATAATCAAAAAGGGCTAATATAGTTATTAAACAGTCTTTCAACATCTAGTCACCTTCCTTGCACTTCCTCGGCGCTAATTTTGATATCCTCCCAGGTTCGAGAGGGTTCAGATCGAATCCGAATTATGCACTGGACCGTCCGGTTCAACTCGATTGTGTGTCCAACGCTAAGAGTGTCCAATATCGAATGCTAGTTTCAATTTTCCATCTAGTGACCATTCTCGCTCGTCAATTTGGCTGTTTTGTGTGTTTCTCATCCAAATCATCCAAATATGGTGTTTTTTTTCAGGATTTCTGAGAAAATTTAATTTGTACATTGAAATTTTTTATAACTGAATTTTAGCTTATTTATCGCCATTTTCAAGCATGGAAAGAACTTTAAATACTAGCCATAATGTTTCGAATAAAAAGCTGTTTTCAAGCAAAGTTGATTTTTTCGATTTCGTAACTAAGTCCTAACTGCCCGAAACGTGTTGCCACAAATTGTTTTAAAATAAAGTTCAAGAAGTTTCTTTGTAGCATATCTTTTTTGTATGCCATGGCACGTTGATTCAAAGTTAAAATACGATTCAAAAAATTAGCTAAGTTATTAGTTTTAATTATATGAGTTTTAATTTACACACCTTATCAGTTTTTAGGTTGGTTCCAATGCAATTTGTGGATTTTTTTTGACGTATTAATCAAATGTTGACAAAAATTCGTTTCACTATTTCAATTTCAAATTGAACAAAATGTTCAAGTGTCCATTAGAGAAATCACGATTGAATGATACGCGTTGGGGCAACTACGACTATTCGTCGAAATTAAAAACCTTCCCCCAATATAGAGCACAGAAACAAAACTTTGATCCCCTCTGCAACTCGAGGATTTTGAAAAAAAACTGGATTTTTGCCATTAGTAATACAGACAGAAATCAGAAATACAGACAAAATCAGGCACAGAAGGTTGAAAACCAAAGGTTTGAATTTTTGGTCCATAGAATTTTTCTAGTCAAACAATTTTCATATCAGAAAAAAAACAATCCATAAATCTTTCATCCCTAATTCTGAACTTATCAAATTGCATGAAATTTGATAGACTTTTTTTCAAGTGAAAATTTTACGATTAGCATTTATGGTCAACATGTAAAGCTTCTTCTACAAATCTGCTAAAACAAACAAGGTTTTTTCTTAATCAATTCAATTTGATTACTGAATTTGCTTTTCAATTGAGGTTTAATAATCTTTTATCGGCCTCTTCAAAATATTGCAAGCTTCAAAAAATTAAACACTTCTTTGGTCGAAATTTTGCTTATTAGCTGGTGAAAAATTGAGACATTTAGGCGGACCTAGTCTCACGAAACGTTTGCCTTTTTTCAAATCTAATTTAGTCTTTTGGCAAACCTATTATCACGCCTGCACTTGAAATGAAATGTCAACCAAAGCATTTGGGTTAATCAAAAGAAATTAACGTTTTTTGACATTCAATTTCAGGAAAAAAAACTGACTAAAATAGGTTACTGATTACAAATAAAGACCAAAAAGCAATGAGGGCACTTTAAGAGAAGAGCCAGCTATCGAAATTTTGTTGAGTTTCTGGGCTGACTAGTAAAATGTGTATCTTTAGTTAGTAGTATTGTATTCCGTCTCTGCTCAAACAGAAATGGGGCTGCTACAACTGGGTGCACTCAAAAACAACCAACTGGTGCTCGAAAATCCGACTCATAAGGGTTCTTCTCAGTGGTGGTAGTAATGAGATCTGATTGGAGAAATTTTTGGGCTAGAAGACAAAAAAACTTAAACTTAAGAATTGAATAATTTCTATGCTGCCAAAAAAGCCAGAGAGGCTGTAACCAATCCTGATTGGAAAAAGCATCGCAGGATGAATACAACTCTTTTGTTCACAATGATGTCTGGGAATTCGTGCAAAAACTGCTCAAAACGTTGGGGGGGGGGGTAACGAGGGTGAACTTTCGAGTTACAAGGCAAAATAGTAGCTAAGGGTTACAATCAGCTCATAGATGTTGATTTCATAGAGGTTTTTGCCCCACAGTAAAAAAAGCAAACGCAATAGCGATTTAATAAACAAAAAAATACAAAATTTTGGCTATGACAGCTGCTTATTTATGAAATAAAGATACATAGTTTGTCAAGTCCTTAACAAACACTTTCTCAATTCCTACTTTAGTATTCACTACCTCCTCTCAATCCGCAGTTCAAACCTCAGTATCAATCTCATTCTCTTTCCCAATTCTTTTAATGCTTGTTGCTGTAACTCTGAATCTTGACTTTTTAGGCGTCAGACAGCCTTTTCGACTCGTATTGACTTGTTACTGATAGTTAAATTTACCTCTTCTCAATTTTTTCTGACCTGGACACCTGGATTTTTCATCTGGTCTCGTATTGTTATGCTGTTAAAAACGACCCCCCATAAGACTTAGGGTTGGTGCGAAAAAACATTGCCCCTTTAATGTTTACAGACCATAGATTCAACAATTTGAGATTTCCACAGTAAAAACCTGTGTCATTTTTTTCATCTGACTAATTAATATTCGAAAAAAAAGATATTGGAGGAAATCTTTTAAAATAATGCTCAACTTTGTCTCAAATTTGCATCGTCAGTTTTCGGCATCAGATAAACGGCATAATGTTTGTATGTTTCTGGTGTTGTGATGAAGCGTTTCTACTAAATAATTTTTGATTCGTCGGCTTAGACCAATCAGCGCTTAAGCAATTCACGAAACTAATATAATTGCCGTTTTTGTGAGATGGGCAGCTCCCAGTTGATCTGCTGAGTTTTTCTTGATACAAATTTTGCTAAATTCTTCATATGATAAATATCTATTCTTTTGTGTCTCGTCAATTTTATATGAAAATGAATCATCAGCCTCTAAAAATTCATTGTCCTCCGGAAAATACGAATACTTTACTTTTTTTTCATCCGGAAGAAGGAAACACAAATCAAATGCATCATCAACGACAGTTTTTATTTCAAGAAAAACTTAAATATCCCGGGTCGAGAATCCGCTCGAAAACCGCTCAGGGTTTCAACGGTTTGGGCGGTTTTCTAGCAATTTTTGAATGGTTTGAACGTTTTTTTTTTTGAAAAAACCGCTCAAACCGCTCAAATCTTGCTTTAAAAAAAACGCTCAAAAGCGTCTCCCAGTTGATGAAAACTTCGAATCATACAATATTCTTGACGAAATGTTTCTTAGCCAACGAATTCATATAAAAACCCATATGTACAAAAAAAATATGAATCCTCTATTATAAGCATCTTTTCATGGAAATTGCAGATAGACAAATTGTTGACACAAAAAATTATTATTTTTTGACGAACAATATCTTTTTTATAGTGGAGAAAAATAATGTTAATCTCAATCAAAACTACCGGGTAACGACCCGTTTCCAACAAAGCCTTTTAAATTGGATAGAAAATTTATATAGATAGTCTAAAGTAGTGTGCTCTCTCTACAGAAAATTTTTATTTGTTCTAAAAAACTGCAAAAAAGGTTTTTTTTTCGAGTTTTGTTTTCTCCAAATTAGTGCGTTTCTTGTGCACGCTGTGAGGAAACAACTATAAAAAGTATGAATTTGATATACCAGGCATAATTAATTATTTGAAAAAAAATACTATCAAACAAAAGAAATAAAAAAAATTCAAAAAACTTCACAATTATTTTGTTCTAGTTTTGAACAATACTTTTAATATTCTTTTTGCCAAATAAGCGCTAAATGAAGCTGACAAAACCGCTTTTTGCAAAGTCAACATTTTTAGCCTGAATAATCAACTTTCATGTAACGAAAATTACTTACTCGATCGCTTTACTCGAACGAAATAGACTGAAACCCGAAAATTTCTAACCGGTTCTTCTCGACACGGACTTTTCGGAAAATTTTTTAATGTCATTTGAATCAGAACTAAAAGAATTTTAATGTCAGATATCACTCGAACCATTACAACAATTGTTTGTTCTACCTAATTTGTGTGAAAAATTTTAATCATGGAATTGTATAACCGCATGAAAGGCTCTTCTTTGAATGGAGGTCAACCCGGGAAAAGGTTACACTTTTCTTAGATACCAAGTTTTAGCTCATTTCCTCAAATTATATCAACTTTTATTGAAAATTTTTTTTAAAAAAAATTTAAAAAAATATATATAAGCAACAAATTTTAGTTTTATTGAGTTGTGTATTCCCAACAACCACAAGCCATCAGAGTATAAACTCCGTCACCAAATTCACTTCGACATGGCTCATTTATCAAACTTTTTGCTGAAAACGCTATAATAAGTGGCAGAAAAATTGAAAAATTGCAGCTCTCCATAAGTTTCTCTTTTTCGGTTTTTCAAGCTCTTAAATATAAAAAAGGATGAAGCTCTCTGCAAGTTCAGTTTTTTTTAATTTTAAAATTCAAGTTCAGGGCCTTTTTTAAACCGTTTGATCATAGTCGCTGTTGGTAAAATTTCATTTTTTGACTCTTTTCCACTTCCACTTTTATTTCTTTATCTTTATTTTCGTTCAAATTGCTATTAAGGCTAAACATGTGTTGTAACGATGAAAGGTATGATGAAGTAATTCATTCACATTTGTAAGTTTTTCACAATGCCAATTTTAAAAACAGTGTGACAAAGTTTTCAAAATTGAAGTTGAAAGGTGGGGGAGGGGGGGGGCGGAAAAGAGCCTACTTTAGTTTTCTCACGTGTAGTTTCTATGAAATTATTCTAAACATTCAAGAAGACGGCAAAACTGATGACTTTATGAGTATTAGCAAGCCTCTTGTGAAACAATGCAAATGATTCGCTCAATAATTTAGGATCGGTTCAGTGAAGATTGTTCTCAACGTGCATTTTGTCATTTTTTGTATTCATTTCAAGATTAGTTAGATGGATTTTGCTCTCAGCATCTTTTTTTGGCATTT
>NC_087071.1:36994819-37081002 GCF_963678635.1 Symsagittifera roscoffensis
GTTACGTTTGTTTTTTTCTCCAGTGTTTTATTCGGGATAAACTTTGCTAGAAATTGAATATAAATGTATATTAATTGTAAAATTGAACTTGCGTTTTTGTGCTGAATTTTCGAAACAATGGGAATGAATTTCACAAAACAAATAAGTTTTTTTAAAGCCTTGAGGAACGTGACTTGTCGAAGGCATTAATTATCGATTTTGCGTTTCATTGTTTAGAGATTGTCAGAGAGAAAATTAGAGAATTAAAAAGTTTTCAAGATGACTTGTACCATTAGGTAAGAAAATAAGTACAGCTACGCAGCGACACACATCGACACCTCCAGTATTCAGATGTGCACAAGCTTTGAGAAGCCAAATAAGTCGTTGCTTATCTGGCATCAAACACATGTGAAAAACGAGAACCAAACACGCATAAATGAAAAACCAATTCGCTCCCAAATGCAGTATTAAATTCTGTTTTGTTTGCTTAATGGCTCAAATAATGCAAAGAAAACTATTCCAAACTAGTGCGTTGTTGTTCAATTAAGGCACGGAACCCAATAGAACACATGTCCTATATATATGAAAACACTACATGCCAAAACTGTATATTTAAAGGATAGTTCACAAAAAATTGTAAATCAAAACGTTAAAACGTAAAAATTGTGAAAAGCCATATTGAGAGTAGCGCAGCTGATTGTGGAGCTTTTATTGCGTGGTATGGAACACGCCGAAATCAAACTGACAACAAATCTGTGCAAGATGCTACAACTTATTAAGACAAAGACGAAAAAAACAAAAGAGCTATTAACTATAGCATTGGGCGAAACCAACCAAGTTTCCCTGAGAGTTCAAGTAGGTTTCCGAGCGCTGTTACTTTAATAAAGAAAAAATCACTACACGAAAATAAAATGCGAAACCATTACGTTAAATTCTTTCTAGTGGATCTATCAGCCAAAGACTTAAATCGTGGTTTCACTGACACAGCTATCAAAATTATTTGAAGAATATTTGATTTTTAACCTGCACTTTTCAATTTCTAACTGGTTTTTATGGATTGAGAGATAAATCCCATGGATTGCAGTCAGACTTTGACTCAACAATCGGAAATTTTCCTTGTACAAATTGTCACTTAAGCTATATTTTAACTGCGTTCAGGGAAAATTTTCTGAACTTACACAAATTGTAAATCAAGTTTTTTCGACCAAAGATCGAAATGTTCTTGTCAAAAAATCAATTGTCAAAATAATTTTTTTTTTTCAAAACTAACTAGAATAGCTCGGTTTTAAAAGCACAGATACAGGAGTAATTCCACAAATCGAAAAAAAATATCGCCATCAAAAATACTTCCATTCCTTCCATCGTGAGCCGGGACGCCATTAATTCGCGAAAAAAATTGTGGATGAAATTAGTGTAAATATCCACATGCGGCGTGCTCAAGGGCGATCTGCTCAGGGTGGCAGAGTTTATAGAAAAGACAGTGCCCAGAAAAAAACCGAATGTTACCATCTGTTTTGCAGTTTCCAGGGAAGGCCTCTTGCATTATCTGGTAATTCAAGACGGAATGAAGACAGAAATTTTTAAAAGTTACTTGAAGTTCTATATGGAAACAATATCCTTGACGAATAGAACGGTGCTGATGGAGTTTGAACTTTTGACAATGCTCCCGGGCACAGAGGAATCGAAAATATCAACATTAGTGGAAGATTCCCTCTGAAGAGGCTCCCAAAGTACAGCCCATTTCCAACTTTGGTTGAAGCTGCAATTTCGTGCTGGAAAGCGGCAATGAAACAAAAAATGCAAGAAGAGATGGATTTGTTCATCAACGCTGATGCCTTGAAGGAGCCAGGAGAAATACTTGAGGGTTACCGTTTCCGTCATGTCAAATCTATTGTGGAACGAACAAGTTGTGAGATTACCCCACAGAAATGTGTTGGTTGGTACAATCATACGATGACTTATATCCCGGATTGTTTAGCCAGGAATATAATAGATGGATGAACAATGATTTTTGCATAAAAACCGTTGATTCTGTATTTTATATTCTGTTCTTATTCATTTGAAATAACATGTTTTCAAATGAAGTCACTTGTGAGCACTCGATCGTTTTTCTATTCTTTAGAACTTACGAAATAAATGTTCTTCCAATAGAAATTACCTATAACTCTTTTCAAATTACCATATAATCAAAAGGCTTTGAAAAGGTGTAATAATATCAATGATCATTGTGGAACTGACTAATGTATGTGTAGAAAAAAATTGAAATTGACTTGCTTGAATTTATTGCAATAAAAATTCCTAAAGTGAGAAATGATTCAGTTACTAATGAAAGGAAAATAAAAAAATGCACATCAATTTTTCTTGGGCTTTCCTGGACTTAAATTCTACAGACAAAGTAAATTCTATGCACAGCATTTAAATTTTGTTAACAAAAATAGCCGATTGCTGTCACTACCAAACTAACACTACAAACAGCTTTTAAAAAAATCTGAATCCAAACAGCTGTATCTACTCGAGGTCGGATAAGACCGTGCTACCACTCAGTTTAAGCATATTTTCTCTTATTTTTTATATCTGCATCTTACTTTTATTTCTTAGTCTCAATGGATTTACAACCCTACATGTCTTGGGTGTACAAGTCGTCAAGGTAAATTAAGTTCACTTCCACAAATTATAATTTTTGTTTTAGGTTTATTTTGTGTTTTTTCAGTTTTTTTTTCAGTGGCACTGTCCTTGTGAGTCATTTTCAAGGATATGAATTTTAAAGTTGTTTTTTTTTTATTTCAACCGAAGGTTAGTTCCATCTTTTTAGGGCTATATTTTTATCCAGAAGAATGATTCAAACCATTTTGGCGATAGATAGCGGCTATATCACCCGGCCTTTCGTTCCAGGTCTCAATATTGGGACGCTAGGAAGCGGTGGTTACTAAAAGTTGTTTGCTTCAGTTTGTTTGCTTCAGTTGTTTGCTTCAGTTCGTTTTCTTCATATTGTGATCTGATTTGATAGTATTCTCATGGAATTATTGTAATGACATGTCTTAAATTACCTTCAACATTGTCTACTCCTTCGGAGTGATCTTGCTGCCTTTTTATCTTTTGTTTGAACGCTTAGGTAATTCACTTATTTTACCATTTCTGATTCTTTTAATTGGACTTAGATGTTGCATCAGAATGCTTTATCATGGCGGAGCCAAGCAATAAGGAATCGAACGTGAGAAGGATCCGCAAACTCTGACAAAAAAGTATTTATCGACCCCCACACTCCGAGGGAAGATTGGATGGATCTGTTCCAATAGGCAGCAATAGCTAATGCGAATAAAGATATGGATCATTTGCTAAATCTAGTGGAAAGAAATCTTACTGCACAGCCTATACTAGAAAACACCAGAAAGCAAAAAACCGAAAGACAGGAAAACGCCAAATTGTAAAGACGTTAGCCGGAAAAAAGACGTTACAATGATGGAGAAACAGTCTCACAAAAAGCAAAACTCAAAAAATTCAACGGAATGCGTCCGGAGGAGGCCGACAAAAAGTATCCCTCTGAATAGAAGGTAAGAGATTTTTTTGTCAAAAATTCACAAAAGTTAAGGTTTCATTCATTTCATTCGAAAAAAAGCGGGAACTTTTAGTGCTAGAGTACGTCAGAAAGATAAACATAAGTTTCGAAAGACACAAGCTTCTAAGCAGGAAGTAAAAAGATGGAGACACTCAAAAACACTTTTGGAGAGCCTACGCAGAAATGCCCAAAAAATGCGACTTCTCCAGCGGAGAGGAAGAATGCCAGAAAACAAACGGTTTGTCTTTAAAAAACATTGAACGTATCTTCTATTGTCGAGAAGGAAATTGGCAATCGCCTGTAAATGGCCAACAACTTCAAGGCGCCTGGTAATTTGGTAGATAGAAACAACATATGACTTTTGAAATAAAGAGAGAACTCACATTAGAGATTGGAGGAGGAAACTTAATTACAAAACGCGGCGGAAACCTGTCAAAAGGTCACTTATTAATCGCCCAGCTGAAAACACTACATGCCAAAACTGTATATTTAAAGGCTATTTCACAAAAAACTGTAAATGAAAACGTTAAAACGTTTACAATACGAAAAGCCACAGTGAAAGTATCGCAGCTAATTGTGGAGCTATTAATGCGTGGTATGGAACACGTCAAGTTAAAAGTGACAACACATCTGTGCAATTTACAATTTTTTAAGACAAAGACGGGAAAAAATAAAAGAGCTATTAACTATAGCATTGGGCGACACAAACCAAGTTTCGCTGAACGTTCAAGTAGGTTTCCGAGCCTTGTTTTTTAATAAAGAAAAATTTTTACACGACAAGAAATTGTGAAACCATTACGCTAAAATTCTTTCCCGTGGATTCATCAACCAAAAACTTATATCGTGGTTTCACTGAAACAGCTATCAAAATTATCGGTAGAATTATGGTTTGAAAAAGTTCCAATGAATGGTTTAACAGAGAACGCTGCTTCTTTCTAACAAAAGACCAGAAAAGATTATCATAGGTACTGACAGTTGATCCAAGGTCGGAACAAAATACGCCCAAAAAAGCTGTCCATATTGCATATCTCTAAGACTCAGTAAATCACAAATTAAGCGCAGTCCACAAACGCGGACTACATATCACGCCCAGTCAAAGACAAAATTTTTAAATTGAAATCCAAAAAAAACTTCTCAAAAAACTTGAGAATTGCGACGAAGATCGATTGATACATTCTAAAATTTTAAACTAGCAATTTTTAACAACAAATACAAAATGCGCAATATTCACGAGCTTGTAGATAACGTCGCAACAAAACTTTCTGAAAAATCCGCCGGATTTGTTTGGTTTACAAAGCAAAATCGATTTAAAAAATGTTTATTTCCTTTTAGGCATTGCCAGTTTTACCAGCAAACAAGGCAATTATTATTGCAGGTGGATGTTTAACCTGCATTTTTCAAATTTTAACTGTTTTTTTTTTAAATGATAGTATATCCCATGAATTGCAGTGAGACTTGGACTCAACAATCGGAAATATTTCTTGTACAAATTGTCACTGAAATGATATTTTAATTGCAATCAAGGGGAAATTTTCTGAACTTACACATATTGTAAGTCAAGTTTTTTCGACCAAAAATCGAAAAGTTCTGGTCAAAAAAATGAATGGTCAAAATAATTTTTTTTTCAAAATTGATTAGAATAGTTCGGTTTTAAAATCACAGATACAGGAGTAATCCCACAAATCGAAAAAATTGTCGCCATCAAAAATACTTCCATTCCTTCCATCATGAGCCCTGATGCCATAAATTCGCGAAAAAAAATTATGGATGAAATTGATGTAAAAACTCATATGCGGCGTACTCAAGGGCGATCTGCTCAGGGTGACAGAGTTAATAGAAAGGTCAGTGCCCAGAAAGGACCCAATGTTACAATGTTGTGCAGTTTCCACTATCACCTTGAAGAAGATCAAACAAGAGATCATAAAACTTCAAGCAATAGTAAAATCAGACGTCTCTTACAATATCTTGGACTCTAATTAGAACAAGTCGATTGAGACCAGTATTGAGACCAGTATTGAGACGATTGGAGAACAGTATCCTTTATTTCAAGATTTCTAAACCCTCCAGGAATTGAAAGTTTCAACTAGTAAATTAGGATTGCTAGGAGTTTTCTGGGCAAATGAACAACAAAAAATTCCTCATGCGCCTCATGAGATTATTTTTGATCAAAAAGCTTTAATTTCAGCCCTGTCGACAAATCGGAGTAAGAAACCTGCCCCAAAATACTTACGCGCTGGGTAGATACACTGTTTTACCGTTTCAATTCTCGTTTCATCAGCAATCGGGCAAAGGTATGGGCTTAACGGACCTGATTTTAAGACTTCTGTCGGATAAAAATACCCAATTTCTAGTTATGACAAAAAAATTGAAGTTGCAATCGTGTGAAGAATTAATCACGCCTTAGTTCACGCTTCTGAAATTTCTTTATAGCTGTAATTTAGATGACCCTAATATGTGAAATTCCAAGCTTGAATTAATACGCAATGAAGTTATTGCCTCAAAATTGAATTTTTTCTTTTGTTTTCGTCCTCAAAATTGCAAACTCAATTACAGTCGGTTGAATTTTTGCTGATCAACATTAATTTCTTTGGCTTTTTCTTTCACCGATCCCTCAAAAATTTAATTTCCTAATCAGCTTTCGTTTATTTTTCTATCACTAAACTCAACTTTGATTTATACTATCCCTGATTTTAATTGTATAATTTCTGTAAGAAAGTATTATTGCAAAATTGTAATTAATCCTTCTATATCCGGTTTGTAATTTCCCTTAATAAGGATGAAAAAAAATCCAACGCATTTGGCTTTGGCCAAAAATCCAGAGAAACTTTACTAATGCCTGACAAACCACTTGACACAACTTCGCTATTTAAGAGCAAATCTTATCCCTACCTACCGAAGAAAATTCAAGTTTTATTTCCCTTGTTCAAAACTTTCCTAGGGAAAAATACTACATCCACCATCATGGACGTACTTCCACCATCGTCGTGGGACGTACTTCCACCATCAGGAAAAAATCTTTATGAATCCGAAGGATTTTTGTATACAAATGGAAAGTTAGTAATTCTTTTTGCGTTGAGAAATGCGATGATGAAGATCTTACGCAAAACTCATCCAAAACATTTGGGTTTACAATTATTGCGAGTACATTTGGTGGTTACACATAATTATATAGATCATTCACCACTGTAAAAATTGCATCCAATGTAAAATAGGTTAATAAAACTGTTATTCTAAACATTTCCGTCTGAAAATTACCAGATCTTTCAGAACCAAACGAAGAAGTAGATATCGATTGTGCAAGACCGTTAGAATTATTGGGGGGCACGAAACGTTACATCAATGATGTACCGATTGTTTCTCGGAGTTTCCATCAGCAAAACTTACGCCTAATACCCAACTCAACTTGGTGGACCGCCCAGATTGCTTTACGAGGCAAGAATTTAAATTGTTCTGCGATTCCAATAAGATAAAATTAAACTTTTGCACTGTAAGTGATCATAGATCCAATAGATTGGTCTGAAAACTTGTAAAAATTGAAAAAAAAACTCCTGGCAATGTAATTTGACTCGCCTAGACAGTCGCTTATTGAAGACATTACCTGTATTATTCGTTCATCTATTCAATCTTCAATCAAAAGTTCTCACTTTGATTTTTTTTTTTCAAGAAAACTGACACAATTTAGAAATCGTTAGCCTCAGATAACTTCATCGACTTTTTAGACAAAGGAAATTCAATCATCGCTAAGGATACGGCAGGAAACTGGAGAAAAGACGACTAAAATCAGGACGATTATACGAATGAAAAATTGCCACACAAGAGTTAAGTTCCAACGGATAAAGGCTACGACTTGGAGGAGCAGAAAAAATGGCAGGGACCGCATGCAACACAGATCCAATAGATTAACCATTTAATAAAGATAACATCCTCCGCAGAGTTGGAAAATGAGTTTACGGGAACCCCTACTTCTGAGATTTAAGCGCCGAAATCAGAAAATAATGTCAATCTACAATAGAATTATCCGGTGGAAAAATTGTTCGTTAGTAGAAAAAAGCGGTGAAAAAATTGGGCTCTTTAAAACTTCATACTTTCAGAAGAAACCTTTCTTTTCCACAAATTACTAACCCAAATGTCAAAATAGGTATGAGAGGAACGAAAAACTTGACAATTTCAATGGAAATAATCACCGAAAACGTCACATCACAACAATATGTTATAATTTATTAGTAACAATATGTTAAAAATTAAACGATTTGCTTTTCTGCTTAATATTGTTGTAAAAAATCAATTATTCAAAATTCTGGATTAGAATTTCTTCTTATGGATGTGATCTGACAACGATAAACTCTACTTATTGGTAATTTTAGAGTCTTACTAAAATTGATGACTGAGTATTACCCCGAGTCTTGAAATTAATCAAACTCGTTAACAGAAAACTAGAAATTTCGTTTCGATTTTCCCGCATTGGCAAAACTAATTTTGCAATTGCTTATAATCGTCTTTATACAGATTTTTTTCTTGAAAAAAGTCGATTGTATACTCATTAGACACTAAAATGGATAATATAACCATTTTATACAGTTGACAAAAATCGACTATAAAGTCTAGAAAATAGATTTTTTGCGGTAAAAAGTCTGTATAGAATCTGAATAAAAACGGTTTTAATCAACCGTAATGCATTTTCTAAGGTATTTTCTCAAGTATTTTTTTACTTCCCATCCCCCAACTAAAAAGGGGATGGGTAAACTGGGGGAGGGGGTTCAATCATTCAACCCTTCTACCATTGAACCATCCCCCCTAACCAAACTTACCCCCCCTCCGCCTACCATTCCCTCATTCAAACCCCAAATTCTCCCTTTAAATAATCACACCTTACCCCCTCTTCCCCTGCGAAAAGCGGTTGTCGTAAAAAATAGCAAAATCAAGGGGTTAAACTGCACTGAGTTGAAAAAAGAGAGACAAAATAAAGGTTAGGGATATGTGAAATGTAAGATTTTATGAAAGGTAATATGAAGCAAATGCATATAACAGGAAATGAGATAATTTTGAAAAAAAAAATGTAATTTTCATGAATAGTTTTAATTTTCAATCTATTTTAAAGCATTATACTGGCATGGAAGCTATTGATTATAATGGATTAAACTGAAAAAATAATAGGCTTATAATCCATTTCTAATGGATTATAATCGATTATTTTGTAAATTTATAGATACTGACCATATTATGACAATATAACCGATTATGATCCATGGGCGATCGGTGCGGGTTGTTTGAGATAATGAGTATTCTTGAAATTATGGTCATCTTGTCTTTATGTGGTGACGGTGAGAATGATTTGTATGGGGACCGGGTGGTCATTGGCGGCATTGACAAGTGGTTATGATAATTTAAGGCCTTTGTTTTCAAGTTAAATTTGTGTTTTTTGGGTCAGTATTAGCTATTTTTTCATGATTCAGATCATAATTAAAATTGTGGAGTTGATCTTCTTTTCCATTATCAAGTTTTGTCTGGGTTTCGAGAAGGGATCAATTTTTTCATCCTGGTTTGAATGAGTCAGAGTAACTTTTTGGGCCGATCTTCATGTTGCAAAAATAAGGGTGTGCTAGAACGTAGAGCTGCTTTTGCTTTTACTATCACAATGGTTTTTGAAAACAACTTGCTTGGGCGTAGGAACTTTTTTTGGCGTTTGGATTGGCATTATAAAATTATGAGCGAGTGGTTTAGGATTGTATTACGTTATTTTCACCTGAAGGTAGCGATAGGGTGTTACTAGGATATTTATATACGCAGTTTTCAGTTGTTTTTAGCAGTTGAAAATGAGGGATTTGAGATGAAGCGTAAACTTTTTCTTACAACTCCTGCATATTTGTCGGTGATGGGCATTAAATTTTTTGCAATTGAAACGAAATGCTCGAGTATGAGAATGGTCTTCTTTAGGTTCATTTTGCTGACTAATCGTTTGTAAATTTTTTACATCTTGTGTTTTGTCTCGGTCTTTGATGAAGAGAGTATATAGTTGTAGACTTTTGAAATAAAGAAAGGGTAGAATTGATTATGTTTTCAAAATGTTTTGAAATATTGTAAACCGTAGTGATTGATTTGGGCTATGAAGCTGTGTTTATTTTGGTCGTTTTGGGGATATTTGACTATTTAGACCCAATATATCCCTTCTATGTTGTCCGCTGAGTCCCTTCCCTAAATACCAGAACCAGCAAAGGGTGAGCTATGATCCGGTATTTGGCGACAATCCCTTCGGTTGAAAGGTTGAATTTGGTGGTCGATCGGTGTACTACACTGGGTTGCGTCCCCTTTACTCAATTGCTCTCGACTGTTCTTTCCCCTGGAAAGAATCGCAAGAAACTGGATAGTAATTGAATTCAGAAATCAATATGTAAATTGCTGAGTATAAGGGCCGCTAAGTGCCCTGAATACAAATTATTAAGTATCAATGAATTTAATCTGCGATAAGTTCCAGAAAACTGCCTCTTGCAGTTCACTTAACAAACATTTCTAAACAACTCTTCAACTTGCTTCACTAAAATCTCGAGTCGAGAACTAACTTTAAAAATTTCACGAGTCACTCTCAGGACCCGTCTGAATTCTATAAGTCTCAATCTTGTTCTCTAACTAACTGGGAACCAACCGCTCGCTCTCACAGCACACTTGTTCTGCAGTTCGGTGGTTGTGCCTTAATCGCGTATCGTTATCTTTATTTACTTTCGGTTCGGTCAGAGGCGTACCGTTCCCTATCCCTACTAACATTCACTTAACTAGCTGCCACTCAGGACTTATCAGCTGAATCAACCATTAGGTCAGCTTTAATTAAACATCGGGGTGGCACTTAGTTACTCAGGACATACTGAGCAAACATTGGGTTCAACTACAAAATCAGCTCCCAATCGTATTTGACTAATGACCCCTTGCATGAATTTATTTCAGTTCTTCCAAACTTTTTCCCTTTCCTATGAATTTGGTAGTTCTCACACAACCGGGAAATTAACTTCTGTGATACTTGAAAAATTTCCGTTTTTGGTCATTTTTAATTTTAATCCCCCAAGTCCAAGGGCTGGGTAATTCCCTTCCCCGTGTCCGTTATGATCCAAAAAAAAACACCACAAGAATTTTTTATTTTAATATGCTAGGGCTGTTCATAAAATCTTCATCCCGGAATTCCCATTTCCCCCCATAGATGTTCCCAATTTTTGTCCGGGGCTGTATTTTTACTTGTTTGTCGTTCTTATCGAAAGTCCAAGTGGAGTGGGTTAGGCTGACCCCAATGTTTGCTAATTACAGAAAATCACTTTCGCTCGCGTACAAAGGTCAAAACTAAAAAATCTCAATTTAGGGGCCTCCCCTTACCTCCCCAGGTAGGTAGGTACCCCTTACGGGTCCTTACAATGCTAATTTATTGCTTTTCAGGGCGTTCCGGGGTCTTGGGGTCAAAAATGCCAAATGACCTCTTATAGGTCATCCGAGGTCAAATGAGTTCAAACGCGTCCAAACGTCTTATTTTCGATGGGAGATCATTCTCACTAAGTTTCATTCATATCGGACCATCCCCTCCCTTTTTTTGAAAATATTGGGTCAATTTATTTTTTCCCTAAAATTGCCATTTTTAACCCATAGGAAGTTCCGGAGAGGATTGGGTCACTAGATGTCCCCCTACTGGGTTGGGCCCCCTTCACATTGGTGCATTAAAACCACAAGTCAATTATCACTATCAGGTGTTAATAGCCTTATTCATTTTTCGAGTGCTAATAGCTTCCGACGTAGCCCCCGGATTGGGTCCAAACATTAATACATTATAGGTCTTACTCCAACCTACCATCCCCCCAAGTTTCAGCCTCCTAGCTTTATCAGGGGTTGAGAAATAACAAAAAGTGGGTTTTGCTTACATAGGGCGTAAAACCGGAAGTAATAACCGGATGCGTTCAAAATCCCAATGGTGAACTTCCCTCGCCTAGGGCTGCAACATATTGCAATATGAAGTCATTCTGACCATTAGTTACCGGTTTACAAAAAGTGCTAATTGCATTTTCGGAAATCATTATCAATCGCCCCCAGGAATCCCAGTGGTCTGGAAATTTGCATACCCGGCTAAAAACATCTTTATTAGTCACCCACAAATTTTCATATAGATCGGACCAGTGGTTCCCAATCTGGGGGGGAGGGGTTTCCAGATTTTTAGCGCTTTTCCAATTCTTAGAGGTCAAATTCAAGGTGCAAAGACCGATTACGATTGTTTGCTCTCAAACTAAGCTTATCTATCACTGAATTTCATTGCTACAAGTTCATACAGTCGGTTTACGTTAAAATCAAAATTCGCAAATATCAACCATTTTCATCATGAATTACCAATCTTACATCCTTCTCTCCTATTCACTTATTGTCCTCAATAAGGGGGAAAAATCAATCATACCAAAACCCCACACCAACTACCACTAAACCTATAGCTACCACGTAAATACCCGTTCACTACTGCTCGTAGAAAAACAACATATCCATAGTTCCACGTTCCAAATTACGAGGCAGTAGTCCCAAATCCTATCGCAGATTACTCAGTCAGTCCCCATAGTATATGGTTTACACACGTCCTGGTAAGTAGCACTAGAAAAGGTCAGATGGATACCTGACTGGGGACTTGACTTTTATGAATTTACTCCGCTTGGCACAACCCAACCTCTCGTATTTCTATCATGCCCAGTTAAATCTCCGAGAGGTGGAGTTACACCTGATTACAAGAAAGCACCCCATACAATGGTTATATAGTTACAGTCCAAATAAATAAAGTTTCAACTCACGACCTGTCGACCCGGCCCTCTCTCCTCTCGCTCGCATCATCCGCGACATCTCACAGCGTAGTGGCCATCAGCGCACTCGTCCCAATTCGGGGCCCTTGTCCCGAAACACCTCTCCACTTGCCTCGCACATAGCTGATGCGTCGTCCCATCAGTGGTGTGCTTCTTCATAATTTCTTCCGCAATCGGCCTCACCGCCTCTATCCTTTTCTCGTGGCTCTGGATCTCATTTTCTATACGCTTGTGCTTCTTCGTCAGATTATGCACACCTGTGAGGTCCTTTCCGTAGTCCTGAGTGTGGACCAAGATCTTCTTCTCCCTCATCCAGGTCTCCTCCTCCGAGATGTCCCTCAACAGCTGGTGGTACTTGAACACATCATCCAACTGCTTCCTTCTGTCCTTAGTCATGTCAGACACCAGTTCGAATCGGTCGTTAATGTTTGACCTCTTCTGCTCAATTTCTACGGGGTCAAATTGGGAAGACGCCATGCACTTCTCGGCCAGTTCGTTCAGCTGGACCAGTCTGTCTGCGTGTGCGGCCACATCGTCCTCCAGCAGCTGAAGCTTCTTCCTCTGGTTCTGCACTGTACTCAGGTCATTGCTCTTCTCCTTCATCTTCAGCTGACCCTCCACCTCGCTGAGCCAGAACTCGACGTCCTTGTATGCAGTGTAGTAGAGACTCTACCGGTTGGCCTCCTTCAGTCTGGCAGTCTTCTGGCGTTTCCATCTATCCACGAGGTGCCTGTAGACCTGCTGCGGCACAGTCCAGTTATCCGACTCCTCCCCCATAGCATCTGGGGGACGCCAAAACTGCTTCGGGACCTCGCCCTCCGATGCGGCCCAGCCCCGGTCAACTTCATCTTTGCCGAACAAAGACAGTTTTTTCCATCGATCGATTAAATTGTGGAAGTAGGCGGACTTTACATCTCTAGGCCCCACTTCCCTTCTGTCGTCGGTTTTATCACTGACCATTGCGACAGTCTCCACTCGGTGTTGACTTGCTTCCTGTAAGGCCTCCTCGAGGGAAATGGGCTATGGGCAGGATCCGAATGCTTTCTCCTTCTCCCCTGGCATCCAGTCGGCCCCTCTTCTAGCATTCTGGAGAGCCCATCCGCATTTCCGTGTTTTACCCCGGCTCTATGGACCACATTGAAGTCAAACTCCTGAAGCTGCTGCTGCATTCGAAATGTCATCCCATCGGTCTCTTTCTGTTTGAAGGTCATTGGAGACTGGAGTGGTCAGTCCGCAGGACAAACTTCACGCCCCAGATATAGGACTTGAACCACTTCACCGCCTGCACGACGGCTAATGCTTCTCGTTTCGTCGTAGAGTAGTTCGTCTCCGTTTTGGACATCACCCTGCTGGCATAGACCGTTGATGACATCCTCCCTAAACTGGTATTGCTCGCATCCGTATCCAATATAAAGGTCCCCGTGTAGTCGGGAAACTCCAGTACTGGAGCCGTGATGAGCTCCTTCCACAGTCTCTCGAAGGCTGTCTGACATTCGTCGGTCCAAATGAAAGGCACCTTCTTTTTCTTCAAAGCGGACAATGGGCTTGCAATCCCCGCGAAGTCCTTCACAAACCGACGGTAGTAGTTGCAGAAGCCGAGGAAAGATCTGATCCCTTTAACCGTGGTGGGTAATGTATCTCAACCAGTTCCACTTTCTTGGGGTCCACTTGGATACCTTCGTTTCCGATTATGTGGCTCAGGTAAGTGACCTCCCTCTGAACCAGCCTGCACTTCTTCGGTTTGAGCTTCAAGTTTGCCTCCCTAAGTTACTGGAATGTAGCCTTCAGGTGAGAGAAGTGGTCCTCTTCACATTTACTGTAGACCAAGACATCGTCAAGAAACACTAGAGCCCACTTCCACAAATGCTCCCGGAACAGCTCGTTCATGAGTCGCTGGAACGTCCCAGGGGCGGTGGACAACCCGAAGGGCATCTTTACATACTCGTAGAATCCTCCATCTGGGGCCATGAAGGCAGTCTTGTGTCGGTCCTCCTCGGCTACGGGCACTTGTCAATACCCGCTTGCCAAGTCCATTTCTGTCCATTGAGTGCATCGAACGTTTGATGGATTTTCGGAATCGGGAAAGCGTCCTTGACCGTTGCATCATTCAACTTCCGATAGTCCACGAAGAACCACCAACTCCGGTCCTTCTTTGTCTGTAAGACAATTGGGGCACTATAGGGGCTTTTGGAAGGTCGGATCACCCCTTTCTCCAGTATGCTCTTAACTTCGTCTCTGATGACCGGCATTGGAGAAGTCCGATGAGGAGGTATCTTTATTGGGCCCGTGTCCCCCGTATCGATCCGATGTGCCACTAAATTTAGTTCGTCCTAACTCGGCATCGGTTAGAGCAAACACGTCCCGGTACAATCGGACAAGGTCAGCAAGCCTGTCTTTCTCGGTCCCTGTCACTCCCGGTGCCGCTAACTCCAAAATCTTCTCGATGACCTCGTCCAAGTGACGCCTCGCTTGCACTTGTAGATCAATCGACCCAATCTCGCTAGTCGCACAAACGTCGTGGTCTTCATCGTATTCGTGACCGCTCTCCTCTGAGTCTGTCGGGGTTTGGCTGGGTTGCCAGACGCCCCGGTAGCTGCTGAGTTTGTATCGGGTGGCTCTGGGGATGATAGAAGTCCTTGTGGGTCATCCACACCCTGGGTCGCCTCCGGTTGGGACGAGGAGATTGTCAAGGGTTCGTAATGCAAAGGGACAATCGACCCTTCTTGGGGTCCGGTCCACAAGTTGTCGCAATGAAAGTCCAAAGAGCACTGGAATTGCTTCAGGGATCGCAATCCTATAATTTTCTCGGATTTTAATTCTGGGACTACCAAGGCTTCTATGTCGTCATCGATTGACCCGAGTTTCAACTTCATTGTAGTCCAACCATCTACGGCCACATGACGTCAATCTGCGGTCTGTTACACTGCGGATGAGGTTGATCGTGGCTCCAGTATCCACCAAAGCTTTTACACTGGTCCCCCCCCCCACGGCCTGGAATTAAGCAAAAAACCGGACCAAAATTGGTTTGGAGACAAAAATTTGGCCAATAACTATCAAATTTGTACCCTCCGATTCCTTCCTTTTCCAATCCTTAAGTCGTTAGCTCTATCTACGGAGCTAATCGGAGGGTTACTCAAGAATTTTTCTGGCAGCCGAGCACATTATGCTAGCACGCTCCTAATACAAAAAATTTTATTGCTCTAACTCTAAAAACTCAAAAACTCGATCCCCAAAACAGATTGACAAAATTCAGAAAATTATCAAAATTTTGATCGAAATTTTTCCAACTTCTACTGAGTTTTTTCTCACGCGATTTCTCTAGTTAGGGGGATCAAACTACGTAGCGACTCCCTATATAAAAGCTTTTTGCTGTTCGGAAAAGCTCGGATATCCAAAAATTTGGGGGTCTACAGTTTGGTCGAAAATGGATAATTTTCGACAAAATTTGGGTGTTTCTTGGGTCTAATTAGAAGATAAGTAATATGTAATAAAGATAATAACCTATTAGTCGTTAATGAATAGTACTATACCCTCCTTTGCACCAAAATACCCGAATTAAGACCCTTAACTCGGAAATTTGTAATCGATGGAGGGTACAATCAGACCGTGCCAATCGTGCCCCCCGCCACTTAAGTTTTAATGAAATAGTACCCGAACGATACTAAAATTGCTTCAACGATACCCAACAGTCGTTGTGGATGTTGTCCCTATGTCCTTGTTGAGTGTGGAACACGTCGGTCAGCTTGCCACTCTACCATCCGGTCACCGGCAAAATCACCATTAACGTGCTTAAATACTCAAGTTACACTCAAGGGAGGGCATCCAACCCTTCACCAAAACACACAATCTTTCTATCAGAAACGATATAAATCAATCTGAAACAACAACAAATAGGAAGGTCAGATCACATCTCGTCCGGAAATAACATATAAACTGTCACTTTACGTTTTTTACTGTTTTTGGTCTTTTTTGGATTTTTTACTGTTTTTTGTACTTTTTTGTTTTCAAATAAATTTGTTTTTGGCTTTTTGTTGGTTATACACTATTTTTGTTTGGTGTTACGCTTTCTCTTTAATTGTTTTTCGTCCTGGCACCTCGGGACAAGCGGGCTCATGACTTCCCACCTAACCCTCCGGCCCCCGGAATTTTCGGTGTTAACTAAGTTAAAAAGCTAAATAGTACTGGACGGAGGGTACGCACCTTCCCCCTTGTACAATAACAGTCATTAAGGCCTCTAACTCGGGCATGCGCCCGGAGCGGAGGGTTCGTCGCTGAAACGCTTGCTGATCATGATGGTCTTATGCCTTTGACAGGCCCACCCAGGAGCGCCATGAAAACGTCTATGTAACATTCGCCCATCGTTCCATCTCACGGTAGGATGAGGCTTCTGGGGTTTAAGGTCTCGCAGGGGAACGTCACTGTTCGGGGGACCCCGATTTATCTGTTGTTGTCTCTTACATTCGGCCGGGACAAACCCTTCTTGGAATGCCTCTACTGTCCCGGCCCTTGGTAATTTAAAGGTGTAACATTCGCCCAAATACTACACAGCGACGGAGCGTAGAAAAAGTACCTATTAACGACTGGCAGGCGTCAATTACCTTAATCCTACTCGTTTTTCACCGTCTCGACCTTGCCAGTTGATTTTCTGGTCTGTTTAGGGCTAAGTAAAAAGTTAATATTTTTAGGCCATCAGTCAAACGACTTTTGATCAGCTTTCGTTTACATGCGAACACAACCACATAGCTGAGTCTCGGATCCTCAGACTACGTGATTGTCATTAAAAACACAGCTCGAACAACCTATTTTAACATGTTTTTGTGTGACAGTTCTATATTAAATCCATTGGAGATGGATTGACCCTTTCCTCTTTCTAGCTACTCATATTCTAAAATATCAAATTATACCGGTGTTAATTCAGGATTCTACGACATCCAAGTAGCTGCAAAGTCAGTTTTATATAGTCCCTTCACATAAAACAGTCTCTGGGGGACCAAGCCTCCGCTCCCGTAATCTTCCTGAGATAACGCTCTTATCCCTTCCAATTTGTGGCACGAGAGGGTTCCGTGGAATTTTCCTTCCCCACTGAAGCTTCCTTCTCCACTAATTTCCGCTGCTAAGAGTCTTATCGTGTGCTGTTGCCACGATAAGAGGCTTCGTGTTTTTCGTCTCTTGTGCGACCGTTTTTCACAATATTTGTCGTTGTTCTGTTTTTTCGTCGTTTTTCGTCAAAATGGCCGTCTTTTTTGTATTTCTGAGAAATATCCACCCTTCAATCGAAATTTTAAAAATAAAAATTCTAGAATGTTCCTACCCTCCTTCGCAATACTTTTTCGTTCCTAAGGCCCTAATTCGTTTTTTTTTCGTGTCGTCGGAAGGTTGCGCTGTGCCATCTGGCAGAATGGCACGAGGATCCGAACTTTTCTGGGGGCAATGCTTCGCGAAGTGTCCGGGTTGCCCACAAGAGAAACAATTACCGCGGGGTATCGTACTCTTCATCCCATACCTCCCCCTGCATTGGATTGAAAGCTTTGCCGGCTTTCACCAGGGTAGGGGTCAAACAGTTGCCTGTGTCGCTGAACCTGTTCTTGTCGGGGTAGGTTTTCCGGGTGGGGTGCGGGGATAACAGATTTGACGAACCTACCCATCATGGCTGTTATATTCTGCATCTGCGTCAAGAGGTCACCCTGAGCACTCACCAATTGGTCGATCCTTGGGTCTCAACCCACTGGTTGACGACCCGAGCTCGTCCCCACTTTAGGTGCTCTCCCACTCGGCCCGCTCCCCACACTGGGTTCAGCCGTTGGCTCGGGAATGCCCTCTGCCTCGCGTGCAAGATGCAGTCTCTTTCTGTTCCTGGCCCTTGATGATTTGTTCACTAGATCCAGTGCCTGTGCGCGAGCGACCGCTTGTGCCAAGTTCCCAAGATCTTCTGACAATAGCTGGTCCTGTAGCTCGACGTCGAAAAGTCCATCGATGAACTGCTCACGATACATCGCGTCCCTCACCTGAGCCCCAACATTACCATTCGCAACATCACCACTCGACGGAAAAACTCCCTAAGGCCTTCTTTTTCTCCCTGCATCAAGTTCTTGAACTCTGCTCGGGCCTCAGCCTGTGTCTGAAACGGCATCATGCGGTGATCGAGCTCAGCCATCATCGCTGCCAAAGTTAGTGGTTCGAATTCCTCCATTTCTTCGCGGAAGTGGGCTGGCATGCTGGTGAGTTCGTCAAGTGCCCAACCCGTCAGGCAAGTTGGCAGGACCATCCGGGCTTTCTCGTCGTCCCGCGGGTTCGCATCGGCCACCCAAGCAAAGTGCTTCCTCCAGTCCGCCCAGTTCTGGTAGTTGCTGGACGGAAACCGGTCCGGACGTATCGTCCCGAATCCGAACACACCTTGCTGTCGGTCGAGGGCGTTTGCCGCCGCCACCGCAGCCTCTGCCATCAGTTGACGATCTCCACTGCAATCATATCGTCTAGTAGTTGATCAAACGTATCGTTTCACGCAACTGTAGTCCAAAGAGAGCCCACCCAGGAGCGCCAAGGTCGTCTTGGGGATAGTTGACTGTTAAGACCCAATATATTCCTTCCATATTGTCCGCTGAGTCCCATCCCTAAATACCATAACTAGCAAGGGGTGAGCTATGATCCGGTTTTTGACGACAATCCCTTCGGTTGAAAGGTTGAATTTGGTGTTCGATCGGTGTACTACACTGGGTTGCGTCCTCTTTACTCAATTGCTCTCGACTGTTCTTTCCCCTGGAAAGAATCGCAAGAAACTGGATAGTAATTGAATTCAGAAATCAATATGTAAATTGCTGAGTATAAGGGCCGCTAGGTGACCTGAATACAATTTATAAAGTATCAATGAACTTAATCTGCGATAAGTTCCAGAAAACTGCCTCTTGCAGTTCACTTTACAAACAATTCTAAACAACTCTTCAACTTGCTTCACAAAGCTTCACTAAAAATCTCGAGTCGAGAACTCACTTTAAAAATTTCACGAGTCACTCTCAGGACCCGTCTGAATTCTAAAAGTCTCAATCTTGTTCTCTAACTAACTGAGAACCAACCGCTCGCTCTCACAGCATACTTGTTCTGCAGTTCGGTGGTTGTGCCTTAATCGCGTATCGTTATCTTTATTTACTTTCGGTTCGGTCAGAGGCGTACCGTTCCCTATCCCTACTAACATTCACTTAACTAGCTGCCGCTCAGGACTTATCAGCTGAATCAACCATTAGGTCAGCTTTAATTAAACATCGGGGTGGCACTTAGTTACTCAGGACATACTGAGCAAACATTGGGTTCAACTACAAAATCAACTCCCAATCGTATTTGACAAATGACCCCTTGCATGAATTTATTTTAGTTCTTCCTAACTTTTTTCCTTTCCTATGAATTGGGTAGTTCTCACACAACCGGGAAATTAACTTCCATGATACTTGAAAAATTTCCATTTTTGGTCAATTTAAGTTTTAATCCCCCAAGTCCAAGGGCTGGGTAATTCCCTTCCCCGTATCCGTTATGATCCAAAAAAAACACCACAAGAATTTATTTAATATGCTAGGGCTGTTCAAAAAAACTTCATCCTGAAATTCCCATTTCCCCCCATAGACGTTCCCAATTTTTGTCTGGGGCTGTATTTTTACTTGTTTGTCGTTCTTATCGAACGTCCAAGTGGAGTGGGTTAAGCTGACCCCAATGTTTGCTAATTACAGAAAATCACTTTTGCTCGCGTACAAAGGTCAAAACTAAAAAATCTCAATTTAGGGGCCTCCCCTTACCTCCCCAGGTAGGTAAGTACCCCTTACGGGTCCTTACAATGCTAATTTATTGCTTTTTAGGGGGTTCCGGGGTCTTGGGGTCAAAAATGCCAAATGACCTCTTAGAGGTCATCCGAGGTCAAATGAGGTCAAACGCGTCCAAACGTCCTATTTTCGATGGGAGATCATTCTCACTAAGTTTCATTCATATCGTACCATCCCTTCCCATATTTTCGAAAAAATTGGGTCAATTTAGTTTTTCCCTAAAATTGCCATTTTTAACCCATAGGAAATTCCGGAGGGGATTGGGTCACTAGATGTCCCCTTACTGGTTTGGGCCCCCTTCACAATGGTGCATTAAAACCACAAGTCAATTATCACTATCAGGTGTTAAAAGCCTTATTCAATTTTCGAGTGCTAATAGCTTCCGACGTAGCCGCCGGAGTGGGTCCAAACTTTGATACATTATAGGTCTTACCCCAACCTAACATCCCCCCAAGTTTCAGCCTCTTAGCATTATCAGGGGTCAGGGAATAACGAAAAAGTGGGTTTTGTTTACATAGAGCGTAAAACCGTAAAAAATCCCGGTGGTGAACTTCCCTCGCCTAGGGCTACAATATATTGCAATATGAAGTCATTCTGACCATTAAATACCGGTTTACAAAAGTGCTAATTGCATTTTCGGAAATCATTATCACTCGCCCCCAGGGGTCCCAGGGGTCCGGAAATTTGCATGCCCGGCTAAAATCATCTCTATTAGTCACCCACAAATTTTCATAAGGATTGGACCAGTGGTTCCCAATCCGGGGTGTTTCCAGATTTTTAGCGCTTTTCCAATTCTTCGCCCTAGAGGTCAAAATCAAGGTGCAAAGTCCGATTACGATTGTTTGATCTCAAACTAAGCTTATCTATCACTGAATTTCATTGCTACAAGTTCATACAGTCGGTTTACGTTAAAATCAAATTTCGCAATTTTCAACCATTTTCATCATGAATTACCAATCTTAAAGTTTAAATTTGAAAAACAGGGGCTTGAAAAAAAAGAAAAAACCCTGGGTTCCTGTTGGAGTTGTTTATCAAATAGCTGGAAATTGGTCTATAGACTGTTTAGCCCGCACTGAAATTTCTCGGATAAAAAAAGATTATAATGAGAAAATTTTGCCAAAATTGTTGCCATTATAATCGATTATGTGTAACCAATTTAGACAGCATTTTTTATTATAATAGAAAAAATGTATATTATTTTCATGGCCATCATATTGCATTATATTTCCACTAAAACCTATTTTTATCTCCAAGTAATCGCTATAAACTCTTTTTTCCCCAAAAATCGCCATAAAATTGCAATAAAATCTATTGTTTTTGCCATGATATTGCACTTAAGTCTATTGCTATCGCCCTAAAATTGCATTGAATCTAGGACCCAAAAAATTGATTAAAAAATTGGATTATATTGTCCTAGATTTTTTTCTTTAAAGCCTGCTGTTTGAAAACTTACAACAAAAAGGAATGCAAACAGAACAGTTTACTAGAGCGGATCTCCTTTGAAGCAGGTCTAAGTTCCCAAAAGCGAACACAATCACACTAACGGAAATAGCAGCAGACACGCTCACGCAGTTAGACTTCATTCATTTTCGAAGTTTTTGGACAAAAACTTCAAAATTGTCTCAAAAATTGACTGCTTAAAACACGTAAAAGCTATTCATTTTGAAAAATACTCACTTGAAACGCACAGAAAAAACATAAACATTTAAACAAAATTTCAAAATTTCTTCTATTTTTAATATTGTCGAACTTTGTCCATTTCTTGCTTACGTTAAATATACTAAATTCAATTTTTTTTTATCATGATTGATAATCTGAAATGAAGAAGGTAGGAAGAAAAAATGAGCCTTTTGTCGAAAAATTACAATGAAATGGGAAATCATTCCATCGAATAATCTCACAGTTTCGAAAACAAAAAAACACAACAGGTTTCGTCGTTGAGAAAAAAAATTTTTCAGCATATTTGATCATGTATGGCATAAAACATTTCTGCCAATTTCAATTCATTTGCAATTTTGAATGAGTAGCGATTCATATTAGTCGTCAACTTGGGCTTGAAGTCGGCAAGTTTCTCGAGCGAAAAAACATTTACTTCGTGACCAAAAAAAACTTCCAATTAGAGAATGAGCGTGGATGTGCTATAACTTTTTTTATCGTTAGAACAAGTCTTGTTTGACTACAACCATAGTCTTTTCTAACAAAGGGATCATAGCTAAACGTTTTTTTTAATGTTAGAAAGCTTACACGAGTATAATTCTGGTTTTATTTCATTTCGTTGATTTAGTCAAACAAAGTCGGTCAAGGCCACTTTAGCTTCTGTTATTGATAACTGAGTTAATAAAAAAACTGTGGTTCAAAACCGGTTACGGCGCCGTCACATTTTTATTCTGTTTTTTTTTTACTTTTTTCAGATTTTTAAAGCAAACCAGGGGCGGATCTAGGATTTTCTCGAGGGGGGGGGGGGGCGGATTTTCAAAAAATTTTCCAAAAATTTGACGACCTTTTTTTTTTTTTTAGGTCGACCAAATTGATTTTTTGAGCTCTCCCAAAGCACTGTTTTGCCCCTACTTTGGCTAAATTTTCTGCGCCGCAGGCAAATTTTTAAAAAAACAGTCAGTAAAGCCGTTTTCGGGCACTTTTTGAAAAATTTTGACAAAAAAATTGCGTTTTTTTTGGCGCGCGCTCCCCCTCAAAGTTAGTATATATTGGCGCCGAAGGCGCCTTTAGAAAAATTTTAGGGTCGGTCGGCCAAAAATGGATTTCTGAAAAAGTATCAAAGGGGGGACCCTTTGGGTCGGCAGGGGGTCGAATCCCTGAGGGGGGGGGGGGCGTCCGCCCCCCCCCCCCCCTAAATCCGCCCCTGAAGCAAACGATCTTTGTGAGAAAGGATTGATCCTGTGATGTCGACATCGTGCATGACGTACTGCAAAAAACTATTCGCCCTCAAATTAGTGTCAACGAAGACGTCTGGGTTTGACAATCCAAAACAGATAACTTCTCCATAAAACATGGCTGCGAAAGAACATTTATTCTGCATTTGTACTCCCATAGGCGGACTAGTTTCAACTTTTGCGAGAAATGATTTTTTCTAACTTTTTGAGAACCTACATCAGATTATACAAGTTGGATTGTTCAAGTTTCAAATTCTTTTAAGAAACTCAAGATGACTCTTTCTGACAAGATAAATTTTGAAATTAGTTTTCACAGATAATGTAGGATCGAAAAAGTTAATCAACATTATCTGTATAAACTGATGGTAACGTTTTCCTGTCACAGAGGGTCATCAGGAGTTTTTCTAAATGAAATTTTCATCAACTTTTTAGCTATTGAACTCCTTATTTTTGCAATAGGCCGAACAATTTCATCGAGCATTGATGATATGTTTTCAACGAATGTCCTTGATTTTGTTCATGCTTCTTTTCGCGGTTTATCGATTGTTCACTGCTTTTTGTGCTAAAATAATTCTATAAAACCGATTCAAAGCAACCAATTAAAATAGACTAAACCAAATTTTTAGAACTCATTTCTATCAAATTTGGTCAGTTTTAGACAAAAAAACGTTGAGAACCAAAAATTATTAGATTTTTGCCAAATTTTTTATGGCGTATTTCTTTTTGCAAAAAATGAGACTACAATTGTACCTTTCAATTGGGTCAATTTATTTGGTTCTAAGTTATAGAGGGAAACAAGGTAAAATTATGTAAAAAACTGCAATTGGGCCGGCTTGCTTGCTTAATTTTAAAGCAAATGAACAGAAAAATTTTAAATTAATAAATATGGTCTGAATTTGTCCAAAATGATCGGCGCTATGAAAAAGCTGGCACAATTCCAAGCTTGATGAATGTGAACGAATTCAACCAAATTTAAGAAAAAAAGGGTAATTTGCGATTTTTACTGTCTATTGCAAAAATAACCCAAATAATGGGAAAATCAAAAATGGTTAATAAAGAACGTGTTTTGAAAAAACTTCACGTTATCGCGTTATGTTCATATACAAAAAAAAACACTGTCAGATTAATCTCGGAGGTGAATGAGGTTTTCAAGCTACCCAAAATTTTTCAATGTTTTTAAATTTTGCATACTTGATCCCCCCGTTATGCAGAACTGAACTCTGGTGCCATGATTTATTGTTGTCTGTGGTTCAATTTTATCATTTGATTCACGTTCGAAACCAGGTAATCCAGATTGAGGGAATTAGTAATCTCAAATTGATCAAACTTTGGATAAATGCGGTCAACTTAGATGTGTCCACACTTCAGTCATAGGCTCTTGCGGAAACTTTGATTTTCCTGGGCAATTTTTTCAATATTGTCCTTACTTAGCATAGTTTGATGAACTTTGTTATAATTTTTATGCATGCTTTTTGAACAATTTTTCAAAATTACAGTAGCACTTTTCATGTTTTCATTATCAATGCACAATTTGTATTCAAAATCTGCTTTAGTTTGATGTTTTCCTGATTTTGAACGCAATTTTTTATACCAGACTTGATGTAAAATGGTATTTTTAGAATTTATTGAAGTCTTAAGGATGTATATACTTTGACAGTTTTTTTTATAATTTATCTGCTCTAAGTTCAATTTTCCTTGACCTTTTTAGATATATTTTTTAAAACTTTATTTTGGTTCAAATTTTGATGTAAATTGAGAACTTCCCAAGAGCCAAGACATCTCAAAGAACGAGATGTCAGGAAATAGATCGTACGATCGGTGGTCGGATACACCACAGGACTGGCGAAACGACAAACGGGAAGAGAGTCTACTGGATCCAAAGTGGAACCGCTCAATGTCAAATGCAAACGAACTTTCGGAAGAGAAGATCACAGAAGCAGTACAGCGAACGAGAAAAATCATTAGAGGTGGCCGGAAAATTAGAGATAGCTCCGACAGTGAAACCCGACAGGCATCACGAGTGAAATGGCAGCTCGAACCAGATCAACAAAAAGAAGCAGATCAGAGACTACTTTCATTCTGGCAACTAATCGGAGGAGAAGGCAACATACCGGGAAACACCAATAGAGAATTGGTGGCAAACACAGAGGAGATCAAGCACAGCCCAGAAAATGGACAAAGTTCAGCGATAACCAAACCAACCGCATCGGCGGAAAGAAAGCTAAGTGAGGTGCAGGTAGTCGAGATGGACTTAACGACTACAGAAGAGGCTGAGAGTGAAGAAGAAGTGTGTGCAATCGAACCACCGAAGACGTTGGGAAAATTAAAACTGCCGAAGCAGCAACAAGAGGAGACCCTGGACAATTTTGCAAAACTGTTCGACAAAAGTCTGTTGGCCGAATAAACAACCGAAGACACTTGGATGGACCGCCTTAGATGAGTGATAGAAACGGGGGACAAACAAGGCTTCGAACTAATGGGACCATATACGAACTCGTTGTGGTCACAGATGGCAGTGCAAGACGACTGTATTTTGGTGAATAATCGTTTAGCGGTCCCAGTCCAGCTAAGACAAGCCGTTCTAAAGAGGATACATCGAGGACCTCCAGGCCAAGAGGCTATGTTAGGAGTATCACAATACCTGTGGTGGCCACATATGAACAAGGACATTGTGAATCTAGCGGAAGAGTGTCGTAGTTGCACCAGATATGGTATGAATGAAAAATATATTATTTCAAAAAACGCGTCAAAACCACTGCCACTGCTCACGCAGCCGGGACAGGAAGTACAATTAGATTACGCGGGGCCTATAGAAAATCAAAAAGAAAAAAAATCTACCTCCTAGTAGCTATAGATAGATTCTCAAAATTTCTATCGGTGAAAGTTACGAAATCTACAAGCGGGAAGTGCACGGTAAAATTCTTGAGATCGTATATCGACACACATGGGGTTTCGGAATCGATTCGCTCTGATCAATTTTCAGGCTTTAAGGGGAAAACTCTACAAAACTTTTGTTCGGAACTCAATATCGAGTTATAAAGGCTGTGGTTTGGTAGAACGTACAATCCAAACTATAAAAAGAAGATTGGGGGTTATGTTGCTCGAAGAAAATAATAAATCGATCAAAATGTGTCTTAGTATCTTAATGCGAGATTTGCGGTGGAATAAGCAGAAAACCATACAAGTATCCCCATTTCAAGCGCATTTTGGCAGACTACCAAAAACGGAATTTAAAATTGTGAGGGATAAATTTTTAAGCAATTCTGATTATTTAGACAAACAACACTTGGAACGTTCAGCATTGATGGCATCTCAATTGAAACGCAAAATCGACCAATCAAGAGAAAACCTCAAAATAGTACGAAAAGGAAAACTCAGCAGAGATACAAGCCACTGCATAAGCAGCAAGTAACCTCGGACAGGGATAGAGAGAGGGCTAAAGCCCTAAAGGAATTGCTGGAGGCGAACGCCCGCTGGAACCACGAGAGAAGAGATGCGGCTAAAAATGATATCAGACGATTAGTGGACGAGACCGGACTACTAAATCCTGACCTACGAAAGGAGATGATATATTCATGGGAGAAAGGGAATATTGAGGACAAAGTAGAAGATCAAAGTAAATCTCCGCCTAAGACAGTACTCAGAAATGACCCGTTAAGAAAAAGTGAACAGGCACTCACAAAACAATTAAAGGGAAAAATCGCTTCCGAAACAGACTCAACTATCAAGACGTCTACAGTCTCTATCTATCGGAAGTCGGATATTGCACAATCGAGAACAGTTTTAACACAGGAAAGTCAGCGGAGTGCGAGTAAGAGCCCATCGGCAGAACCTACGAAAAAGTTTCAAAGGATCAGTTCCCCTGAATTACTCGAGGATATAGGTTCCGATGAAGAATTGCAACGAGACATGGAGATAGCAGATGCGATGAACCCCATAGACCGATTCCAACAGAGCCAAACAGTAGTGATTTCAAAAACACGGAAGCAGGAGGAGGTCTGAACTTAGCGATCAAGAGAGCAAAACCAAATTTGGCGGGTCCAAGTTCACCTGCAGAGGAGAGCGACAAAAAGAAGACGGAGAAGAAAGCTAAAGAAAAGAAGAACCAAACTAACCAACAAAATGGGACAGGCCAAACTGCGACGGCAGCCGATCCGCAACAGGAGAAATCAACTTCAAAATCGGGGAAGTTAGGTCATAAAACTCAGACAAGTTCTACGCCTAAATCAAAACAGCGGACAAATTGAAATGTATTGATTCCCAGACACCCCCAGAGGACATACCAGATACATTCCAGAACCGAAATTTGGCACCTTCCGATTGGGAAAAGTTTGCAGACCAGTTACTAAAACGTAGAGTTCAGAGAGTTGCGGACGATATTAGAGGAAACCCACAACAAATTTCGGAGAAAGATACGACATTTGAACCACCACAAGGATTCTCGGACGAGTCGAGTGCGGAGGAACCGAGTGTCAGACGAAGCTCCAGACAAACGAAGAACAAGGAACCGAAACGCTTTGGTGACCCGATAAAGCACTCAACTAAAGAGATTTCAGAGAATCTGACAGGGGGAGCACTCCTCAAAATAGCACTTCAGGAATATCGTAAACAACTAAGAGACTTCAAGGAACGAAGTGATAGACCTGTGGAATCAAAATGAAGACGGCTCGAACGACACTTATTCATGCGAAAACTTGGGTATGCTACGCTAGATGAAGGAGTGGAGTGGAATCCGAGTTGGGAAATAGAGCTGGAAGAAAATTGAAGAAAATTATGAACTAAACCTTTAGTAACCCAAAAACGTTCTTGTTAACTGAGTACAGTAAACTCTTTTTAAGACAAATTATCCTACTTATGTTGTATAATTTATTTTTACCGAGGGGGGTGTGTCATACCGCTACTGCAATAGCAGTAATTGATTATGTATGTACTACCAACCTACGGTGCTTAGTTATTAATTTCATGGTATACTCAAGGTCACAGTGTAATATGACATTGAGACCAAGTGAGAGGTCAGAGTTGTTCAGTGCTGATCTAGCTCTCAGTAACCAATAACAACGCAAAGAAAAGAAAAACTAATTTCAATATACAGAATACAGTTTGAATTACACCTTGTTTTCAATTGATATCGCAACGCATATCACAGTATCGCTGCAAAATGTCAAAAAGACTACACTTTTACTTATCAAGTACGATGTTTGTTTCGAAATACTCGTGTGAGGATGTGTCCAATTGTCTATAGTGTCGGCCACAGATTGATTTGAGGAGATGTTAGTGATCACATCTAAAGCTCACTCATTGTCTAACAGAAATCTGGACTCCTGACTTGAATATTTTTTGTGGAGCGTTCTGCAATGTCCGCTGGGTTATCACAAACACTGAAAGGGAGCCATTGATTTACAATGATGATTTTTTTAATTTCACAAATAATTTTTGCGATAAAATTGATTAAGTTAATGACAGATTGAAGCTAATGCAACAGAAAAGTGCGAACATTTCATCAAAAAAGGCGCTAACTTTCACCGAAAAACCAATTCCAGAGCTGCCTGCAATCCACATTTAGAATGGAAACATCCGCCAAAATTGCCACCCTTGCATAACAATTGCGACGGCGACCATTTTCTTTTAAGACTCAACAATCCGGAAAACGAAACCACTCGCGCAAAAGACATATTGTAGAAAAATATGGAACTCACGTTGGTTTCTGAAGTAGCAGCGAAGAGTAACTACTAATCCAAGGACAACAGACCACTCGATGAGTTATTTCCGGAGCGCTTTTGGTAGAATATCGTCCAACTCTTGTCCAGTTATATTCAAAAAGTCCTTACAAGAATTAATTTCTACAATCGAAGTAACCCCCGCGACACACAAAATTTGAAACGGTTTTTCACGAGGTGATATATATAGCTTCATCGTTCCTGGAGACAAAGAACTGATGTTGAAGGAAGCGCAGCAGCAAATCAGGACTAACAAGCAAAACTATGAGCTCTTGATGCGCTAATCAACACGCGACGTACGTTGCCTGGCTTGTTCGCGTTTAAAAATGGGTGATGGGGTTGTAAGCTATTCACGGTGGAGCACTGCTGCAGCTAATGCGGCTTGCCTGGAATTACATAATCTTTAGAAAATTGATCTTTTTTTTGTATAAAATCTTACACGGCCGCTTTTGATGACTGAAGAATTGTCGGCGGAGAAAACGACAAATCTTGATCAGATAGTGGAGTTTTAAATTTACGGAATTCTAAAATCTACAGATTACTTGATAAGTAATATTTATACAATCACATCTAAAAGTTGTCGACTTGCAGGACCACATTACTTGGTAGAGGTAATAGGAAACAAAAGTGAAGATCTAGGATGTTGTGAAAATTCCAACATAGCGAGCAGTGTAGACGTTTCAGAAGGTTTCTTCGCAGAAAACACAATGTCTTGCCAACAAATATCATAACAAACAACCCCGGGAACAATTATTCTCAGATTAGTCCACATACTCTCCAACAGAGCGCAAACTCATTTCCGAAAACTACCACACTCACAGAACCGGAAGCAGCAGACTACCACTCACGCCAATAGATATATTTCAGACTGGGTTGAACGAAGATTTTGAAATCGGCTCTTTTAATTATCGACAGCAATTCGATAAAGCAAATCTATAGTTTCCTAAAAAAAGTACTTGAAACGCAAAACAGGGAGTCAAACGCTTGAAACGCAAAACAAAGAGTTAAACTTGAACTCTTTTGAAAATCAAAACTATCAAATCCAATGCATATCATTCTCAGTACTTTTATTGCTCCCATTAAATTGCTTGGATTCAATTTCAATGTTTTTCATCCCGAGCGGTATGATGAAACCAAGTTCAACATGTGAAGTCTCCTGTTTTTCTTCTTTTTTTGCTGTTCTGCTTGAATATCTTTTCAGAATAACCTTAAGCCTCTGCTTGAGACAGTAAAGAGTCTCAAGCGTAGTTAGAATAACTTTAAACCCTTTTCTTAAATAAATTTTGTTGGTTTACTGAAACAAAACAGAGATCATACGAATTAAAATAAAAAATAGCTCACCTCTGCTTTGTTGAAAAAAAAACTAGTAACTAGTACACCAGTCGGCAAAAACTAAAACACCACAAAATTATTTTCCACTTCAAAAATGGACTTTTAGAATGGATTTTTAGAATTCATAACTTGAAAAAAACTTTTGCGAGAGAGCACCATTGATTTTTTCTAATTTTTCGAGAACTTAAATCAGGTTATACAAATTCGATTGTTCAAGTTTCAAATTCTTTTAAAAAGCTCCTGATAATCTTTTCTGACAATTTAAATTTTGAAATCAGGTTTTACAGATGATGTAGGATCGACCTAGAAAAAGTCAATCCACATTATCTGTATAAACTGATGGTAACGTTTTCCTGTCAGAGACAGTCATCAGGAGTTTTTCTAAATGAAATTTTCACCAACTTTTTAGCTATTGAACTCCTTTTTTTTTAAATAGGCCGAACAATTTCATCGAGCATTGATGATATTTTTTCAACGAATGTCCTTGATTTTGTTCACGCTTCATTTCGCGGTTTATCGATTGTTCACTGCTTTTTGTGCTAAAAAAGTTCTATAAAACCGATTGAAAGCAACTAATTAAAATAGACTAAAACAAAAATTTAGAACTCGTTTCTATCAAATTCGGTCAATTTTAGACAAAAAAATGTTGAGAAGCAAAAGTTATTAGATTTTTGCCAAATTTTTTATGGCGTATTTCATTTTGCAAAAAAATGAGACCAAAATTGTACTTTTCAATCGGGTCAACTTATTTGGTTCTAAGTTATAGAGGGAAACAAGGTAAAATTATGCAAAAAACTGCAATTGGGCCGGTTTCCTTGCTTAATTTTAAACCAAATAAACTGAAGAACTTTAAATTAATAAACTTGGTCTGAAGTTGTGCAAAATGATCGGCACAATGAAAAAGCTGGCACAATTCCAAACTTGATTTGTCCTTATCTTTTTCCATCCGAAGTGAACCAAATTTAAGAAAAAAGGGTAATTTGCGATTTTTCGTGTCTATTGCAAAAATAACCCAAATAATCGGAAAATCAAAAATTGTTAATAAAGAACGTGTTTTGAAAAAACTTCACGTTTTCTTGTCTTGTTCATATACAAAAGAAAACACTGTCAGATTAATCTTGGAGGTGAATGAGGTTTTGAAGCTGCCCAAAACTTAAAAATGGAAAACTTAAAAATTTTTTCAATGTTTTTAAATTTTGGATACTTGATCCCCCCGTTATGTAGAACTGAACTCTGGTGTCTTGATTTATTGTTCTTTGTGGTTCAGTTTTATCAGTTGATTCACGTTCGAAACCATGTAATCCTGATTGAGTGATTTTTGGATATGTGCGGTCAATGTAGAGGTGTGCACATTTCAGTCATAGGCTGTTCCGGAAACTTTGATTTTCCTGGGCAATTTTTAAATATTGTCCTTACTTAGCATAGTTTGATGAATTTTGTTACAATTTTTATGCATGCTTTTTGACCAATATTTCAAAATTACAGTTGCACTTTTCATTTTTTCATTTTCAATGCACAATTTGTATTCAAAATCTGCTTTAGTTTGATGTTTTCCTGATTTTGAACGCAATTTTTTGTACCAAACTTGATGTAAAAGGGTATTTTTAGACTTTATTGAAGTCTCAAGGATGCATATATTTTGACTGTTTTTTTATAATTTATCTGCTCTAAGTTCAAATTTCCTCTACCTTTTTATATATATTTTTTTAAACCTTATTTTGGTTCAAATTTTGATGTAAAATTGAGAATTTCACAAGAGCTAATTGCAATTTTTTGTTCCCAAGAATTGTTATCTTTATGAATAATTTAATGTTTTAATTAAGTAGGATTTCAGCCGATACAAAGTGATATAAAAAATGTTATAAACTGATGGTTATCGATGACTCTTTTTCATACTAAAAAAATGAACATTTACCTAAAATTTTGAAACAAAATTTTGGCCATAATTCCGATGCAAACCTTTTGTGAGTTGAAATAGACATTATATTTAATGAAAGAAACCAGAGTACGAAAAAATCATAGTTCTAAAACTGCCACGATATTCGACTACCTCGACAAAATTTTGATAAACCAAAAAAATCCTTAATCATTTTTCAGCTACGAAACGCGTTTTGATTGTGTCAAGACATCTTTGTAATCCTTTTGTAGACGCGAAGAGTCATTATCAAATAGTAAGGGCCCTTCAGTCGTTTGGAAATTTACTATGTTCAATGAGCTTCTGAGTCTGATCAAATTGAAACGACTTTCTGAGAAAGACAGCTCGTTAGGTACGATAAATCGTACTAAAGTTTCAGCATACAAAAGTTTTTCAACCAACCAGAACTCACACCTATAATTGCAGGTCAAAAATGAGTGTTTTTTTAAACGATGGAGTCGTTTCATTAGTTAAAGCTTTAAAAATTCATTAAAAAATATTTTTACGACCGGCAAAACTGATCCAAATTGCTTTTTTTTTAAAACTTTTTGTTTTTCTTTTGTCCCGCTCACTAATTAGAATGCGATGGCACGTAATGAGCATCTCAAGTCGAATTATTTATTTGAGACCGTGCAGTCGTTATACTGATTGGTGTTTTGACTTTTTTCTTTGAAAAATTCTGTTTTGATTGCTGAAACTCACCCTAACTGCTTTTAAATCAGGAAAAAAGCTCTTTTTCAATTCTCTTAAAACGCTGAACAAAATGTAGCCAAAAAAACTTTGAAATATTACAAGAAAAACCTATAAAGGTCTGTTATTGTTTGTTTTCCTATGTTCCCCACAAGATATTTTTTCAGCGTCCCATATCCTATTAACCCATTAACTTATCCTTGTAACAAATTGCACGTCGAGCCGTGCAAACTGTCCAAATCGGCAACTTTCAAACCCCAAAACTCTCTAGATAGGATTGAGAGTTAAAATATTTATAATAAAATTTAGTATTTTTTGATGGTATCAAAAAACTTAGCAAAAGTATGACTAAATAAAAAAACATGAGTGTAAGTTCTACCATTTTTTCTTCTCAATTTGGGTCAATAAAAGTTCAACCAGAGGAAAATGTTCCAAATTTTTTTTTAAGAATCATAAAAAGGGAAGAAGAATCAAAATGCATTAAAATTTATCAAGATAATAGAAAAAAACATATTTTTTGAATGATTGAACACTTCTAGCGACGAAAAGTGAACTATATTAGAAGAGTGGCTTGGTTCTCATACTCCAACTCATACTTCAAACATATTGAGATGTATAAGCTGTTGCTAACTTTTTTTATGAGTAACATCTGAAAATTCAAACAAAACACGCTCATTTGAAAGCATTTTTCAATCCATTAGATACATTTTAAAAAGTTTGGCTTGATTGAACTACGAAAGATATTGAACTAATGGGTGTCATATCGCGCTAAAATTCAAATGTTGCACTTTTTTTTTTAAAGATATTACTTGTAATCAGTATTTTGGTGAATAAATTGAGAAACGCTGTGTCGAGATGTGAACAAATTGTGAGATGCTATGTAGCCTGTTGCTTATCTACAGTTGTGAAAAAAAACGATTACGTCTCAAATGGCATAATTCCCAAATGGCATAAAAATGAAAAAATTCCCAAATGGCATAAATTTCATGCAACAGTTGCTTTGGAAAAATCGAGAACAATTTTTTCGTGAACAATGTGAGAAAATTAGTCAAATTGTCAATTCAAATGTTGATTGACATTTTATCGTTAAAAACTTTATCAAAAGCAAGAAGCATAAGCTTCCGATTATTAATAAGCTTCATGTGGTCAATTTTTTTCGACAAATCTGTTGCTTAAATTTGTTTGGAAGCAATTAATTCCAAATCTTGTTCACATGCTTTCGTTCCTGACAAAATGATAGAAATAGAAATTGATAGAAAACGTTTAAATTACAATGAAAACTTGAAATTTATGCCATTTGGGAAAAGTTTCCATTTTTATGCCATTTGGGAATTATGCCATTTGGGAAGTTACCAAAAAAACACACTTGAAAAATTTTTGCATTAAACGCGATTTTCATTTTTCAACTTGAGTTGGTTGAATGTTTTTATAAATAGTTTGCACTTGTGTTTCAAAAATTGCTGTAGCTTTCCAAGCAGTGCACTTTTTTAGATAATGTCCTTGTTTTATAGATATGACACGAAAACATAATGAACACATGTGGTTTTATCAGATTAAACATTGAACTATTAATCTATTTAAGGGTCATAATCGAAAAGAAAATTGGGCAAAATTTGAAGCACTTCTGCTATACATGAAACATTAGGAACAGTGAAGAAAAAACAGTGAAATATTATTCCAAGAACAATCAAACAAAACTACAACGAAAAAGAGAATGTGTTAGCATGGAAACTATTTCAAAAAGTTTTTTTTTGCAATTGTTTCAGATGTTATGCATAAAAATATATTAAGAGCATCGATTTCTTAAATAACAATCTCGATTTTTTCATAAACAATATATCAAAATATCACTGTGGTTTATTCACTACCCAATGTTATTCATCACTATCAACTTAAGATATTTGACAGTTTGAGACTTATTTTGACGTTAAAAGTTGTCATTAATGCATACTCTTTTAGCGGATTTGATAAAGCACTGTAATAAAAAGTCATTGCAATAAGTTTGTGTCTAATTACTGTGAAACAACTATTAATTGACATCATTCTACGCTGACTCCTGAGAAAATTTTTTTACCGAAATACTTGTGGACGAAGTAATAACACTTGAAATAGTGAACGAAATTTAATGCAAGTTCAGGTTCTTAGTTTTCAATATGTGTTAAATTCAAAGACCATTTTGGACGAAAATTACCTAGAAAAAATTTCTACATCGATTGTTAGCAAATGATCTGAAATAATCTCTCCGATAGTGATTATTTTTGAATTGAAATCTTCAGCAGTTTTTTCCGGGTTTGAAAAAAAAACAGTTTTATAATTTTAAATAGATTTTTTAATGTAAATGCTCCTTTTTTTGAGTAACCCAAAAACAAATTGACCACGCGAATTGAAACATTATAAAATGGAAAATTGTATTGTTCAGCCAACTTTTCTCAGCTCTGTTGTACCATATATTTTCACACTACTGATTGGAAAAATTAAACAACTGGTGAAAACTGACGTTTTTAGACCCGGAATGAACTGGCAAAGGCTCCAAAAAAATAAAATTCCAATTGAGTTTTGTCCGAATTTGTCATTAACAATGAGTTTTTCGAAAAATATCAAAACGTAGTTTTAAATTAGTGTATTCATTTCACCAAAAAGATTTTTTTTCTGAAGGCTCAAACTCAAACTTGATTAATTCAAAAAAATGAAGCAATATAGCTCATCTTCTCTCGGTGATAACTTTCGATCACGATTTTAATGGTGTAATGATTATTGTTTTTTCATGCAGAATCATTCTGTTTTCAATAATTTTGAAACTTCAATATATGTTTTTTTCGCTAAATAAATGTTTTTTTTCGCAAAGTAATGTAACTTTGAATGGGTAAACAATCGAAAACAAAAAAGTTGAAAAACAAACTTCCGTAAAGGGCTTGTTAATTATACTTTGTTACTACTACTTTAGCTGCAACATTTGGGGCAAGAAAAAAAAACAACCGTTCCAAATAAAAAAAAAACAGTGCGCTGATTTTTTGATGTTAAGAAAAACTTAAAATGTGCATCTTGACCAATTTTTAATCGAGAAGAAATGAAGAAGTTTTAAAAACTGCAATGACAATTTCCAGTTTTTCACACAACACAAGGTCTAAAAAAACATACAATGTAGGCAAATCAGATGCATGGTAAGAAAACGGTCCTAAAATTTATAATAAGAAAAAAAGAATTTTAATAAAACTAAGTAAATTAGAAATTGGAATAGAAAAATTGATTGTAAACGAATATAATTGTAGAGAAAAACAGATGGATCAACTATAAATTATAACCGATTATAATTTATTTTCAGCGAGAGATATCATAATCGATTTTTAACTGATTCAAAAAATTTTCTCTCATGTTTGGAACTAAAATCATATTATGATTGATTATTAACGCTCGCAACTGGATGCGGGATGTTTACACTACACAATAAAAAATGGTTAACAATAACTTCAACACCCATAATAAAGCCAATTTTTATCCATTTTTGCTGTTTATTGTTATAGACGTTGAATCACTCAACGAAACTGTGGCTTCAAAATCCGCTGGGCAAATTTTCATTCGGTTATCTTCGTGAAATTTAATTTTTTTTATATTGTAGCTTTCAAAATATATTATGACCATCTTTGATTGTATCAAAGAGGGAAAACAATTTTTCAAAACAAGTTCAAATTATTGCTTCTAGGTGTCATATCACAAAGGCAAGCGTAAAGTCGGACTTAATACTTTACTCGGTTATTACAACTATGTTCTTTTGGTTTGGACTTATAAATCTCCTCATAATATATGTGAGAGGAGCAACTAACGAAGAATGTAGTTCCTGTGAAGTGGGGAACGAAAAAAGGGCAATTATAGGGGGCAAAGATACAACTGAAGAGAGACCGTTCTATGTGAAAGTGCGGAAGACACATTTGGACGACAAGAACAACTTTGTTGGAGGAGCCTGTGGGGGTTCAGTCATTGATAAATCTTGGGTTCTGACTGCAGCCCATTGTATTGATGATGCATGTACGTGTTTTTGTAGTTTAATTTCAGGATCTTGTTAGCCATATTGACAAGAAACGGATTGCAATCAATTTTATGCAGATAATGTAGCAGATAATTTGAAAAAATTCAATTGAATCGGTTTTAAATCAATTTGGTTTCATACAAAAATGTAGCTTAAAAATCAATTTCAATCGATTCTAAATCGTTTAAATCCCTTCTTTTGTCTTTTTTTTTGGTTTCATTCTTGCCTTCGGATTTTAGTTATATTACAAACGATTTTTTGTATACTCATTTTATTCAAAAATTGTATATTGAAATTTTCTAGACTATCAAACAATGGAGAAATAATTGAAATAAAGTCTTAATGTATGATTTTCAATTGATTTTTCTTTGATGTCTGGCCTGAAAAAACTTTGATGGTAAATAATATCTAAATTCCTGTTTGATAACAACAGGTATTTTAAAAATGCATGGAGTCGGGTTTTTTTATTTCACTTTTTTGAGCTGCTTTGTAAAAACTTTTTCTTTTTTTAAAAAAAATTAGTTTTTCTCAATAGTATAATACCGATTTTCGAAAAAGTGATACCAATGGGAAGTCCTCCTACTACCCTATGGGCCTGCTCAATTCCCCATTCGTTTCTTACCTTAACCCACTTTCTAAAGCCTTTGGAAAATTTGACCCATACTGTTGGATTTCTTCTCAAAAACTACTGTCTCAAATCCAAGATTTTTTATGCTCAATGGATAGAACTGGTTGGATTTTTTAACCGTTTTTTATCAGTTTTTCGACCTGTCTTGAAAACTATTTTGGCAAATCTGAGATTAAAAGAAGGAATGTTGAGCGAAGCTCCCCTCTGTGCCCAAATTTCTAACACAAATGGCCTTCAAAAAGATCAATGCTTTGACTTCTTGTTCGATTTTTGAATTTTTTGACCGCTCAAAAAGAACATTATCTGATATCCGGGGTTTAATCGAGGCAAAACGTTTAGGGAAGCCTCTGTGCATAAGATGCTTTGTCCTAAAAATGGCCTGAAATATATGTCCCTGGAAAATTCTACCATTACAAAATATTTACTCATATTTTAATGGAGCAATGAATATGTTTTAGGTGAAGTCCTATTTTTAAGATTTCGAAATTACCTATTTCATCTTGCATCACTAAAACAGGTTTAAAAATTGTGAAAGAGGTAGTGTATGGGTGTTTTTATTATTATTTTTTAAAGAATTTTTGGAAAATCTTTTCTTTTTTCAATAATTTAGTTTATCTCATAAAATACTCATTTTCAAAAAAGGTATCAAGGTGAAATCCCTAACCTCCCCTGTGTGCATCCATTGCGTCTGTAATTGCCAGGCTATCTATACCTTATGCCACCTTTTATTGCTTCGAAAAAGTTTGTGAGTGGACTTTTTGACCCATATTTTTGGATTTTTCCAATTTCTCAAAAACTACCGTCCCAAATCTAAAACTTTTGTTTCAATGGATGGAAGCTTTCCTGCATTAGCAACTACGATCAAGTTTTTTATGTATAAAAAGTTGATCCTCGAAAAAGTCAAACTTTCAGTTTTTGACCGTTTTTGAAACTTTTTGACTTTTCTCAAAAATTACCAACCAAAATCAAAGATTTCGGTTTCAATGGGTAAAGCTGCTTGTGGGTAGCTCCCCTGCATTAGCAGTTACACCATAATTTTTTCGCACAAAACTTCAATTCCTCTGAAAAATCAAATTTTCGGTTTTTCGACCATTCGTTAAAACTTTTTGACTTTTCTCAAAAACAACCCTCAAGAATCTGAGGTTTTAGAGGGAGTTTAATGGGTGAAACAAGTTGTGTGAAGCTCTCTACACAAAAAAATACAATTCACTAATTTTACCTGTATTATCCAATGGATCTATGGAATATTAATTTCAAGTACATTACAAAAAGAACTGACAAAAGTAGAAAAATTCATGCAAAAAAATCAAAATTGCTAACTGATTTTGAATCCTGTTACAAAAATAAAAAAATAAATAGCTGAATTATAACATCTCTACAAAGAGACAGATATGTTTTAAATTTTCAAATCTATTAAGTTTGAGAAAGTAGCAGGTAGCAGTTTCACTCGTTCTCGTGGCAATTTCTGTGTTTCAAAGGTACACTGTGAAAGTAGATGCGTATAGTTATCTGTACTCTGGTCGCAAAATCGACATTGGCTTTGTTGTTTTAGACTATAGCATTTTTCTTTTTGACAAAGCTTGTGATGGAGTCCATGAACATAATAGCTTCCTACGGCACGTCTTTGAAAATCAATTGTGTCTTTGATATTTAGATAGTCGTTATCCACAAGGTTTTCATGTAGTCGAATTTTGACATGAACTTGGATATTCCACACCATCTTTTCCAAAAATAACCTCCAACTCTGACTGGAAAGTCTGGCGTTTTTGCGAAATGTCGTAGTCCATACGTTGCAGAGGGGAGAACCCTGGAGCAGAAAAGTTTATGGGCGCTCACAAGTGATACTTTTCTGATATCATTTTGGCAGCTAATATATTCGTTTATTCCATACCCTTCTGTTTTCGCTCATTGAAGTGCTGACTGGAGCTGCTTTGAGTAATCAAGGTAACTCCTAGATAACAAAAAGAATTGACGAATTCAACTGGGTCCCAGATGTAGGTTAATTTATCATGTACGCTTCATACGACCGCCTATTCTATATTTCATTTGTTTTCATTTCTATATTTCAGTGTGTCAGAGGTTTTGAAGTTCTTATGAAGGCTGTAGCATTCTCTATCAAACCATTGTTTAGATTTTCGTTCAATGGATACCACTGCAGATCTCCATATGTTATTTGTCAGCGTTTCAACATATCCATAGAGGAACTTTGCGTTATTTAGGATATCATTTGGTGAGTTCAGTGGAATTATGTCTATTTTTCTCACATACTTAACTTTACTTCTGCATTCGGTACTCTGATAGGGAATGTTTCAGGTCATTATTTAATGCTTCGTGGTAATACTCTAATTTTTTTGGATAGAATTTATTGGCAATCGCGCACCATACGTGAATATAATGTCAATAATATAATGTATGTCAAACATATAATGTATGTCGGGACTTGTTCTTGATCATTACAGGTCAGACCATAAGTTCTCATAATTTCTATTAAAATTTGGCTTCGTAAACTCGGTCCATCAAGTCTACAGTTGAAGTCCCCTCCGAGTACTATTGAAGTAAGGTTTCTACACAAGTTTATCACACTTCCGAGTTCATACATTAGCACATTGTACTGTCAATGTTGGTCTCGGGAGCAAAGTAAGATACGATAATTCCAAGGTTTCCAATGGAGCCGCCGAGGGATTTGTGAACTGAATATAAGTTTATGTTGCTTGCTTAGACGTTTGTGTATAGCCAAGCACAAGTCACCCATTGGTCTACCACTAGATGGTTTAACTGCATTTGCAAAGTAACAGAAGTGTTATGGTAATAAGTCTGCAAAAGGAGAGATAGATAGCGATCCAGTCAGGGGTAGGATATCACGTGTACTTAGTATTATGTTGTTTAGTATTGGAATGTTTATTTTGGCACCTTCAATGCACCAGAGTAAAATGGAGATATCTAGTCAATTGCGTTGCGAGACTTGATCGTGCTTGATTGTGAACGTCTTTGTTGGGTTTTTATTTCGTTTGTTTCGCAGTTCTTGCCTCAGGTTTTGTTATTGTTCTGGTTGACTTTTAGTGAGATTTTTGTTGATGTAGACATCTTTATAATCAACAATGTCTTTGAGTTTTTCGGCATGTATAAGAAGTTTATTCCGTTCCTCCTCACAATTTAGGCCGACAAAGAAAATTCTATTTCCGTTTTTTTTGAGTTTGCTCACTCGGTATAGGCTCTCAGTTTGTGCGGTAACTGCAATATCAGAGCACATTTTTTTTTATCATTTGCCGACCATTGTATGCGGTGGAAGGTGTTGTCCAATCGATGACCACTTTCTTTGATCTCCTTTTTATTTCATTTTCTTCTATTCGCATACCTTGGTCAATTTGGCAGTAAAAACGATATTTTATTTTTGTTGTATTGGTTCAGTTTATTTTGTTTCTTTTTTTATTGCTTTTATTGCAGCAGCAGCGCAGAAACCACAGAGGAAGTCGCTTTTTAAGAAACCTTTTGATATTTTTTGGGTAACCAAATTGTAGTCCAAGCGATGCACTCATCATTTGCGTGGCCTAATCCAGTACAACCAATCTCGTGATAGCTTCCTTCCTGTTCTTCACTTTTTGTAGGCATAACGTTATATGAAACTATTTAATATCAAAAAGTTATAGCCCATAGTGAAGTCAATTTTTCGATTTTTGACCGTTTTTGAAAACCTTTTGAATTTTCTCGGAAACTACACTCCCGAATCTCACGTTTTGGTTTCAGTAGGTATAATGAGTTATGGAACGCTCCCCTGAATTAGCGGTTAGCCCCAAAACCTTTTTTTTCCCAAAAGGTATAACCATCGAAAAAGTCAATTTTTCGAAATTTTGACCATTTGTTGAAGATTTTCTTGTCTTTTCTCCAAAATCATCCTCCCAAATCTAACATATTGGTTTCAATGAGAAGAACGAGTTGTGGGAATCTCGCTTTCTTGAACGGTTACGCCCGATTTTTTTCAACGAAAAAATTAGCGACGGAAAAGCCAATTACTGAATTACTATTTTCTCAAAAAATACCACTACAAATCTAAGATTTTGGGCTCCATGAGTAAAACAAGTTGTGAAAAACTATTTTGCATAAGCGGTTTTGCCCGAATATCTGACAGAAAAGTCAACATTTTTGATTATTTGACCGTTTTTTGAAACTTACTCAATTTTCTCGAAGCAACCCAATTGATATCAAGGGTTTAACCGAGGCAACAGGTTGTGGGGAGCCTCCGTGCATAAGACACTACGCCCTTATATATGTACCAAAAATACGTTTCGAAGGAAATTTCGAAATCATAAAAGTTTATAATTGTTTTAATAGAGCAATGACTAGGTTTTGTGTGAGGTCCATTTTTTAATTTTTTGAAATTACCTATTTCAACCCGCATCAGTAACTACAGCTTCAGCTGGTGTCATTGTAGCTCCAGCTTCGGTTGGGTCTCTTGCTTTAACGGGCATTACCCGCGAGAACCTCTTAATTTGGCACAAATTGAATTAGGTATCCTAAACGCAATTGTTTGCAGTAAAGAACTCTTCTCCAGTGCCTCTGGCTCTCTGTAGCTCTTTCTTGAGTAAACACTTTTGCCGAAGCTTCAAAACAAAAATAATAGCTAAGTTTGGACAGTTTTATTGAAATTTTGATGATTTTCATTACCTTGCACAAATCCTTTTAAAATCGATTTTAGTACATTGTTTATGCATTTGAATCTGTTTTTTTTTTCTGTAAAAATCCAATTAGTCCATGTTTAATCAAATTACGTATCTAAATCAGCTATCATAAATCGATTTCTATGCTGTATTTTATCTGTATTAAAATCGGTAGCAATCGATTTCAATCTCAAATTTGTCAGTGCGGGTAATACGAACCCACTCCACCATATAAGTCGATATAAATCCATTGCTTATGCATTTAAACTTTTTTCCCGGCCAGATCACTCGATTGATATTTAAGTACTTCGAGTGGATGAAAAAAAAGGAAGATTTTTAAACATTTCTTGCTTAGATTTTTTGAAATGAGTTACATTAATTTTTTATTAATGGGAGTATCAAAATTATCAATTGATTGGAAAAACTTATGTCTGACATTTTAATGGGACAATTGGTAGCTTTATGCAACCATACTTCTATACGAGGTTTTTAACGGGACCATTCTTTTGAACGATTACCCCACTTTAGTGTGGAAGATGATAACTTGGTTAAAATTCATTTGTTTAGGTAAGAACCAAAAAATGGTGACGTGAAATTTCTCTGATAACTTGATTTTCGATTTTCACAATCCATTTTTTCTAAATAGCGTTCCTAATTTTGCTCATTGTCGTTTAAAGAAAACGTTGGAAAAAATTTTTGTCAACTCTTTGATTTTTGCAGAAATTTTATTTGAAACTTTACTTTGAAAATTTTACGCAAAATTCATTATTTCGAAAAAGATGAAAGAGGGTAGAGTATGAAAAACGTACTTATAGAGAAGATAAAAAAACACATCAGGAAACAACCTAAATTGCTAATGATTTTGTAGTTACTTACCAACATTGAAGGTATAGGCTTGATGGGGATTATATCTGCACAATAAGTTATAAGATTCAATAATGGTAATTTTTTTATTCAAAAAATCATATGAAATGATGGTTTCATCCTAATTACCAAACATTTATACTACTGCATATATGTGTCGCTTAAAACCATTGCAGTGAAGATTTTTTTGCTCTGTTCTTCCACGATTTGCAAGAATCTCAAAATATTTGCATTCCACAAAAAAAAACAAGATTTTATTTGCTTCTACAAGTATTTTCAAATTTGCTTGCTGTTTTATTGTGTTCAACGTTTTGTGTAGTTTCTGCTACCAGCTCTAACAATGAATCGTTTTACTCCCTAAGTCGATTAATAAGTGCAAAAACTCAACTGTGAATACATCATTTGCGAGTAAATACATCAATTGGGAAACAACGTTTTTTTTTCTTTCAAAGCACCGGAGTTCCATGGATAATAATCGATTATATTGAGTTTTCGTGGTCTGTCTCATGGAATTTCGATAATAATCGATTTTAATTGATTAAAAATGGAATATAACGAAACTATTTTTCTAATCAATAAAATCCGAATATAATCGATTATAATCGATTATTTTTGAAAGAAAATGAAACTTGTTTTCGAGTCAAAATAATCCATTATAATCAAAAATCGATTGTAATGGATTTTTTCGAGAGGTTAGTCATGAAATATACAACTGTTTTTCAAAGATATCGCATTTCCTGTTTAATGCAGTTGCTAGGTATTAGGTTTTTAGTCTTATAAAATATTGCATTTCACTTTTCAATCTTTACAATTTGGTCTTATATACCCCGTTTACCCCCTACCTGTTTACCCCCTTCCTCGCTGTTTACACCCCTCCCCCTGTTTTCCTCCCTGTTTACACCCCTCTCCCCCTCCCCACTTTACCACCCCCCCCCCCCCCCCCCCCCTCACCCACTTCCTTGCCAGTTTACCACAACCGCCATTCGCATTCGCCCCCCTTTATGGGGGGTTATTTATTGGTGGACTTTGGGGAGTGGGGTTTATGATTTACAAATGCGGACTTTTTGGGGGGCAAAGTGGGGGGGGGGGGGTTAATTCGAGTAGGTTTAGATTGCGAGTAGGCCGTGAGTAACGCAGAAATGTTGCAAGTTTTGCAAATGATTTTGCAAAAAATGCATAGATTATATTCTGTTATATTCAATTATAATGGATTTTAAATGGATTATAATCCATTATAATGGATTTTAATGGATTGAGTTTTTACGAAAGTAATCGATTATTATGAAAATATAATCGATTACGTGGTATAAATTTGCCACAATAATGGATTATTATGACAAACATTTAGACAACAAGGAATAGTTTGAAAAGAATTTTAAGTAATTCCACGGAAATTTTTTAGTAATTGAAATAAAAATATTAAAATCCTTGGAGATAATGATTTGTTATTAGGATCGAAATCGATCACTTGTATTTTTATATGTCGTGTGGGGGGATGGTTTTCACCAAAAATCTTAGATTTAAAAAAATCTTTTTTTTTGCATTTTATTTTTTTTACATTTTTTTCCATGTTATTACTGCTCTTTAGACCTTAAAAGGCAATCAAAATATTCAGGGTTTTGCCCTCATTTAAGCAGTCTTGTTTTTTGTTCAGATCAAAACGCTAACTTTTCACCGCACTGCGGAAAAATAAATTTAAAAAAACTTCAAAAAATTGCATATATTTATCATTGCATATCAAGCAAAACAAAAACTTTTGTAAACGCGTCAGCTAATTATAGATTTAACCACCATAATAAGCAGTTTTTTTTGATAAGTTGGCTGAGTTTTCGGTCTACATAAATTGTTTCTTGTTCCAACTTTCGAAGAAAACGAAATATTTATGCTTGGCGCGGTTTAATTTTTTTAATTGGAAACATTAGTTACTGACAAAAAATTTTCATACCTCCTTCTCTGCAATCAAAAAGATGTCGACTCCCTGCAATCAAATTTAGAAAATGAACACTTTAATTGCAAAATGATAATTAACTTTATTAAGCAAGTGTATTTGGAAACATGGGTATTTGAAACTTTCAAAATGCTTCAGCAAGGTTGATAGTCAAAAAATATAATGAACGCGGGTATGTCAAATTATGTAGGTTTTCTATTGTTTATAATAAAATTTTTCTGTTTTTTAGGGACATTAAAAGTTATAGTGAAAGACTTTAGAGAAAAAAGCAACCCGAAAAAGTCGTTTGGAGCCACAGGAATTGTCTTTGAAGAGTATGTGAAAATATTTATTTTTGAACTGCCGAACAGACTCTGAAATAGGTCGGCACTAGTTTTTCTGAGGCAGTTTGTAATTTTTGCTTAAGTTTCACATCAAATTTCAGTAAGTGTATAAACATGTTTTGGTGATCAAGATAGTCTTTTCAAGTACAAGTTTACTATCTATCCATCTGGCTCGGCCCAACCTGCTCAGTGGAACTAAATTTTTCAATACGATCTTTTTTAATTGTCCAGGTTTCAATATAAACAAAATGCGTTTGTGATGGATGTATTTGTCTACAAAATGCAGTTGACTGTTCTGTATACTACCCATCTCCCTGTTTAATGACGCTTTAAATCAATTACAGAAATACCTTTGGAAATTGCCCCCTTTTAGTCTAAAACCAGCTGACTTAATTGCATCAAAATCTGAATTTGTAATTTTTTGTTAAAAATAATGATATTTCTAAAGTGGAAACATTCAGTCTGATCACAAATTAACATTAAGTAGAAAAAATGAAGGCAAAAAATTGAAAATTCTAAAAATTGAAAAAGTTTTGACTTTTTACAAGCCATTTTTGACATAATTTTTTCATGTTATTCAAAAATTATTGTTGTCTTGAGCCTAAATTTGAAAAGATTTTTCACCTGTGATTATATGTAAATTTGTAAAGTTATGGGTGCTTAAAGATCGCCAATTTGGCCAATTCAGGACAATTAACGCGCGATATATATTTCAAGCTAATAACAGGTACGCGGAGATTTAATTCGTCTTAGAACTCGTTCCAAATTGGTTGAAAAAAGCTTTTTTTTGCAACAAAATGATTTGTTATTAGGATCGAAATCGATCACTTGTATTTTTATATGTCGTGTGGGGGGATGGTTTTCACCAAAAATCTTAGATTTAAAAAAATCTTTTTTTTTGCATTTTATTTTTTTTACATTTTTTTCCATGTTATTACTGCTCTTTAGACCTTAAAAGGCAATCAAAATATTCAGGGTTTTGCCCTCATTTAAGCAGTCTTGTTTTTTGTTCAGATCAAAACGCTAACTTTTCACCGCACTGCGGAAAAATAAATTTAAAAAAACTTCAAAAAATTGCATATATTTATCATTGCATATCAAGCAAAACAAAAACTTTTGTAAACGCGTCAGCTAATTATAGATTTAACCACCATAATAAGCAGTTTTTTTTGATAAGTTGGCTGAGTTTTCGGTCTACATAAATTGTTTCTTGTTCCAACTTTCGAAGAAAACGAAATATTTATGCTTGGCGCGGTTTAATTTTTTTAATTGGAAACATTAGTTACTGACAAAAAATTTTCATACCTCCTTCTCTGCAATCAAAAAGATGTCGACTCCCTGCAATCAAATTTAGAAAATGAACACTTTAATTGCAAAATGATAATTAACTTTATTAAGCAAGTGTATGTCACACATTTTTTCGTGGTTATTTTTTTTATTTACAAGATAATATAATAATGGTTATAACTTTAACGTCAAATTAGCTTAAATTGTTTCCATGCTTCCATTAAAATTAAATTCAAAAGATGTTTTACCTCAAATCATTTTTTCAAAGTTCTGGGAGTTTGAAAATTGCCAATTTGGCCATGCTCTTGACTAATTTATGCGCGTTTTGAAGATTTTATTCTTAATGCTGAAAACATAACTCAAATTATCTATGTATGGCGACTCACAACACCCAGCAAAGTTGTTCCAAATTGAAGTGAGGCAAAGTAATCCGTTGTTAAAGTCTTACGACTCAATTTTTCACGCTGGATTTTTGATATTGTCCAAAGTTTTTAGTTTTTCATAGTTTTTTACAGTTTTTCGAGATATATATATATACTTTTTTAGTTTTTTATAGTTATTTAAAAGTTATAGTTTTTAGATATAGATTAGGGAGCAGTCGAAATATTCGGGGCTTTCTTTACATTTTGATTTTTACTGAACTAATAATTTCGTCGCTTTTTCAATTTACTAAACCTCAATTTACTTTATATGATCAATCTGTGGGTGAAACAAAAATCAATTCTTACAACTTTCTGAGTCGTTATTCTGAGTCGTGTTTTTTTTGCATTTAGTAGGGAAAGTTTGTCCCTCTTCAAATGAGTCTATTGAAATTATGGAAATAAAGACTTTTATTTGTACTGCTTTCGGCATGCATTTTATTTGGAAAAATAGTTCGGTTATTTTTTAGTTACTTCAGTGGCAAAATATCGGGGAAGAATGTGATAATGGCTGACGTTGCTCTTATACATCTAGAAAAAGCTCTAGAAAAAGCTCTACCAAAATCAGCTACGCCCATTAAAATGTGCGATCGAGGCTTCACAAATTCAAACAATTTGAAGTTACTTGCCATCGGGTTGGGATATATTGACAAAAACCAAACAATTCCAGATAAGTTACAAGAAACGTTAGTGAAAGAAGTTTCCCAACAGAAGTGTCCAACTACCATGGCCAACCCCGCGAAAGAAATATGCACTGATGATCCGTCCCTAGGTACTGTTTATAAAGGAGATAGTGGGGGGCCCTTAGTCACTCTGGGCAAAACTGGTCAACCTGATTGTCTATACGGAGTTGTCAGCGCCGGTGCATTTCCCAAAAGACGCACCGCGCTCTTTGCACGAGTATCGGAGTACAGAGATTGGATCGATAAGCAAAAATTTCTTTGGGAAAATTGAACCAAAAAACATGAAAAATACAAAATATTTTGATTTTACACCAACAGCTAAAAATGGAATGTACATTGTAATTTCGAATGATTTTAAATTGAAAATTCTGCCGATTGATTTTTTCTTGTGTTTTTTTAGTTGATGGTAGATTGAATTAAAGAGCGGCAGCCCCGAACTTTGACGAGCCAACAAGGGCGGATTTAGGGGCGGACGCCCTCCTTCCTCAGGTTTTCGACACACTTCCGACCCAAAGGTCCCCCTTTAGTACTATGTTAGAACATCAAATTTTGCCCAGACAATTTTTTTTCTATGCTCGACAAAAATTTGGCCAAAATGGGGTCTTTGTATTGATGTGGTACTGGTTTGAAAATCATTTTGTTCGACTTAGAAATAAAAGGACAGCAAAAGTTTCGAAAAAAAATTGAAAATCCGCCCCAGAGCAAATAACTTCTTTTTTAATAAATTAGAAGCGCATTCAATTGTGACTGCAAACGTATAGTCGTTAAAAATTAGCGGTTTCAAATCGCTGAAATGTTATCTGGCCGCAACACGGGTCGAAAAGTTAACTTTATTTTAGTCGTCTCGACCAAAATTTGGTATGTTTAGACCGACTCGACTAAAAAAAAATGTGCTCGCTTAGCTCGACCACAGCTACATGTGTGTCGACCGTCTCGACCGATTTCGGGTTTGTTTTGTCTTTCAAACAACATTAGTTACCCAAACTTAATCGCCATGCTTTTCGTGTAATACCTTGTTTTATCAGAATCTTTTATTTATGTTTTTCGTGAAACATATTTTTTAACCTGATGTTTTTATCAAAACGAAATGGTTAGTTATTTGCTATTTAGAAGTTTTGCAGAGATGAACTTTTTTGAGGTACTCTTTCCAACTCTCGGAAAACTAGTTTGCAACCTGATTCCAAATTTTTTTTAAAAACTTGTTGATATTTGAAAGAATTTTTTTTTGATTCCGAGTTACCTCGAGAGAATCGGTTATTTTAGACCATTTTCGAGTTATGTTTCGACCGTGCTGGACCGAATTTTGATATGCTTTGACCGTGCTCGCTGTATGTTTCGAGTTTGTGTTCGACCCAAATCTCTGTCTCGTCTATTCTTTTTTGGTCGAGCACTGACATGTGCTCGACCTCGAAAGTCGAAACATAGAGTGGATACATAGACCCGGGTGGTTAAACTGTACGGTGTTAAGTTGCACGAAGTTACGAAAATTCTATGCCTTAGTGAAAATTGATAGAGGATTTTAGGGTGCGCGTAAAGTTTGAGCCGTTTCACTAATTTCGATCTAGATTTAATGGTTAATTTTTACTGTGTGAATTAGGGTGATTTCTAGCAATTAGATGGAAGTTTGATGCAATGTTCTTATCAGGACGCGTTATTGGAAGAATGAGCCAATTTTGAGTTCCTCCATCTTTTAGAGAAAAAATATTGGTTTTGCAATTGTTCACGCGCTTTTCAAATACTGGTTTTTAGTACACGATACGAGGCAAAGTTTGTGCACTGGATAGGCGCACCGTGCGGTGAGTGTAGGTTACTGGAATTCCGCGATAGGTTGTCAAACATGTTCCAAAAATCAGGTGGTTTCCACTTAGAAAAACTTAGGATACCGCGAACAGAAACCTAAAACACAAATTTTGTCAGTAAATCAGTTTTGTCAGCAACGAGCAATTTCAGCAAATTTTCTGGATTAGGCAAAAATACGGGGGAAAAAATTGTAAGTGGATTCCGCAATTTTGAGTGGATTACTCAAAAAGTAAACTTACAATTGAATGACTATTTATTTGTTTTTGGATTACCCAAACTATTCTATACTCCGCAAAACTTAAACCAAACTCCGCAATTTTGACTGCTTTTGATGAGCTTTTGGCAAAATAGTGTTTTAACAATTTGTTCCTGGAAAAAAAAACAAGAAATGATTGAAAAAAAAATTGAAATGTTGTCGGTTCCGCGATTACTTTTTTCAACCTGTTGCGGATTCCGCTTACAATTCGCAAAAGACACATCTTCGCCTAGTACTGCAAGTTTTTTAAATCAGGTACTCTAGGTTGCACACAATTTTGATCTTATGGTAACTTAGGTCTCTTTATCGTATGTTGAGGGCTTGATTTTCCAAGATGCATAGTCGAGGGCCCTAGTTCAAGGTTGAAACGTTATTGAATCTAGAGCTCCGTGCTCGACATATAAATCTGAATTCAAATCTTGCTTAGTTTGGTTATAGATGAACAACAAAAATTCCAACGCTTTATTGCAGTAGACTCTTTCGCTCTTTTTTCAAACTCGAAGCCACGTTTTGTTTTGGATCTCGTTTGTTTTATATTGTAAAGTTTTGTTCTTAGTGGGCATTGCCTACTGCATAGAGGGAACAGCCGATTTTATTCAATGCGAGCAAGTGGTCGAATGTATCATCGGCCCACGTTTGGCTTCAGTTTCGAATTAGCACTTGATGCGTGCAAAATCGCAAGTGCATGTTTTCTCTCTGTAGTAAAATTGTGAAGCTGTACTCAAGCTATTTCTCTCTGTACTTATTGCACAATTGCTACAAACTAAATGAATTAAAAAGAATACTAAAGCCAATTCATACTTTTCACACTGACAAAAATCGATTAGGATCGATTTTAGTATGAAAAAAGTATGTTGAATAAATTTAGATGGATTTTTTTATGAAAAAAATACGAAGATTGAATACTGAAAATAAAGATTGGTTTGGATCGATTTAAAATCGATTTAAATTGATCTTAAATCCCAGCTACAAAAATTGATTCAAATTGATTTTAAATCGAATTTAATCCATTTTCCAGTCCTCATTTGTTTTTATTTTTAAGGAATTTAAAACGGATTCAAATCATTTTAAATCGATTTTTTTTTCATTCGAGTTTTCTCAGCTTCGAATTTTTATTGCATTTTTTTGCCCATCACTTTTCGTTCTACACCCATAGCGTATTGTAGAATCAAAAAGACCAAATAAAAAGACCGGAACATTGATAAAAATCTTACATTTCCTTACATATTTTGAGTTCAAAAACTGATCTATTTAGTTCCTTTTCTTGATTCGTTTCTTAAGTTTTCGTTCAAGATGTGCTTATCATTCATGATTTTCTATGCTATGATTTGGCTCGTTATTGAGACCAAATTTTAATTTTTTCTTACCCTTTTTTTGTTACAGAGGCTTTTGCCCAAAATCTGATTAAAAATAATTTTTTATGATTTCATTGCATATTTTTGAGATTAAATCTGATTAATGTGGATCATTTTTCAATTATTTTTTCCGAAGAGTATGTTTTTTGCCGTGTTAGCAAACAAATTGATTTTAGTGTGTTTGAAATTCTATCCAAATCTATTTAAATTGATTTTTTAGACACTTAAATTGATCTAAAATTTTCAAAAAAGATCGATTTAAATCCATTTAAAATCCATGTAGATTCGTAAAATGTACATTGTACATTCTGAGTTAAAATATCTATTTTGGAATATGCTGGACACAAAAATGCTTTCATATAATCTTCGAATATGCTGAACACAAAAATTGCTTTCATATAAAGTACAAATAGCGTTGAGTTTAACAAATTCCTTTTGTTGCTCAATATAAAGTTTTTAAAACTCATGGCAGGGGAAGTAACTTCTGAAAACTTCAACAAACTAACTAGTTGGAAATATTGCTTCTGATGCTCATAAATTGTTTTGAAAAAGCTTCCGTTAGAAAGAAAGAAACAACTAAAAAATGGAAATTTGAAAAATATTTAAAAAGTGTTTTTTTGGTTAAAAGGAAAACTGAAAGAAATGTATTTTCAATCATTTCTTTGTTTTCATTTCAAATAAAACATTACAAATCGAAAAATTTTGAAAGAGTTAAGACGCAATAAAGTTATGTTTTGATGGGAATCTGAAGAAAATTTCACTTTTTGCCTTCTTAGTGAGGCTGATGAGCGAAGCAATAATAGCACTCTAGGTTTTACGCATTTGAAAAATATTTTTCATCAATTTTAAATTTCGTTTATTACATTTATTTTGGCCTGATTTTCAAATTGATTTTCAATCAATGCAATACAACATATGCATTTTTTTCGTGTACCAAAAACATAGGAAAATTTTTTTGTCCCTCAAGTTTTTGATTACAATTAACATAATCTAAAACTTAGTTTCCTCAAGCTGGCCTAATTATTTACTGGGAAAACAATCCAAAAAAATTCTTTTAATTGATTTTATAATATTTGAGATCTGAAACATAAATCTTCATAAAATTAGCTTTCCTTGTTGAAGTCTTTTTGTTCAGGACAACTTCTCAGCTGTCCTAGTAAAAATATGGTTGAACTTTTTCTGTCAATTGAAAAATTTGACAGTGTATTGAAATTTTCAATCATACGCTTTTGAAAAAACAACCAAAACGCAATGATATAAAAAAGCCGTCACTTATACTTTATACTTGCTATGATTTGAAACGGTTGAAATCAAATTTTAAATCAAGACAATTGCATACTAAAAAACAGATTTTGCTTTTACGTTTCAAAATTTTTTTTCCGCTTTATTAATTCTCACTACAAGACTTCGGAATTTACTTTAGTTAAACTTTGAAATTTTATTAACTGTCTAGATATATTTCTATTTTGTCTGATGCTAGATTGAGTACCCAAGAAGCCAATTGTTAGGAGTTCGAGAATCAAAAGGCTTTTTTTACTTGAGTTTTTGTAGAAACAAATTGTCGGAAGGTCGTCTGTTTGCTTATTTTGGTGATTTTTCCAAAACAGGGATTTTGCTTCAAGTCTGTGGGATTTCTCATTGTTATAGATTGCCGTAACTGATATTTGTGGAGATGAAGTTTTTTTTGTCTTCAAGATTTTGTATGATTTTGTTTTTTAGTTTTTTTGCTTTAAATGCGTTTGGGCCTGATCTTCAGGGCCTGCATAAGTCGTTACGCAAAATATATCCACTCAATTGCCCCAAATCAGGTTAGTTAGTTGGTAAAACTTCTAGTATGCTTTTTTGCTATGCGCTTTTGCTCGGAGTAGGTTCAACGGACGGATTCACAAGTATTGTTTGCCTTTATTCTGCCCAGAACACATTGCATTAGTGCTAATTCAATACTGGTCATCACGTTGCTTGACTGGTTCTACTCAAAATGAACGTTTTCGGAGACACTCGTTTGTTACATGTAGTTTGTTGGACATTTTTAATGCTTACAAATTTTGCGGATTCCACTTACATTTTGAGAATTCCAGAAGAACTAGCTATGATCGCTTGTTGTGGAATCCGCGACACAACAAATGTGCCGACAAAACTTACGTTTAGAGGTGTTTGTACGCGGAATCTTGCATTTTGGAACATGTTTAAAGGTTTGTCAATGTGCACAGTTTGGCTATGTGCACAGTTATCCAGTGCACAGTTTTGTCTCGTAATGCCCTATATTCACCAAAATTTCTGCGCCGCAGGCTACTTATTCAAAAAACAGCCCAAAAAAGGCATTTTTGGGCACTTTTAGTAAAATTTTGACCCAAAAATTGCGTTTTTTCGGCGCGCACTCCCCCTCAAAATTAGTATATATTGGCGCCAAAGTCGCATATAGAAAAACTTCAAAATCAGTCAGCCAAAAATGGATATCGGGTATTTCAAAATTTAGCCTGTTCAAGGTATCTTCTTAAAAGAAAAGAAGTTCGTCAATCCTTCCTCACAAGTTTTGCAATTGAATTCGAAGTCTATAAATTTGGTCTAAAAGAAGCGTTGGTGCTCAAAAACTGAAGTTTGTAATTCAAAAGCTTATGATTGTTGAGTTTTGGATAAAAATTACACTATTTGTCCTCAGGTCGTTATGCCTTTCAGAAAGAATTGATTTCACGTCTCATCTAAACTGCATCAGAAAGAAAAACTGGTCATATCGAACAACAAACTCAGCCAATGAAATAATTAGTTTTTTTTATAAGCCATCATCAATGCAAAGCTTTCGTCTCGTATAAAAGTTTCTCACCGATATTTTTCTGAAAACATTAATGAGATCGTCATGCTTCAATAGCATTTTTTTCAGTTATTTTCGACGGTTTTTTTATCTGGGCTCCAAAAATTATTCAGTTGCAATTTTTTTTCGTTGAACTTCAAGTTAATCATAACTGCAGTATGAAATAAGTTGAAAATTGATTGCTACTTTTCTTCAAGTCTAATTTATCTAAAACACTGCAAGCTGTATTCTATAGTGAACCGCATAATAATTACTTGATACACCAAAACATCCTATTCGAGCTAGGCTAAGTCTGAAGTATTGAAACAATTGTACAAAAAAAGTTTGACTTCTTCCATTCGTTTCGCTAAAAAAATATGACTTCCAGCTAAAACGAAAACATTTGAAAAGATCTAATAAATTTAGTTTATTACTACAATAATTGGCAAATTTAAAAGCCCTTTCTGGTTTTTACTCTGAAATATTTGCAGTTTCAAAGGCCATTCTTGATACATGTTTCAGGGTTTTTTAAACCGATAATCTAGTGAAAAAAAGTGAAGACAAAATTAAGTTTCACTTTCTAGGTTAATCTTTTATGGATCGCTTCTAACAACATTTTTACTGAGGCTCCCTAAAAACATAAATAATGGGTTTCGAGAAAAACTTCACTCCAGTATACTCAAGGTAGAAAAAAAGAGGTTTCATCATTTGCAGTATGGTTTCTCAAAAGTGCGAATTTGTACTGAGCAGACAATTTTAGAAAAAAGTTTTCTGCCTTAGATTTTTTTTCTGATAAACATTCAAATGAAACGAAGAAGTTTTTCTTCGCTTCAGTTGTTAAAAAACAAATTCAATTTCTTGAGAAAAAGTACTGCACCTGATGAACAATAGCGTTTTCAGATTATGAAGAAAGGACTAAGTCTTCGAATTCAATAACTGACCTTTCCCTAGAAGGTAGCTCGCACTATTTGCTCTCGTTGGATTCAAACTGTCTTCAAGATGTATTACAAATCGGTCCTCAGAGAAAAACAATTTTCCCGTTTTTATCGATCAGACACAAATGTTGTGAGCTACACATAAACAACCTCGGCACAACCTCAAAACATATATTGTTTCAAGGACTTACCCGGAATACCCCGAAGTTTTCTTTCTGGTCTGAAAAAACTAGTTTTCATCCAATTTGAACTTTGCTACGGATCTAATACCCCGTTTTGAGTAATATGAGACAATTTATTTATTCATTTGTCTTGAAAAATTATCAGCGAGAAAATTGGATTGTCTAGTTTCACAAGTTTTCTAATTTCAATCATTTTTGGAAAATTCACGCCAAAGGCAAATTTCAAATCAACGCCAAAACTGGCCTTTTTTGACACCAAATAAAACGGTTACAGCTTTCAACTAAATTTGTTCTAATTTCAACAGGGATAGCTTTAATCAATTAATCTCTGTTTAGAAAAAATGTAAACCGAAAAAAGTCAGAGTAAATTTTGACCAAAGTTTTAGTTCGAAGTAGAACTTAAAGAGAGTAAAAACCTAAATTTACCTCTGGTTGCTTGCGAGAAAAGTTGCATTATGAAAAGCTTTTTGTTGCCATTGTTACTTTCAAGAGTTTTCAGCCAGACACCTTGTCCTTTAAAAAACGGAGGCAACAGTAAAACGTGCAACTGTTTAAATAACGAAATTACGGATTGCGTAATCGATCAAAATTGCACAACACTTCAAATTAATCAATTTACAGCTTCGCAGTTTTCCACGAAATTCCAAATAAATCATTTTAACTGCAGAGGGTCTATAGCTATCGAGATAGTTGATATTGATATTTCAAACTTTGGAGGATTAGCTGGACAATTGAAATCTCTGGCTAATCGATACTCATCGCTAGTCTTACAAAAGTTACTAAAATTGAACGCTCAAAGCTTAGAACAACTTATCAATTCGTTGCCCAATGCTGACATTTCTGTAAAAAACTCATTGGATAAAAAATCTGCTTCTTTGGACTTGAAAAAATTGATTGAAAATCAAAAAGGATCCATTGAATTGATTGGTTTGTCGAATAAATTGTCTTCAAGTGGAACGATCGAAATAAAAGCGATCAAAAAGTTGAGAATTGCACAAACACAATTCACAAAAAACGAGTTGAAAGTAGTGAAAACGGACGCCACTGAATCAATTTTTGAGTGGGATATTTTTGAATTTCTCCCTCAATTTTTTGAATCGATTCAAAGCAGAAATTGGACTATTATTTTGAAAGGTGGATACCAGAATTTTATGCCAAAAGAAACTTTCTTCAACTGCAACCCGGTAAGCCTTGAAATGTTTTCTTTTTTAAATATAGGAAACGAAGGGGAATATATAGAATGAATGAGTTCTTATGAAATAAGTTTTCATCATCTTGGAATCCTATAAAGACTACATTTATACCAAATTTTTGGGCCGCAGGCAAATTTTATAAAACAATTTTTATTGGGAGTCCATACTTTCCTTTTGTGAAATCTTAGCAGATTCCGAAACAAGGAGGCTCCCTCTGTTCTTTTTTTTCTTTTATTTCTTTTAATTGTTCCGACAAAATTTCAACATGTTTAAAGACTTGTCGGTGAAAACCAGAAAAATACAGACACAATATTTTGCGCCTATCCAGTGCACAGTTTGGCCTCGCATAATGACAAGTTTTTTGGCATTTTTGGAAAAAGTTTAGGCCAAAAAATCTCGTTTTTTTTGGCGCGCTTCTCTTCGAAGTTAGTTAATATTGTTAGCCAAAATCACTGAGGGTAAGGAACGTCAAAAAAATTGATAATCAATAGTAATTGTACTTTTTCCAAAACGCTCTAATATCTTATAATCTATTATTCACCAAATCTGTCAGGGTGAGATGTCTTCCCGAGTTTTGTTATCTGACATCTGAACTCAAAATTTTTCGACGAAACAACCCATTGGTTATAATCCATTTCTGTTTTCAAAATAAACAATTTTTTATTCTACATAACATCCATGAAATACAATTTTTATTGTAGATAATTACTCTATTTTTGCATCTTTCTGCAAAACTCGAACCCGAACTATCTTCATGCTCGCTACTCACTCAAGACCCTCACGACCCCCGCTGTCCCCCTTCCCCGCTATCCCGCTATGAAACCCCCCGCTACGCAAACCCCTCCCCTAGCCTTCCTAATATGCCCACTCCCACCCCCTCAACTACCCCTCCTCCCCCGCGTTTACCCCCTCATCTAACGCGTTTAACCCACCTCCATTTAATTCCAACACTCGTTTCAAACCCACTCCCACGTGCCCTCTTCCCCACCGTATTAGTTAACTCTGGGGTAGGGGTAAACGTGGGGGGTATGGGGTAGATTGTTGGGTTGGCGACAAAAAATGATTCAAAAAAATACACGCGATTGAAATACAAAAAAATGAAATTAGGAATAAAAGAAAACAGCACACACAAAATTTTTTTGAAAGGATTATACTCCATTGTAATGGATTAAAACGGATTATCTTTCTTTCGAACTTTTTTTGAGAAAACTGAAAAAAACTTATTGCCGTTAGCTGAGAATGGGTTTTTTATTTCGAAAATTAATAACAAAATAATCCATTCTTAAAAATTCTAATCGATTGTTTTCAAATTTTAGAGAGACCGAAAAAAAATCCAGTTTAATCGATAATTATCTATGAAATTTCGGTGCAGGAAAGTCTTCATGAAGAGCCCATAAATTTAGTTGAAAATTTCCGCTGCTGCAAAGAAAAAACTTCTATGTGAACAAAATCATGCAACTGAAACAGAATCTTGCATCATGAGAGAAAATAATCGGGTAACAACCTTTATATTTAAATTGACTTGATCTTGTTTTTTTTCAGAAGAACAATCAAAACTTCGCCAACGTCTTTGAAACTCATGAAATTAACACGAAAAAGCAAAATAACAATTAAAATAAAAAATTATATACATAAATTAGAATCAAAAGGCAAAATGAGATGATAATTGAACAAATTTGATTCAATTGGGTTGATTTCTTCTCAACAATCAAAAATTGTTTTTGGCTCTTCTCAGGTCCCTTCTTGATTTTTTTCGGAAATTCAATTTTTGAAAAGGATTTTAAAATGACTTTTCAGTTTATGGACTGCATCAAAACGTGTCAGCGTGAACATATGAATACTTTTTCGGAAGCTTCATTCAATCAGTTTAATTTTAGCTAAAATAATTTTGGGACAATTGCGACTGATACATTTTTGGGTCTTTTCAGTTATAACCCCCCTCCCCACTAAATGAATATACTTGGCAAATCAAATTTCGAGTTGAAAATGAAAGCGCGAAAGCGATTGAAACAAGCACTCGTGGGCAATTAGCAGCTGCTCGATTAGAAAACCTATACTGTTAACTAAAGTGATAAATATACTCAAGTAGGAAACCTATTCTGTTAAGTATAGTGAATAATTTTCCATGTACTTTTGATTAATACTACTCGACTAAGAAACCTATAGTGTTGAGAATAGTAAAAAATTTGCCATATAATTTTGTTTCCTAATTGAGCAGCTGCTAATTGACCGCGAGTGGTATGTAGTTGTTTGTTTCACTCGCTTTCGACTTGAAATTTCAACTTGAAGTTTGAATTGCTAAACTTATCCATGCAGGGGTGGGGTGGGGTGGGGTATAACCGAAAATGCCCCAATTTTGAGGGAACTATGAACGTTAGGGACCTATGAGATTTTACAGTTTTATTTGGCGTTAAAAATTTGTTTTTGCTGGCTTTTCATCATTCCATTAATTTATTTGTCACATTTTGGTCCAAGTGGAAAAGACTAGCGTGAAAGCTAGTGAAAAAAACAGGAAAGCGAGTGAAAGCGGGTGGGGTATAACCAAAAACACCCCAATTTTGAGGGAACCATGAACGTTAGGGACGTATGAGTTTTTACAGTTTTATTTGACTTTAAATATATTTTTTTTGCTGCCTTTTCCTCATTCTTTTAATTTTTTTTGTCAAATTTTGGTCCAAGCAGTGAAAGTGGAAAAGACTAGCGTCTTCGTGTATATTATAGTTTTGCCACTCAAAAAGAAGTACCAAAATAGTTATAAGCACTTGTAATGTGATATATGACCTTTTATTTTTATCCCTTCAATTTATGATTCGCACGAGATTAATAGAGTTTAAAAATTTTTACTCAGTATTGTGGAAACGTTTTTGATTTTTAATTTATTTGTTTTAGACGAGAAACGCGAACGCGCAAAGCCAGCTAGAAACAACTGTTCGATTAAAATTGATCATTTAGATAGTGAAAACTCCAATTTTTTCCCAAGAAGACAAGTTTTGGAAGTTTCATTTAGCGCTGCCCTGTTCAAACTAATTTTTTTAAAAATTTTAAACGAAAAATCTGCCAAAATAGTGATTTTTTTCGAACTCTGCTTCGAGAACTTTTTTTTAAAATCTTTCTTTGAGGACAACTGCAATCGAATAAGTTGTTTTTAGTAAAAAATCTAAATTTTCTTTTTTCATTTTTTGAGCCACGCACAAAAAAGGGCTCTTTTCAAATTCCCCCCCACATTTCAATTTTTCTATTTGCTTAGTTGTCATACGTGTTATTATGGCTGAATGAGTGATGTTAAGATGTAGGGTTAACAGAACAATTTTGTTAACAATTAATAAACTGTTCACCAAACAAAAGTTCATTACATTATGACATCGTAAGAACAATTTTTAAAAACTGAAACTCAAATTTGGGCGATAAAGTGAAAAAAAGCCACAAACGTTGCAAAATTTAATTATATAGTTTGTTTTGAACTACTACGGACAGTTGTTTCGGTGTTTTTGCGCACCAACCGGCTGTACTTTTAACAACTTTGTGCATTGATAAACCAATGTTGAACATTTTGTAAAGTTACAAAAAGTTTTATAAAATTTAATAAGAAAAACCGGCCTTTTATAATAATAAACAAAAAAACTGGTCTTTTTTAGTAATTCGGTCGGAAAACTAATCGACTACCGCCTCACGTTGGAAAAAAGTACTGAATAATCATTTTCAATCTGTTTCAGCGTCCGTCAAACCTTTTCAGCGATAATTTGGGAAGGTTTCTACAAATTGAGCTGCATAACATTGACGGAATGATGGAGTATGGAACTCTAGCCGACATGAGCACATGGCCTAAACTAAAAATTAGTCAAATTGAAGATCAATTTCGTTATATGTCGGGCAGATGCAACAGAATTACTGATACACATATTTGTGCAATATGCTTCATGCACCAATACATGCAATCTTACACTGATGCAAAGAGTAATTTGTGCTCAAATCAGGCGACGTTACCGTCAAAATTGCAAACGCAAAAATGTTTTCGCAGTCAGGCTCAGCCTCCTCCGAAAGATGTTCAAAGTAGAGGTGTCTTTGACTTGAGTACAGTTTCGACAACACAAGTTTGTCAAAATCCGAAGCCATTGCCCCCAACTCCAGCGCCCAACTCTTCGACTCCCTCAAACGGCCCAGCAACATCTCAGGGAAACCCCAACTCAACGCCTACGCCTGCAATGACATCTACTACATCACCCAGTACTAACCAGCCGACGACTGTGGCACCACCCAGTAATAATCAACCGGCGACAACGGTAGTACCACCCAGTATTAACCAGCCGACGACTGTGGCACCACCAAGTATTAATCAACCGGTGACAAAAGTAGTAGCACCCAGTACTAACCAGCCGACGACTGTGGCACCACCCAGTAATAATCAACCGGCGACAACGGTAGTACCACCCAGTAATAACCAACCTACAAGTGTTACACCACCCAGTAGTAATCAACCGGCGACAACGGTAGTACCACCCAGTAATAACCAACCTACAAGTGTTACACCACCCAGTAGTAATCAAACATCGACTGTTGCACCGCCCAGTAATAACCAACAGACTACAGTGGTGCCACCCATTAATAATCAACCGACCACAGTGTCAACAAGCCATACCCAGCTAACTACAACGCAACTGACCCAAGCAGTACCTACTATCCCAGTTAATCCATCAGGCTGCATAGATGGCGACGAAAGTTGCGCTTATGGAAAGTTAATGGGTATGATGGCAAACTGAAGCCATTCGATGTACAAGATTAATTAATTCAAGCCAAACGCCCAATGAAACTGAAAGATGAAACTTTTAATTTATTCAAATTTCCATTCAATTACGCAGATTTTCTTCCAAATTTCCTTTTTGAAGGTTTGATTTTAAATCTGAGCAAACTGTTAAAAATGAAATAAAACACTTTGATTTATAAATGAACCTAATTTACATTTCAGAAGCGGACTTTTGAATTTTGAAATAAAAATTTCACATTAAACACTTGAAAATTTTTTAATTGATTTGTACCAAACAGCGATGATTTTTAAATTTAATTTGTTCACTTGCGAGCTTCTGCCTAATTTTCAGAGGTCTAAACTTTGCTGTAAATTGAATATTTTGCAGCTCAGTTAACGCGTAATGTAATATTTTGCTAGCAGGCTTCCAAAAAAAGCTTCCAGTGCTTTGCAACCATATGAAACACCTTTTTTTAATAAAACATTACGAGGCCAAACTGTGTATTTTGTGAATTTTAAGTGATTTCCGCAACAAAAACGCTCCCTTTGTTCTTCTTTTCTTCTATCATTTCCTGTGATCGTTCCGACAAAAGTTTAACGTGTTTAAAGAGTCTGCTCTGGAATCCAGGAATTTACAGACACAATTTTGTGCGCCTATCCAGTGCACAGTTTGGCCTTTTATTGAAAGATTAGCTAAGGAAACATGATCACGTGTTTGTTGCCTTGTTTATTGAAAAAAGTAGCTTGTTTTCTCAAAAATCTGAAATTGCTTACTAATTTTATATATTAAAAGATGGATTTGACCTGAAAACTGCGAGGCTTGCAGATACTTTTTGTGAGGGAAGCACTAGCTTCATATTTCCGAATTGGAGAAGCGATGCAGCAATTTTACTTGACTTGCTTTTTTTCTCCACACAATTTTTGACTTCTTATCTAGCTGTTTTTTGGTCGGATTTCTTAACAATCTGGAAGATAATAAAGTTTTGAGTTAAATTTTAAAAGGATATTTCATTTGAGATCATTTTTGTTCCGCCTTTTGAAGAAAACAGATCATTTATGCTTGGGGTAATTTTTCTAATTCAATCAGATTTCAGCAATCGAAATCATAGCTTTCAACAAAGTTTTTTTAATAACCCCATTGGCTACTTGAAAAAAGTATTAAAAAGTATTTTCTCAAACCTATTTTTCTAGGTTATGCTCTGGATTATTTTATTTGCGTTTTGAAGATTTTATTCAAAGTGCTGAAAAAGTATTACCGATTTTTTATGCGTGGCAAATTACTTTTTCCCTTAAAATTGATCCAAATTGAAGTGAGGCTAGGTAATCGGTCGTATTAGTTTAGCACAACTCAAATTTTCAATATTGATTTTTGATATTGTCCAAAATTTATAGCTTTGCAATACTTTGTTCCCAAAATTTTTTGGATATGGATTAAGGGGCAGTCGGAACAATCGGGTTCTTGCCCTGTACACGAGCAGTCTTCCTAAATTGTGGTGCTTCAAAAATTTCCAATCTGCCCAATTTAATCGTTTTAGAATAATTATTGCGCGAGTTTGTTTCATGCTTTTACGCGTAATTGGCTATTTAATCATGATCATACTACATCTACTTGCTTGCTACAACCTTATGTACTTTATTTAACTTGTGGAGAATGTTTTCAGGTATACATGCTATGACAAAAAATGCCTATCATATAAATTTAATCTATTTCATTGAACAAAAAAAAACAGTAGCAAATTACCATGACAAGCATTTTTTTTATACTGTGAATTTTTTATTTAGCATTTAGGATTTTGTAATAAACAAGTGTTATCATAAATTTCAACATTTTTCTTGCCATACTAAGTGACAATCATTTTTTCCTTGCTATAAAACTGAGGGGGAACGCGCACCAAAAAAAAGAGGTTAGTAGACAAAATTTTTCAAAAGGTACTCAAAAATGTATTTTTTTAACCTGTTTTGAAAAAATACCTTCTGATAGTGTTCTAGGAGCGCTCGAAAACTCAATTTGGTCCAGCATTTTTTTATGACTGAAAATACAAAAATTCCGTTGAAAAAGTTTGTGTTACATCCTAAATGATAAGCACTTTTTTATGACGGAAAATACAAAAATTCCGTTGAAAAAGTTTGTATTACATCCTAAAGTCACAAGGCAAGTGTTTTCTGTCATAAGAAAACTCAGAGTGTTACTGGCATTTACCGCGCAGATAAGCTGCGTTTGGTTAAATTAGCCAAGTAAGTTAAGGTTGACATTTTCACACAGAGCTATACACCAAAAATCTAATTTTTTGTGAATGGCTAGAAATTTTTAGTTCAAAATATTGATTGGTTAAAAAGAGGCCTGTTTTTTAAAATTTCATGTTTATCTTAGCTTATTTAGGCCAAAAAACTTTGTCTATAAGAAAAGCACTAAAAGCAACCTGAACTAAGTTATCGGCACAAAAAGTCAAGTTTTGCATGAAAATTTTCTCCTTTAATTGTATATGCGAGCACAGAATATGAGCACAAAATCTGCACATAAGCGCCGGTTCTTAACCAAAAAGGGATAAAAGAAAGTTTTTACCTCATATTTTATCTGAAATTGAAAAAAATGATAAGCTTTTTATAGCTCAAAAAATTTTTGTTTTGATGCCATTGTGGCCCTCATGTAAATGAAACTGCCACTATTTTGTTTCGGTTGATTTTTAAACCAAATTAGGATTTTTTTCGAAAAAAAACGTAAGATTAAAAAAATGCGTGTCATACTGTTTTCTTCTAATTTGATTCTAAAAGATACGCGTTTTTTCTGTGGACTTTCATTTATGAAATTGCATGATAGGCTTCTTTCTTGTTCAGGACATCAACCCGGGCATTCTTGAAACAATAATTTTTAACTATTTGTTGTTCTTTAATTTCCAACATGATTTAAATTTAAGGATATTTTTGAACAAAAGCCTTCCAAAACTTTATGGAAAGTCAAAAATTAAAGACTTTATATTGATGCGTAAGCCTAATTTTACTCCAAAATAGGATGTGAATATTTTTTGGAAAGTTTTCACAATCAAGAATAAAGTTTATACAATTAAAAGCGCTCACAAATTTTTTTGAAATCATTTTTTGAATCAATTGGAAGCAAAAATTCATTGCTCTGTTTGAAAAAAAGGGAAACACAAACTTTTGGATATGATAAACCGAAGGAAAAAACTACGGCTGCCCCTGAAAAAAGTGTACTTTAGCACAAAATACCAGAAAAATGTTCTAACACCTGATCTGCTCATTTTCTGCGCTCTGCGTGCTGTGTAGCTTCTGCAATCTGCCCTTAGTTCCCCGGAGTAATTAAAACAGCTCAAAAGTATTCAAGAGTTTAGTTTTCAAGTCCCGATGTTCAATTTTAGAAGCAATTAAAAATGGTCGAATGAAGACTGCTTGAAGAAAGTAACTAGTTAGGGTCAAATTAAGAAGAGGTCAAGTTACGAGTCACATTGGGTCTCATCCTGAGGAGTTAAACGGGGTCGATAAAGTCCAGTCATGGATTGAATAGGGTAGAATCGTGAGGCAAATAAGTTCGATTCAAGTGCCGAACAGTGTCGAACAATCAATTGACAAACAGTCAGCGTTAACCTTAAGGCTAAATCGATTTTCAACCTAATTTCCCGCTTCGAGATCCAGTTCACAAGCCGCACAGGAACGCCCGTTATTTTTTTTTGATTGTTTGGTACTTTCTTTTTCCAGCCATAATCAATTTTGTTTTTAAGCCAATCAGATGTCTCGGGATGAAAGGCTTGAGAACAAAATTCAGGCTGATACTTCCTGAATTTTGTTTTCAAGCCATCAATCGCGAGACAACTACACATCGTTCAGATATAGACCAAAAAATTTTGGCATTAACTAAATAAACAAATTGCTTCTGTTAATTCAACACTCAAGTATTCGGTATTTCACTGATGACGTAATTAAAATTGCATGGTTATATAATTCTATGGCCTTTTAAATTTAATGCAAAAATGTCGGCACTTGTTTTTCGGTCAACAACACTAAATGAAGTAAATCAAGCCTAAATCTGCTCACTTCGAGGTCAGATGTCAGTCTAACGCTACTTCCACACGTAGAAAATTTGTCCAAAAAATAATTACCTAAAATTTGGCCAAAAATCAAATGCACCTATATCGCAAACAATTTGCAAATTTAAATACTGACAAAAAATCATATTAAGCTATGAATGCAAAGTTTTCAGTTTTCTGTCGAGCACAACGTTCAAGAAGGCTCAATTCAGAACGTTTTTGAATCATTCGGAGCAGCCATCGAGCTCAATGTTTGAGAGGCGTTAAGGGCAAAAACTTTCAAGAACTTTCAATCATTATAAAGTCACTATAAACACGATTGAATTTCAAAGCTAGACAGTAACTGCCCAACTTTGTCAAAAATTAAGCCTTTGCAGATTAATTTTAGTTCAAATGAAAACCACTAAAAACAGGCAACCTCATGTTTGAAAAAAAAACATTTTTTAGCAAACCGATTCGATCTATGAAATAATTTTAAATAGTTCATAGCTGGAATAGCTTGCTTAGAAAAACTTGAACTGTTCGGGACAAAAGAGTTATTTATTTTTAAGGTAAAATAAATAGAAATTTCTCGAGGTTTCCTAGCTTGAATAGCTTGCTTGAAAGAACTTGATTTTTTAGAAAACCGATTTGGACTATGAAATATTTTCAATAATTCAAAGTTTCATCAATTGAATGCCTCCAATAGAAAAACTGAAACTGTTCTCGAACCGATTGTTTGTTTTGAATAATTTAAATTTTCATAGCTGCGATAGCTTGCTTGAAAAACTTGAACTTTTCGAGAAATAATTCAGTCTATAGAATAAAATGAAAGTTTTAATCAAAACTTTACTGATTAAATGGCTCCAACAGAAAAATCAAAACATCAAATATTTGATATATTTAATGCTTGGGTGTCAGAGGGTTTTAATCTTATTTTTTGTCAGCTAAATTTGCAATGGCTTTATGTTTTCTGGTACGAGTTTTTTTGGCTTTCTTTTTGAAAGCATGGGTTTTAATTCTGATTTGAACAGTTTTTTTATAACTCAAATTTGTTCTCTGTTTGTAAGTTTATCAGAATTGGAATTTGTTTTTTTTATTCGATTAAACGGTATCGGCCTATATTATGTCGGTTAAATCATCTCCTTTTGCATATTTTGGAAGGAAAATAGTTCGTTATACTTTCGTACTTTTCAAGAGGGATGGACCGCAAAAAGTTTCATTTTCAGAATTTCTCGCTCAATGTTTTTAAGTTGACCCAAGAATGTCGGCTTAGTTTCCGCTAGTAATTATAAAAAGAATATCAATTCACGAGAACTTTATTATATCTTTATTATAAAATCGATAGCCAGAACAGAAGTATCTAGTGTTTCCTCATTCTCCTAATTGGTGGCATCCTTCACGATGGACAGACCGAATATTGCAAGTTTGATCGAAGAAACACTTACCGCTTTGCTACTTCGACTGCTGTTTTAAAAAAAATTTGTCTCTGAAAAGTATCACTTCAATTTTTTTGTTCTTTTTTCTTATTTGCTGAAAACCAAAGCTTCCTAATTCTGATATCAACTTTTCAAAGTCTAAAAGTTTTTATATTCAAATTTCTCTCACTGTTTCATAACTTTTTCCTGACCTGATTACAGATGTTTTTTTGTGGCCAGTAGATGCAGAGTATTTAAAGTAGTGTATTCAAAAAAAATGAAAATTAAAACAAAAATATGGTTTATCTACACAATTACAAACCAAAACTTCGCTGCGCTGCAATATTTCAGTTTCTGTCAATAGTAAAATCGGTTTTTTAGCCAATAAGAAAATATAACAATTCTGATTGGTTGAATGTTGTCCATTATTCGGTTCCTTCATCGTGAGTTCATTTAAGGACCAGAAAATTAGGCAGTAAGTTATTAACAAATGTGACTCTCAAATGTAAATAATCATATTGGAACTATAGAAAACACATTGCGTGCCTTAGCAAAGTAAGAGATTTTTAGCCAAACACTGGCCTTGAGTAGACATTGATTTACAACGCAGTATAATACAAATCTTACCGGATGTCAGTGCAGCGCAGCGGAGCAAGCGCTCGCGACCTGCCAATACTTCAAAGAATTGATTTTTTAGTCGTATTCTAACTTTCTCGGCTGTGTAGCATACTTAAATTTGTTTAAATTGCTTAATCTCATATTGAAATCTCACTTTTCATAACGTAAAAACAACGACATCATGTGGGGGCGTAAAAAACAGCAGATAGTTGAAACAGTTGACATAATTTAAGGAATCAACTTTTTTGGTAATTTTCTAGGCCAGCAGAAGCTACCACTCCATCAACCAACGAGCATGTTCCATGATGTATGGTTGAGGTTGTGGGTGTATGATTAGAATATCCGCTACCGAACTTTAGAACTTTCAGGTTGTCGCGATTAGTTTTGAGTATTTCCAGAACATCGCAACCAAAACTCAGTCTTTTTAGCCTTTGCAGATAGCGAAGATGCTTTATGACAGGATAAAATATTTGACCATGACCAGTGTGATCGAAGAAACACTTACCGCCTTGCTACTTCGACTGCTGTTTTAAAAAATTTTGCCTCTGAAAAGTATCACTTCAATTTTTTTGTTCTTTTTTCTTATTTGCTGAAAACAAAAGCCTCCTAATTCTGATATCAACTTTTCAAAGTGAAAAAGAGTTTATATTCAATTTTCTCTCACTGTTTCATAACTTTTTCCTGACCTGATTGCAGATGTTTTTTTTTGTGGCCACGAAATGCAGCTTATGGCCCGTCAATTTAATCACAAACTCAAAAAATCTGACACCATTTGATTATTCAAAAGTAGGTATTCTAGAAAGTTTTATCTCGCTAACTCTTTTTTGGCTTTAAACAATCAATTAGTTACTTCGAGGTCAAAACAACCAATTTAAATTTCTAGCGATCAGTCGGTTCTTTTTAATGTCTTATTTTTAATTTCGCTTTTAATCGTCAACATGTTTGACCTCGAAACTTTCCGAAACTTGAACGACGAAATGAAATACGAGCTGTAAAAAGACTTGATCGAAAATGTTACTAATTTTAAACGAATTATCGAAAACTTAACTGTATCAACGAAAGATGAAGAAAAAGGAAACAAATTTATTGATCTAGAAAATTTTAAAAACACGGGCAATTAGAAAATTGCAGAAAACAAATTTGAAAATGAATGGAGCAAGATTGAAACTCGGAGCAGAAATCAGAACAAACGAAGCGAAAATAACCAACAAAGCAAGAATAACCAAGAAATCAAAATACAAGCAACCAATATTCAAGAAGAAAAATTCGACCAACAACGAAAACATTGATTTTTACCACGAGAAGGAGATTATTCTGGCCTATTACTGGGAGACTCAATTGTTAACAGAATCAATGGGGAACAAATATCGGAAAATGTGTTGGCGAGAGGATTTGTTGGGCACAAAACTTCTGCATTGCTGGAACGCGTGAGGAACAGTAAATCGCGACATTTTAAACATGTAACTACGCTAATTGGAATAAATGACTGCCTCCCAAATGATTTCGACGAGAAGGAAGCCGTGAGTAGCTTAGAAAAACTAATTTATCTCGTAAATCATAAATTCTCCCCAGAAACAGTTTCACCAAGTACTGCAACTCCCTCAGGCGCTTTAAGAAAAGATTTTAATCCAAATGTACAGAAGCTAAACAAGCAAATTCTTAATTTAGTACGGAATGTAAAGGACTTGGGCGAGGTAAAATTGGATATTTTAGACATAAACAAAAAATTTTAGTCAAAAAACCGATGCGCTTAGCTCGGATGGTTTGCATCCTTCTGATGGGGGTGTTGAAATTTTGGTGCAAAGTTTTAGAGATTCTTTTGAGGTTCTGATATTAATGCAAATATATGTGAGATTACAACCCGCCCCAGAATGAAGCAAACCCAACAATCATCAAATTTAGTTCCAAAAACGACAGAAATGATACAATTTTTCCAAAACGGTGCAAAATTCTTTAGGAAATACTAGTTTCGCATTTTTTCTTGGTGTAAACTTTGGCGATTATTTACTTTATTTAATTTATTATGCTGAATATTAAATTCTGGTTGTTTTGTGCAATTTTTCTATTTTCCAAGGCTCAGTTGGAAAATAGAGAAAAAACCATTGTTTACTGGGGCTATCTAAGCTGCCATCAAAAGAAATGTGGGATAAATGAGCGGAGAGCTACTACACTGACTCATTTTTTCTTTTTTGCGTTGTTATTGACCCAAAGTGGGGATGTTGAAAAAAAAACCTGGTCCTATTGAAACCATTGAAACAGTCTACGGCATCTGCTCAAAAAATTGTGCAACTCTTAAATTTGTTCATTTGAATTTTCAAAGTATTATTAGAAAACGGATGCAATTGAAAAAATTTCTTGATGATATGGGCGAAATTACAATTATAGGAATTTCCGAAACGTGGCTTAAAAAAGAAGATAGTGACAATTTATGGAATCTCCACCCTAGAACGCATGTGATGTTCAGATATGATAGGCAATCAGCGGTAAAAAAGAAAGGCGGTGGCGTTTTGTTATATATACCAGTCAAATTGGCTCCAAAATTGAGGCCTGATTTAAATTTATTTGATAAAGAAAAACATGAGTCAGTGTGGGTTGAGTGCAAATCTACATTTAACATTTCCAGTAAAGAAAAAATGTTAGTTAATTTGTGTTATAATCCAAGCAGATCAAACTTTATTGATTTTTTGGAACAATCAACGCTTAACATAGATAATGCATTTTCAGCTTCTAATAAAATTACGCTTCTGGGTGATTATAACATAAATTATCTGGATAGCAAAGAAAAAGAAAATTTAGATTCTATAATTATTCCATATGGATTGAAGGTTTTTTCAAACGATGAGACCAGAATTAGTTCCTCAACTAAAACTCATATCGACTACATTATCAGTGACTATGAAACAAACGGTTTGAATTTTGTTTTAATACACCTTATAAAACCGACCATTCTGCTTCATTTATTTTGACGGACTTAAAATGCGGCAAAAGTCTACCGAGGATAATTTCGACTTTCAATAAGAAAAATTATCAGAAAAATGAATTTTGCAATACACTCTCCACTCTTCCTTGGTATCTCTTATATCAATGTACAGACGCACAAAGCATGTTCTCGACGATTTTTTATATAATTTCTAGTGCTCTTCAGCAACATGCTCCTATCGAAAAAAAATTTGTTCGTAATTTTAAACCAAAAAATGTATTGAAAACGGAATGGTTCGATTCAGAATGTCAGCAATTGTTGAATAAGAAACAGAATTCACTCAAATCATATCGCAGTCAAAGCACAAGCGATAATTGGTCAAAGTACCAGTTTTTACGTAATCAAATGAGCCAATTGATTAGAAGTAAACAACTCGATCACTCAAAAAATTGTTTTTCCTTACTCAGCACTATCCAACAAAAATGGAAATATATTAACCAAGTTAGAGGTACATGTTCTGGCAACAATCGAATTACAGTTCTACGAAATTCTTTCAGTGAAATGATAACCAAAGTCAAAAAAATTGCCAATCATTTAAATTATATTTTTTCGAACTTAGGCGAATTTTTCGGCGCTAAAAAGCCTCCGAATTACAACAAATCTGCCTCTGAATCTGCACCTTTCCATTTTCAACACATTACAGTGAAGCAATGCTTTGATATAGTTCGAAAAATCAATGTTAGAAAACCTCTCGGACCTTGTACCGTACCTGCTTGGGCAATCATTGACGGTCAATCAGTTATAGTTCCACATTTAACTTTTGTCATAAATACTTGCTTAGATGAGAACATTTTCCGATCGAACTGAAAAAAGCACACGTAACCACTTTGTTTAAAAAAGATGACCCAATGGATGCAAAAAATTATCGGCCAATATCAATAATTTGTGCTTTTTCTAAAATTTTTGAAAAAATTTTACATGCCCAAATAACAGAATATCTTGACAAATTTCAAATAATGACACCATTTCAATTCGGATTTCGCAAAAATATTTCAACACAAGATGCTCTTGTTTATGTGACAGAAAGTATTCCAAATCTAATAGATTCAAAAAAAATCGTACATGCAGCTTTATTAGATCTGTCCTAGGCTTTTGATTCTATTTCGCATGAAGTTTTAATTGAAAAAATTCTTTCTCTCGGTTTTTCAAATGGAGCAAATGCTTTAATTGCTAGCTTCCTAAACAAACGTATTCAAAGAGTAAACGTCAATGGAATCTTTTCAGACTGGATTGAAATCAAACGAGGTGTCCCACAGGGAACGGTACTTGGTCCGTTGTTGTTCAATTTATATGTTAATGACATACAAGAGCGATTATATGAAGGTTGTACTTTTGTTCAATATGCTGACGACTGTATGGTTTTTTCCTCTTCTATAATTTCTGATGCTTTGAAACGATTGCAAAAATCACTCAGTAATCTAACGGAATTTTTTGCAGAGAACCAATTGAATCTGAATGCATCTAAATCGGAATTTATAACATTTTGTCAAAAAAATGATAGCAAAAATGTAGATACTGATACAATAGTAATTAATGGGCATTATGTAGCCAAAAAAATCAGAATGCAAATATTTAGGCCTTATTCTTGATTCAAGTTTATCTTTTCATGCTCAAATCAAAACAATTCTCCAAAAAATGGCACAAGCAATTAAAACTATAGATACAATTGGACAACAACTGCCGACATTATCATTAGTTGCCTTGCTTCATTGTCTTGTTTTATCTAATTTAGATTATTCAGCAATATTTTTACAACAAATTATTGCTACTTTGATGCTATCTCTAGAGAAACAGTTGAACTGGGCGTTAAAAAGAACATATTTTAGATCGAAATTTAAATCATCTTCCCTTCTTCGCATTAGCAAATCGTTCATTGGAATCGAGAAAAGAATTGAATTAAATTGTATAACATACTTATACCAATATCTTACAAACAAAAAGAAGGCTTTTCAAAATACATTGAGACTACCGACTGCCAATTATAGGCTCAATAAAAGAACGAAACAAATTATTTTTGACAAACATTGTTCAACCGCTTCTCTACAAAAATCATTCTTTCATTTGATTTCTAAAAAATGGAATTCACCGCCTATAATTTTGCGCAATTTAGAAAAATCGAGAACAGGATTCAAGAAAAAATTGAAAGAATTTTACGTGAGTGAATTGAGAAACAATCCAATATGTACAAAACAAATACGTGGCGTGATTTCCGTTTTTGCTAGTTCTATATGTTTTAATTTAGTTTAATTTTCCAGAAATTTTTTGGAAGAGAATCTGTATATACTCTGTATATACGCTGTATGTTTGGACTAACTATAAAATCTTTTGTAAAGTTCTGATACCAGCTCGTTCTTATTTCTTAAAACTGATGTTTTTTTAGTATCCGTAACTTCATATATTTTAATCAATCAATTTCTGAACTGTAACCGAACTTGTTTTGTTTTGTTTTGTTTTGTTTTGTTTTGTTTATTGCTTGTTTTCTGATGTTGTGTTTTTTTTATGTCCCCAATGAATTTTAACCAACTTTATTATTTACACTTTGCTATACTGATGCCTCGGCTTTTTACTGTATAGTAATTCAGGTGTTCTTACTTCTTCTTCTTCTACATTCTCACAAGATATACTTGCGATAAAGCAAAAATTGAACTAGCGTGACGGGGTCTCTAAAACAAAAAATCATAAATGTATTCTACCATCATCTGCGAAGTCAGATCGACTCAAACTGGACAAGCAATTTTGACTGTCTTCAAGGTCGAGAACGTGTCATTTGCCACTCATAGGCCACTCTTTTGATATCTTTTTAGTTTCTGATTACGAGAAAACTGACAGTTGACAAAAAAACAGACAACAAAATTTCTCGAAAATCAAACAACCAAATTAATGCGCACACCACTGGGAGATGAAGAAACAAAAGTTGAATGGCTTTTGAATTGAAATATAAACCCGTTACTCAAAAAACGTATTTAACATTAGACTTCCTTTTTAACAAAACGATGAGGTACCTACAAATGACTACTCATGAACATTGCATTAACAAAAACATCTGTTGTGACATGTTTCTTTTTCATATTTGAAAAAATTCTCTCTTGATTGTTGTGACCACTTCACAAGATGGAAGGAAGTATTACCCACCCGCATTTATGAAAAGTGAAAAAAATCAAATATAAAAGATTTTTGTGGTCTAAAGTTTCGTCAATTTAATCTATTCCCATGTTGCGCTCAGACAACAAAAGTAGACTGAAATGGATTTAAATCCATTTTCACCGCAACACCATAACGCATTTTGTTTATTTGAAATCCATGATATTGGAATATATAATCAATAGAAAACCATATTAAAACGGATTTTTTTCTCTTTTTTGTGTTGGTTCGTGCAAAATTTTGCAAGATTTTCTGCATTTATCAAACGACTTTTTGCAAAATGCAGAATGCGGAATTTTCGCAAAGCGAGTGTACGGCCTGCTGAATTTCGACCGACAAAATTGAGAAATTGAGTAACATAAAAACAGTAACAAAAATGCGCAGAGAAAGGTGAGTAACAACCAACTTTAGTTTAAATGTAGAAAACGCCTTATAAGTGTTGAAACTCGCATCTCATTAAAGTGGAAAAAAAATCTATTATAATGAAATTTTTTGGCATTGATCGAGACAATTAAAAAATATTGGATTATAATTGACTTGCAATGGATTTTAATGCTTTATTGAAATTCGCAAAATAATCAAATTTTAAATGGTTATAATCGATTAATTTTCTTTTTTATGACACTTACAATAAAACTCAAATTTGATCGATTTTTATCCGAGTAACTCCAGTGCGTCAGGGTGGGAGTTTCCAGCTGCTTTTGGATATGCTAGTGTGAGTGTCCATATAAACATTATTTTTATATATATGTGTGTGTATGTAATACGTCGGTTTGTATGTTTAATGACGGTCGGCATGTGTGTCCGAATATGTGTCGGTCTGTTCCTCAAATTCGAAATACTAAAACTTGGCTCATTAATAAAACCTTAAGTAATTGTTAAATAAAAAGTATAAGACCAAAATTGAAATTTAATGTAGAATTAATAGGAACAAGTTAAGTCTTATTAAATTTTTGTAAAACTTTTCTTAAAACTTGATACAATTTCTTTGAGATTTTTTGAAACTCAGTTTTGAAATGATTTTTTTGTACACCGGCGAGAAAAAATTATGTATTTTAAAAACTAAATTGAGAAAAGAGTGACAATTGAGTGAATACAAAATTTTCGGCTGATTCTCTAACAAAAACTTGAACTTTACTGCTCCGTTTTTTCTTCTGACTGAGTTATGAACGCGGCTTCGTCATTGTTTGAATTGTCTTCAGTTTCTTCCGGTTTTTCTTCTTCTTCGATTTTGTTTTCCGCCGTTTTCTTTTCTACATTATCAGAATTACTTAAACTTTTTTCTCCACTTTCATTTATGTTTTCGTTCATGTGATTGCCAGTTTCTTCAGAAGTTTCTTTCAAATTGAGTCCATTCTCCGTTTCAGAATTCTCTCCATGTTTTTCTCCAGTTTCCATTTCTGGATTGTGATTGGCTGAACTATTTTCTTCATTTTGATTGGTTGCTTCTTCATCAATCTTATTGTCTTTCACATCTTTTGTTTCGTTTGTTGATATTTCGTCACTTCGCTCGTCGACAGTTTTTTGTTCATCTGGTTGGCTCTCTTTATTTTCTGGTTTATTTTCTTCTAGTTCGTCAATTTTCTCTTGAGCAATTAATGAAACTTCTGGTGATTTTCTGGGCGAATCTTCGCTACGGTCTGTATTAATTTCTGCGTTAGCCTTCTGGTTTTTTGGATAAGTTTCCGAATTTTTTCCTGCCTTTTTCACTCCGGTATCCGGGCTATTTTTTGGTCCCCTTTCATTTTCGTTTTGATTATACACTCGGTCAATTGGACTCTTTCTGCTATCTCTACCGATATTATACGTTAGCGCCAATTGAGGTCCATCAAACGACTTCGACGTTCCCAGTTTATTCAGCCGAGTGGGCGATCTAGCCGACAAATGCGCATTTCCACCTTGCAGATAGTAAAACCTTTCGACTCTGTGGGACATTATGTTTGAAAGTCGTTTGTTCATCCGAACTCGGTCCAAATATTCTTCTTCAGCCTCGAAACGAAGTCGCATCTCTGATTTGTTCTGCTGTTTTGGTCCTGGTGTGATAAGCTGTGTTTTCGTAATAAACGGAACAATTTTGTTCTCAGCTGTCGGCTGTTGAGAGGTCGGACTAGTTACCTGTCGGCCATTTGCACCGTCTTTGAACAATTTCCCAGGCTCATAATCATCGATAATGCGTTCATTTAACCTAATAGGGGGTAATTTTGGGGGTGCATTTCGTTTGTCGAGATTGAGATTGTTGTCTAGATTTGTTCGCAGTGTCCTTTTTTGGTAAGCTGCTCTTCGTGAAATTTCTTTGTGGATGAATTCATTCTGCCGAGACAGTTCGTAAGTGCTCGGCGGGAAGTAAGTCCGCGACACAGCGCCGTCTCTGGGGTTCGAACATAGGGCGTACTTCTTGACAGAAGGCTCGACTGTTTTGTGATAGACGTAAGATAACTCGTTCATTTTAAGGATATTTTACTATTATCATTTTTCATTGAAACTGCAATGCTGATTGTCAATATTTCCCAATGATTCTGAGCGTCCAACTGAATAACTCAGTTTTACATTATTATAAAAATCAGCAAAGCGTACTTGAGCATATATGCAAAAATTGGTTTGCTGGTTTCAAATTATAAATCATAACGAGTTGAAAAAAACTTGCTTTAAAACGCACGTGTATGAAGACAAAAGAGGTTTTACAGGCGTCGAAAAAGGCGAGAAAAACAAGCCAGATTTTTTAAATGCAACTGTGTACACATAAAAAAAACTCGCAATCAGGATTAAATAACATGATTGTAGTAAAGTCGTCGGATTAACTTATAACAGGACCAGTAAAAATTTAAACGAAAAACGTCAAACCGGAGAATCTAAGCGAAAAACATCAAAACAGGAGAATCTAAGCAAAAACTTTCTTTCATCAAGTTGCAATAACATTCAAAATTTGCTCCTAGATTCTATAATTCAGAACTTTGCTTCACTTGAGCGTCATTGCTTTTTATGAAGTGGAATCAGTGCATCAAAGACTTACCGGGTGGACCAAAAATTGCTTCTCGGTTGGACCAAAGAATGTTTTCGGCTGGACTAGGTTGGTTCGTGGCTGGACTGAAAGCTTCTTTCCGGGTGGACCAAAAGTTGCTTCCCGGGTGGACCAAAAATTGCTTCTCGGGTGGACCAAAGAATACTTTCGGCTGGACTAGGTTGGTTCGTGGTCGGACTGAAAGTTTCTTTCCGGTTGGACCAAAAGTTGCTTCCCGGGTTGATCAAAAGTTGCTTTCCGTGAGGACCAAACATTGCTTCTCGGATGGACCAAAGAATGCTTTCGGCTGGACTAGGTTGGTTCGTGGGTGGACTGAAAATTTCTTTCCGGGTCGACCAAAAGTTGCTTCCCGGGTTGATCAAAAGTTGCTTCCTGGGTGGACCAAAAATTGCTTCTCGAGTGGAACAAAGAATGCTTTCGGCTGGACTAGGTTGGTTCGTGGGTGGACTGAAAATTTCTTTCCGGGTGGACCAAAAGTTGCTTCCCGAGTTTTCATTCATCAAATCGTACAAAACATTAAAAATTTGCTTCTAGATTCTATAATTCAGAACTTTGCTTCACTTGAGCGTCATTGCTTTTTATGAAGTGGAATCAGTGCATGAGAGACTTACCGGGTGGACCAAAAATTGCTTCTCGGTTGGACCAAAGAATGTTGTCGGCTGGACTAGGTTGGTTCGTGGCTGGACTGAAAGCTTCTTTCCGGCTGGACCAAAAGTTGCTTCCCGGGTGGACCAAAAATTGCTTCTCGGGTGGACCAAAGAATACTTTCGGCTGGACTAGGTTGGTTCGTGGGCGGACTGAAAGTTTCTTTCCGGTTGGACCAAAAGTTGCTTCCCGGGTTGATCAAAAGTTGCTTTCCGTGAGGACCAAACATTGCTTCTCGGATGGACCAAAGAATGCTTTCGGCTGGACTAGGTTGGTTCGTGGGTGGACTGAAAATTTCTTTCCGGGTCGACCAAAAGTTGCTTCCCGGGTTGATCAAAAGTTGCTTCCTGGGTGGACCAAAAATTGCTTCTCGAGTGGAACAAAGAATGCTTTCGGCTGGACTAGGTTGGTTCGTGGGTGGACTGAAAATTTCTTTCCGGGTCGACCAAAAGTTGCTTCCCGGGTTGATCAAAAGTTGCTTCCTGGGTGGACCAAAAATTGCTTCTCGAGTGGAACAAAGAATGCTTTCGGCTGGACTAGGTTGGTTCGTGGGTGGACTGAAAATTTCTTTCCGGGTGGACCAAAAGTTGCTTCCCGAGTTTTCATTCATCAAATCGTACAAAACATTAAAAATTTGCTTCTAGATTCTATAATTCAGAACTTTGCTTCACTTGAGCGTCATTGCTTTTTATGAAGTGGAATCAGTGCATGAGAGACTTACCGGGTGGACCAAAAATTGCTTCTCGGTTGGACCAAAGAATGTTGTCGGCTGGACTAGGTTGGTTCGTGGCTGGACTGAAAGCTTCTTCCCGGGTTGATCAAAAGTTGCTTTCCGTGAGGACCAAACATTGCTTCTCGGATGGACCAAAGAATGCTTTCGGCTGGACTAGGTTGGTTCGTGGGTGGACTGAAAATTTCTTTCCGGGTCGACCAAAAGTTGCTTCCCGGGTTGATCAAAAGTTGCTTCCTGGGTGGACCAAAAATTGCTTCTCGAGTGGAACAAAGAATGCTTTCGGCTGGACTAGGTTGGTTCGTGGGTGGACTGAAAATTTCTTTCCGGGTGGACCAAAAGTTGCTTCCCGAGTTTTCATTCATCAAATCGTACAAAACATTAAAAATTTGCTTCTAGATTCTATAATTCAGAACTTTGCTTCACTTGAGCGTCATTGCTTTTTATGAAGTGGAATCAGTGCATGAGAGACTTACCGGGTGGACCAAAAATTGCTTCTCGGTTGGACCAAAGAATGTTGTCGGCTGGACTAGGTTGGTTCGTGGCTGGACTGAAAGCTTCTTTCCGGCTGGACCAAAAGTTGCTTCCCGGGTTGATCAAAAGTTCCTGGGTGGACCAAAATTTGCTCACCGGATGAACCAAAAATTGCTTCGGGGTCGGACCAAAAGTTGCTCCCCGGGTGTTGAAAAGTTGCTTCCCGGGTGGACCAAAAATTGCTTCTCGGGTGGACCAAAGAATGCTTTCGGCTGTACTAGGTTGTTTCGTGGGCGGACTGAAAGTTTCTTTCCGGCTGGACCAAAAGTTGCTTCCCGGGTTGATCAAAAGTTCCTGGGTGGACCAAAATTTGCTCACCGGATGAACCAAAAATTGCTTCGCGGTCGGACCAAAAGTTGCTCCCCGGGTGTTGAAAAGTTGCTTCCGGGTGGACAAAAGTTGCTTTCAGGGTGGACCAAAGTTGCTTCCGGGTGGACCTAAATTTGCTTCCCGTGAATAATAAAACTTGTTTCCCAGGTAGAGCAAAAGTTGATTTCTGAGTGATAGAAAAAATTGCTTCCCGGGAGGACCAAAAAATGTTTTCGGCTGGACTAAATTGCTTCGCGGCTGGACTCTGGCGTTTTTTTCTGGGTGGACCAGTAGTTGCTTCCTGGGTGGACAAAAATTCGCTTACCGGATGAACCAAAAGTTGCTACCCGGTCGGACCAAAAGTTGCTCTCCGGGTGTTAAAATGTTGCTTCCCGGTTGGAACAGAAGTTGCTTCCCGGGTGGACCAAAACTTGCTTGCCAGAATTGACTAAAATTTGCTTTCCGAATGGAACAAAAGTTGATTCCTTGGTAAATTCAAATTTGTTTTCCAGATGGAACAAAAATGACTTCCGGGGTGGATCAAAAGTTTGTTTCCGAGGGGGAGCGGAAGTTGCTTCCCGGTTGGACCGAAAGTTGCTTTCTGAGTAAAAGAAGAAGTTGCTTCCCGGGAGGACCAAAAGTTGCTCTCCGGGGTGTTAAAATGTTGCTTCCTGGGTAGACCAAAAATTGACTCCCGGGTGGATAGAAAAATTTCCAGGTGGAACAAAAAGTGGTTTCCAAAAAGACCAAAAGTTTGTTTCCGGGGGAGCGAGAGTTGCTTCCCGGTTAGACTAAAAAGTGCTTTCCGTGTGGCTCAAAAATTTCTTCCCGGTTGGACCAAAAAATTTGCTTTCCGGGTGAACCAAAGTTGCTTCCGGGTGGACCAAAAGTTGCTTCCCGAGTGGACCAGAACTTGCTTTCCGGGTGGCCCAAAAGTTGCTCTACGGGTGCACTAAAATTTGTTTCCTGGTGGAGCAAAACTCTTCCCCGGTTGGAACACAAGTGGTTTCCTGGGTGGACCAAAAGTTTGCTTCCGGATATGGCAAAAACTACTTCCGGGTGGAATAAAAGTGCTTTCCGGGTGGAGTAAAAACTGATTCGCGGTTGGATTAAAAAATGTTTTCCAGCTGGACCAAAAGTTGCTTTTACAGTCGACCAAAAACTTGCTTCGGGGTGGAGCAAAATTGCTTTTCGCTTCGACCAAAATTTGCTTGCCGGGTGGACAAAAGTTGCCGGGTGGACCGAAAATGGTTTCTGTGTTAACCAAAAGAACCATTCTTGCAATTAAGAACTCTTCTCATAAGATACTTTCAACCTCTCACAAATTTCGGCTCACAAAATTGTTACAGGAAAGAGAGTTTACCTGATGAAAGTTATATGGGATAAGCAAATTTCTCGGAAAAAAGTTGTTAGACAGGCAACTTTCCAAAATTTTTCATGAAAATTTATGCAAAGTGCTCATTAAAAATATATGCAGAAAGCAGACTGACATGCGCAACCAAACTTGACTCTCAGGTCCCAGCAGTTGCCGTAAGGAACTCCAAGTTGCACAATAAATTTGTGGCATCTAAAATATCTGAACCACACATACAGTCTATTCCAAGCTATGCTAGATGATTCGTAAAAGTCATTGCTTAACTTCAAAATCGTTTGACCTCAAATTTCTTTCAGCCACTAAATTGAATAAATAAAAAGTCACCGAAAAAAGCAACTTTATTTTTGAATATTTTGTCCAACATCCAAACACTATTGCATCGGCTAGTGTAGCCCAACTCGTGACACTAAGGTGTATTAAACACAGTGAGATTTTTTCAATAGAAACCTCGGACGATGTTTGGAGAGGAAACGAAAAGAGCAGAGGTTAAACGGGATTCTTTTTCTACCCTTTGTTAGAATAGGTAGAATTGGTAGATATGTCCCTATTCCTAATAGAGTATAAGTCACTATAATCCTCGCTAAATTAATCCGAGTCTCGAGTGACAATGTTCGACCCCAAATGATCAGATTTATTCTCATGAACGCCATTACTTTTGGTCACAAAGACCTACCGTTTGAAAATTTCTGACCGTTTGAAAAGGTGAGTTCGGACCATAAACATAAAAAATATATTTTTTTCATAGTCGACAAACATTTATATGTCTTTTTGAAAGAAATCTCTATAAGAAATCTTTACCAACGGACACGAGTGTTTTGAACCAGCAGGAACAATTTTGGAAAAATTGGTGACTTCAGCTATCATGATTCTTATAATTTTGTATTAAATGAATGCGCGTAAAAATGGGTGCGCGTGTAAAGGAATTGTTTACTTACAAGCCAGTGTTCAATTTTAATGAACCCCATGAGTAAAACCCAAAAAAAAATCAAAAAACTGCAGCTGGGTGCTAATTGGGATAGGAGCTGTTATATATAAATACAGTTACAGTTATTCAGTTTATTTATATATATTGTGTTTGCTTTGGCGCCAGCGGTACTGGACAAGTCCTTGGTGCAGTTTAATTAGTACCTGCCAATGGTGGTCACGTACTCTTGTGATTTAAATCAGTCGCTCAACCTTTGAATCTAAAGTTCAGTTATTCTATACAGTGAAATTTACGGTATTGAATTCTGCGTTTTTCACATGGCGCAGCAAGCAGGACAAGGCGCGGGAACGGGAAAAAACCCACTTGGAATTACGGCGTTTTGGCCTAGTAAATGTACGGAAGCACCGATGCTGTGGGAGCATTGGATTACTCGCTTTACCTGGGGAGTAATAGCGAAACATTCATTTAATCGACGGCATTCTATTTCAATCGGACGTTAAACACAACGCAAATTGCAGATCTACCGGAAGAGGTGAATGTGAAAAACCGCCTGGAAGCAGAACAGACTCTAATCTCTAATCTCTACCTGTGTTTGGGGGAACGAGGACAGGACGAATTACACAATCGGGAACCTCATTTGGATCTGGCGGCGACGCGATATCCTCGAGTGTTGGACGAATTTGAAAGTGTTTTCAAGAAGGAGAGAAAAGAAACCTTGGAAACGTACCAACTACTATCTAGGAAACAACGCGAAGGGAAAACTATGGAAGAATTTCATTCCGTACTGAGTGGATTAGCCGCTAGATGTGCGTTAGGAGCGCTAGAGCGACGTATTTTGCGTGATGTATTTATAGTCAACATGTCAAATAAAAAGGCACAAACAGAACTCTGTCGTTCAACTAAGACCCCAGACGAGGTCTACCGAATTGCTTTGTCATACGAGCGGGGGGACATGTACGCCAAATTATATAAGGTTACTGGTGAAGGTCTTACAACGGCACCAGCGGGTGCGTTGCAGATAAAAACGGAGCTAATAGGTGCCATTAGAGGCGGCTACCGCCGACCGTTTCAACAAGGCGGACGTAGAGTCGGTAGAGGAAGCAATCGTGGCCGCGGAGGAGCGGATCGCAAGTGTTTCAATTTTGACCAGAGTGGTTTTACTACGGAACATATTGCTAGGTGTCCAGCGAGAAATGCCACGTGCAATTTTTGCCGGAAAACTGGACATTACGAGCGCACGTGCCGCGGACGTAGATCGGCAAATAGGGGACGCGTGGGAATGATGATTGAAGACGGCACCGACGGTGGGCTCATTCAAGATGATCCGGAGGAGAACGCGTTTAATTACGGAGGATCCGTCGGTTGGCTAACTGATTCGAAGGCACCAGCCCATGGATGGGATTCGGATAGTTCAACGGAATATGTTGTTATGTCAGTACGGCACAAGAAAGAAGAAGAATTAAAAGTCGCAGGGGCAAAACTGGCCTTACGGATAAATTATCAGGCAACTCAAGCCTGGATCGATAGCGGTTCGCCGATATCTATCGTTACCATATGGGAATTGAGACGTACCTTGGAAATATGCAATGTACGTCTGCAGCAGTTGGATCCAAAAAGTGATCAGTTTCGAGATTACGGGAACAATCCGCTGAAGTTTCTGGGGAAAATGGTGGTCACACTAAAATCCAACGGATGGACCACAACTGCATCTATCAATGTCATCGGAGGCTGCAGACATCTATTATCGGCCGGGACTTGATGCCTGAACTGGGATTGATGTTGGTCCAAGCGCCATCGGAGCAGGGGGTACACAATATACAGCCAGATGGAAGCACTTTAGAACTGGATGACGACTTAGATGATTGGCAGAAACATTTCAGTAAGCAATTTCACAAACTTTTTGCGCAGGGTAAGACGAATCCGTAATTATAAAGTGCAGGAGGAATTTTACAAGAATTTAATTCCGATTCAACAGAAGGGTCGGCGAGCACCCATAACACTACAATAAAAAGTTGATAAAGAAATTGATAAACTCTTGGAGCAGGGACACATTCAAAAAATGGAAAAATGTTCGGATAAATATTTTATCTCACCTATTGTCATTACGGTGAAAAAGAACGGCTCTGTAAAACTTGCATTAGAATCAGGAGAACTGAATAAGCAAGTACATCAAAACAAATATCAAATGCCCAATTTTGAAGAATTAATGGATATTGTAGGCCAGAAAAAAAGTGAATGGAAACAAGGGGATGTTTTCTTCTCAACAATGGATCTCACATACGCATACGGACAGTTGCCGCTATGTGAAAACACTAGCAAGCATTGTAATTTTTCCTTGGTGGGAGGTCATTCCACCGGTACGTATCGTTTCAAAACCTGATTCTCTGTGTTAACAACTATGCCGGCGGAATTTCAACGAGTCATGGATGCTATTCTTTCTGAATTCCCGTGCTCGCACGCATTCATAGATGATATTTTGGTACTTTCAAAAGGTACCAAAATTGAACATATTGCCCTGGTAGAGAAGATTTTATCGAAATTGGATAAAGAAATTAAGGCTCTGAAACTGGAAAAATGCCAATTTGCGAAAAATGTATGCGAATGTTTAGGCCATCGGATAACGAAATCCGGAATTACGCCTATGGTTCGAAAAACAGAACCGATCGATAAATTAGTCGCTCGCAGAACGCTATCGCAATTGACGTCATTTATGGGTTCAATACATAGCCTTCACAAATATTTACCTTCGTTAGCGGAAACGTCGGCGCCATTACGACCGCTCCTCAGTAAGAAAAACGAGTTCGTGTGGACAAATGAATGTCAAGTGAAATTTGAAATAGCCAAAAAGTGGTCGCGAATTTTGTCGAACTAAAGCATTTTGACGTGCATAAAGATATCCGGATTGTGTGCGACGCAAGCCATAATGGGTTGGGGGCAGTGTTGGAGCAACTAGGCACCGAGGGTTGGCGACCTATTTCATTTGCATCTCATGTTTTTGAATGCGCCCAAAAAAGAAATATTCGACGAGTGAATTAGAAATGTTGGCCGTGGTTTGGGGTTCAGAATATTTCAGAAAATACATTTTCGGTAGAAAAGTTACGGTAGTGACGGATCACAAAGCTTTAGTGTCATTATTGAACGGAAACAATAAGAAAAACAAAACAATGTTCAGTCGGTTGAACCGTTGGATCGACCAAATTATTCCCTTTGATTTTGTAATTGAACATATGACAGGGGCAAAAATTGGCCTGGCGGACTACTTATCAAGGCATCTGGTGGGGGAAGCTACGCGGGTTATCTCGGTAATACTAAGCAAAATACCACAAAAGGGACTATTAAAGCATCAAGAAAGTTAGTTGTTTCAGCTAATGATTGCCGATCTGGAGAAATTAGATATTATTCTCCACCGGAAGGGGGCGTAAAAACGCGTGACATTCGGTTAATCAATCAGAACGCAGTAAAGCGTGTAGTTGAGTGCAATGAACGCAAAGGCGCAAAAATTGTCAAATCAATCACTGAATTACGTGAGTTTGATATTAATTCCATTGCAAATAGCAACATTCCTTTTGAGAAGAAAAACAATTCAACAATGACATCATTAAATTTGAAAAAATTAAATAAGCTACTATTACAACATCCAGAAATTATGAGTGGGAGTAGCAGCGAAATAGAGGTGTTGGATGCTAGACTGGAGGCGGAGACGACACATACTCGAGATTTAAAGTGCAATACGGTGATTTCAATTCCTTCGGCGTTTGGGGGAGAAATGTTTCCGGCTACATACCCGTGCGGGAGGAAGGTAATTATGTCAGTTGTTGCAAGATAGTTAAAAAGAGCGATGCCCTACCCGAGTTATTCAACCTGAAACTAGTGGAGGCCAATTATAAAGGGGACCCCCAGATGCGGGCTATAAAGGAACTTGTCGAAAGTAAAGATCCCGAGTTGGAACGGAAAATCAGAGCAACTGGTGTTTACCTGGGACAACATACGCACGATTTCCATGTGTGTGAAAATTGCTTGTGGATGGACGAACGACTCGTCATCCCAACTCAACTCATAAAGGCAGTGGTCAATAGGATTCACTGTTTCCACCACGGGCGCTCTAACAAGCTCGACGCGGCGAGGGACGTATGGTTTCCCTATCTCCAACGGAGTTTGGTGGCGGCTGCGGATGGGTGCAAAGAATGCACCGATGCAGGTAAAAGCCTTAAGCCATTGTGCGCCAAGGGAGACATTGGTAAAGTTTACGAGCCTCGAGAGCCGAATGAATGCCTGCAATTAGATTTTTGGGGCCCAATTAGGTACTTAAATGAATCAAGTAAATATGTCTTGGTAGCCGTTGATCGATTTTCACGATGGCCTTCGGCAATGATATGCGGGAATAATAAGAACAACAAGGTTCTTAAATTTATAAAACAATACATTTCTCATCACGGATACATTTCCCAATACATTTCTCAGGAAAATTTTCATGGATCAAGGATCTAGTTTTACATCAAAAGCGGATAAGTCGTTTTGTAATTCCGGGCCACTGGTTGTGTCGAACGCACGATTGGCAGTTTGAAAAATTTTGTTCTAACATACGCAAAAGAAAAAGATAATGGAAATCTAGAATCGACCGTGGAACGAGCTCTGAGTGCTCTTAGATTTGCTCCTAAAGCTACTCTCAACATATCGCTGATTGAAGCTCATCATGACAGGGAGGCAAATACTGTCCTTCGGAAACTTACAAAGAAGCCATCGTTGCAAAATCTTAATTGGAACAGAGTATTGAAACAAAAATCTGCCTGTTTAGAGTCTACTGACCCGCGAGCGTTAAATTTCCTCAACCAATGGCGAATGATTGGGAGGAACGATCGGATGTAGATTATGACGTGGAGCACATAAATCAACCCAGGAAATTGGCACAGGATCAGTTGGTTTCGGTGGCTGATCGGAACCCGGTGCCGGCGGTTGGCCCTAAACATTCCGTGGGAGTGAGGTCGCGGAATGCAGATGCCCAAACGTCAAATCGCCCACCCAAGCGCACGGAGCTCTTGTTTCAGCGCATCAAGGATTCCAATAAGCGGTATAGACCCGTAAAACAAAAAGTAGTTAGTGAGTCTCAACATACCATTACTTTAGCTAATGGCTCTATACTTAGGAAAAGTGGAGTCGCGGGAAAAACGCTCAGTCCAAATGCACCGAAGATTTCGGAACCAAGAACGCGTAAGCCTCTAACGATGGTCGCGTTTAAGCGTAGGGCTGATCTCAAACGAGTCCAGGAAGAGCAGGCTGCGGAGGGTAAATGCGAGGGTAAAAACGATTGAAGCTGGGACACGACCTAAGTCGCAAAATTGGGATTACGAGGACGAAGCAGATTTGGATTCGGAGTACGAGAATATTGCGGATGACGTGATATGCTAACCATCAGGGAAATGCGGCGGCGGATGAACAAAGAGGAGCTGGACCTAGTCAAGGTGACATTTCGAATGCGCCGCTGGCGCAAGAAAACACAGAGGGCGATGCGGGAACATCCGGCGGAGGCGACGAAAAACCGTCCAAAGGAGTTTCTACCGAAAAGAAAGACAGTGGAATCGGGAAAGGGGGAAGCGTCCCTAATTTAAGCGGCGAAGCACAATCGGGAAGTTACCGAAGAAAAAGGGGGAGCGAGCTCGACGACAACGTTTGGCGTCGTATTCTAGCCAAGAGTCCCAG
>NC_087071.1:37081202-37186844 GCF_963678635.1 Symsagittifera roscoffensis
GGCTTGATTTTCTCTATTGTTTCTCAACTAATATTAGATAGAGAAAATGAACAAGTAATGCAAATTTTTAGATATGAAATGATTTTTTGATTCAAAAAAGTTTTTCATTGGTTATAACTTTTCGGAAAAAAGTAATAAAGTTAAAGTTATTAAGGTTTGAAAAAAAATGAGAGTTTTCTGATGCCCTGAACAACCAGTTGTAAAAAAAATTGAAAAAAAGTCAAGATTCTTGCACAGACCTTATTCTGACAGCCATCAACAGAAGAGTTGAATGGGATAATAGCCCAAAATTGTTGCACGTATATTGAACGCAAACAATTGTTTACGGCAGCGCAATTTGATACAAAACTATATCGTCGGAAAAATTATTTGAACCAGAGTTTTGTAGGTTCGCAAAGGAATAAATCGCGTCCAAAGGTTTATGGAAAAACTTTTTCATGGATAACTTTACGCTGGCAATAGCAAAAAAAAAACAGTTTTTTGAACGTCATAATTTTTTTTGACTCCATAGCATAAATAGCTCTCAGATCAAAACTGACCCATTCTCAAAAACTCGACTCCATAAAACAAACGCAAATGCAAAAAAAATGATTCGAAAAACTGGATTATGGTCTGGGCGCTTATCATTGAACAATTCCGAAAAAACTTAGTCAATAAAAACTTTTTCCAACATCAAAAAGTTCAATTGAAATGCTTAGACTGCCACGGAGCTACTAAACTTCGGTTTTCTTCATCATAATGCAACTCCCATACTGCCGTGCCGGCACAAGTGAAAAAAAAACTTGCAACAAAAAGCATTAATTCTTATCATGGTTTCTTGTTTCATCGGGGTTTCCCGGGATCAGATGAGAAAAAACCTTCAACATTTTTGCTCGATCCCGACTAAGCTTGATGAACTTTTCTGCATTTCATTCATCTGCGGTTGAGCTGTGCCAAAAGTCCAATGAAGTGTTAAACAAATCCTAGCACCTGTTTTTATACTTGTGGACTTTCATTAGGATGTCCCCTAGTTTTTACTATTCAGCGTATTTAAGCTTGTCTTTTCAAATTGTGGATTGAACAAAAGTTGGATGGACATCGCGAGATTATTGAATTATTTGAAGCATAATTTCAGACTTGCCTCTGAAGTTCTACTCAAAAAGGAACAAACAATTCATACGGTTGCATTTGCATCATGCCGTATCATGATGACTACTGTTTAGTAACTCGGGGGATCCCTCAAGTCTCAGATTGTTAGAAGAATGCCGCCAAAAGTTGTAATTTGCTGTGACAACTGTGCTTGAATGCAATTTCTGACCGTGGATTTTCTTGAACAGGTTTTTTTACCTTGATTATTATACTTTTTTTAAATAAAACGCTGGAATTTTCTGACCATTTCAACCAAAATCGAGTAGTTTCGAGTTTGTGCGCGATCAATAACATTTTCATCCCCGGTTTTAAGTCTTAACTTGATTGCTGTGAACCTGGAGCTGGATCAAAAAACATAGTTATTTTAATTCGGTCTTTTCTCCTCGTTTGATTTCGTGTTTTTTGTGTAATGCAAAAAAAACTGTTTTGTAACATTAATCGTGCTAACCTTGAAGGAGACTTGTGGATCTGGAACTCCGAGCAATTTTTCTACCATGTCTAGCTAATTCGAATAATTTATTGCTATCTAAATATAACCTCCGACCAAATTTTACACTCATTAGCACGTACAATGGCTCACCTGTTTGATTTCTGAAATGATTGTTGTTGAAAAATTTTGTTTGGATTGAGGGCTCTGTCACACCTTCTCGGACTTTGCAAAAGAATCTAGATGAACCAATCTAGCATCCACCTCTAGCATCCATCTAGCAATCTAGCATCCAGGGTGTATATACAAAACAGTCTTATACAAAAGAGTCTGAAACATAAAAAAAGGTTCTAAAAACAGTCCCATACAAAACAGTCCAAAACCATTTGACTTTCTTGATCTTGATCTTTCGACGCCGACAGAATTGATCTACGCTTTGAAAACTCAAATATGGGCGTAAATAAAGATCAAAGAGCCAAACTTGGAACACTAGCTTGGATGAAAATGGTGTAGTTGTTCAAGCGTTAGACTCAAACTCTAGAGATCAAAGGATTGAATCTCCCGCGGAACAAAATTTTTTTCCAATTTTCCGAAAAAAGTTGAAGTTCGGTTAAACATGATAACGGATATATCTAAGGTACAACAAAGGGTTCAACTTTGGAGGGGTGGCCGGGGGAAAATATCAACACCTCTAATGTATTCATTATTTTGCCGGTTTCAAATCGACTCTAGCTCAATACTGAAAAATCAAGGAAAACAATTGAACTTGGAAAAATGTTATTGCTTGGTAATATGGAGGAATTATAAAAACTGATATTAAAAGAAACTTCTGATTATATTTTAATATTATATCTACATCCTTTCAAAAAACCAATGATATCGTTGGGTTGATATGACCTAATCATCTTGATTAAAATTTTGTCGAGTTTTTGGTGTTTAGATTTTTTGGGTCTGGCTACTTCTTGTCCTGCGCACATTTTTTAAATAGTATTTCCGCATTTTTTGCTCGTCCTGGAACTTCTCGATCAGTTTTGGAAATGAAGGATGGTTACTGCTGACCAGTTTCACGATTGCTGTTCCAACTTTCTACAGCGTTGTTGGTGCGGTGAACGTCGTTTTTTTACTTTTTGATGGCAACTCCCTTGCTCCATATCAAGTCTGGGCTTCTCTGTCGTCGTCCTTGAGAAGTCAGTCTATCAATATATGTGTCCTTGAAAAAATAGAAAGTCGGATGATATTCTTCAGGTGCCATACCTTGCAGAAGCTCGAAAGCAGTTGGGACGTCCTCGGGTAGAAATGCTGATTCGCAAAAACTAAGGTCATCGTTGTAATTGTGAGTTGTGCATGACTACTGAACACGTCGCCAGACGCTTTGACTCATATCAGAAAAAAATAAAACTGAATTTGAGCACCCTGATGGGTAGCTATTATTGAGTTTTGCACAGCTACTTCAAAATCAATCGTTTTGGGAACACTGAGAAGGCGACAATAAATTGATTCCTTTTAGTCGGGTAGCAGAGCGTAAGCAATGGGATTGAGACATCCTTCAACAATATTGTGTAAAATTGATAGAAAACAATGGGAGCAGTCGAAAACGTTCCATCACAGAACCAATCATCCGATAAAGATTGTAGGTCTATCCCAGGTAACGTGGCGAGCACAATAACTCGATTTTCATCTTAGGGACCAGAACTGTGAAGAAGGAACTACTCTCCATCGTGAGTTTTCTGTAGAGCCAGTGGTAGTTCAAAGCCAGTCAGCGAAATTGGCTCTGCCATCTGTGGTGTTTTTGTTGCGTCGAACTCTGCTTACAGCGAACGGATTAGCAAAACAACTTGTTAAATGAACTGCTGTTTCCCGGTTTACATCAAATTGGGCTGCGAAAAGAGTTGCAACTACTTTCTGCGCACTGCCAGGAAGGGAGTTGTCTGCCAGGGTTTGGTGTTTAATATAAGCATACCATTCGAAAATCAGATATTTCGTTCGTAAGTATGATTTCCATCGATAGTTACTGAATTTTGTTTCTATTGAGTGTTGCCAAGTGTTACCAAAAAAACAGCCTGAACAACCTGTCTCTTTTTGCATGGATTAAAAACAGAGTCCATTTTGTTAATTGCGTTAACTTTAATGTTTCCCATATTATTGCTTTTAATGAGTGGTTGCTGCTGTTATCTAGGTTATTTTAACTTCTGTGCTATCTTACCTATTGTTTTTCTGATTAGTTGGAATCAACTTAGGTTTATTTTGAGATAAATTTACTTATCAGCTTCTGGAACAATCATAACTTTGATCAATGGGACTGTTTTTTGGACTAATTTTTGGACTGTTTTTGGGATTGTTTTTTATGGGACTGTTTTTTTGTTTGGCTATGATTTTTTGGATTGTTTTTTTTTGTTTGTCTATAATGTTTCGGACTGTTTTGTTTTTGACTGTTTTGTATGGGACTGTTTTGTACAAACACGCATGGAAGATATCAACTTGGTCTATTTGTGGGGATGGGATGGATGTTAACTTCATCCGATCAGTTTAACACTGTCCGAAAATAATAGATTATAAGGGATTTTTATTGTCAGGTTCCATAATTTTCAAAGAGAATCGATAATAATAAACAGAGCCTAGATTGGTATATTGGTTATATGTTGCTGGCTGCTAGTGTTTGTGGTCGGTATACTGATGTTTTAATTGACTTCAACGCGTTTCGCTGTTAATAAGTATTTACTGGACAGATCACCAATTTTTTATATTTCGTAAATATATCTCGCAAATATCTCGTAAATATATCTCGTAAATATAATTATATCTCGCACTCACGTCAAATGCAGAAACTGCCAGAATTATTTGAATTCAGATAAATCAAAATTCGAAAACAGAGGGCTCTAATTGGCCAGAGTATAGTCTATTAATCTAATCAAAAGAAAAAGGTCCGCTACCAATCAACACAATTGACTGATTGCAATTCAACTTCCCGTTAACACCAACTAAACATCTGCCCTCTTGCTATACTCGATAGCCCAATAAACTATCTCTCACTCATGAGAAATCGCTAATTTGGCAAAATCACATTCACTTTGTAGAACCTATATCATCACAAGTGACAAACTGTTCTCTAACTAACTACCAGAACCAAACGTTCTCTCTCACAGCCAAATTATTGTTCTCTAACTACGAGAACCCAAATACTCTCATTAGTAGCTAGTTTTGTTCTGCCTCCAAAAGTTGGCCACCCGTTACATTTGCGCTATGTTTCTATGTTTGTCTTTTCGAGTTTCAGTTATAGCTATAGCTATGATCGACCCTGCAAGTCCTGACTTTTCATCTAATACCCCTTGCACAAAGGCTGTGCGGGAATTTCCCCTGATGACACTAGCTATGACTGCCAAGACCAACATAGATATCTTCAACTAAATTGTGCAGACATCAAGACCAATTCCACCTCTAACTCATGTTATATTTACTTAAACAACTTCACAAAGACACTAGGGGTCAAATTGTGCCAAAAAGCAACATCACGAGATTTTAGTAAATACACCTCACAATCATGTAATTTAGGAGAATTGCTGCCGCGCTCCTCTTATTGTTACTTTTCTTATGGACTAATTTTTATTTCTAGTTGAGATTCTATTAATAGCTTGTTCGATAAGCTAAGCTGAACCCCCCGATCTTTGACAAGTTCACTTTAATTAATTCCAGAACATACAATGTAAAAAATAGATCCTTTTCAATTCTGCTTCAGTTCCCAATAGATAAATTTTCTCTCTATTGTAAAAATGTTGATATTCCATTTCAAAGGTTCATTATCACTTTTCCCGGGAAAAAGCCAGTCAAACCGGCATGAAGGAGTCGCCAGAGTCGCCAGAGTCTCCAGAGTCGCCATCATTTACATGGGTCTTTGGTATCTGGTGTCTTCTGCTTCTATAAAAGTTAAAAGCCTGTAAATAACCCATTATTGTTCCAACCTCAAGGGGTAGAGCAAGACCTTTTTTATTGGTAAATAACTCACTGCGTGCACGTAAATTTGCCAACAAAACTGTATTTCAATCCCGACTTTCTAGCATGGATCGTAATTCGCCTTTTAGGGGTCAAATTGTGCCAAAAAGCAACATCCCGAGAACTTAGTAAATACACCTCACAATCATGTAATTTAGGAGAATTGCTGCCGCGCTCCTCTTATTGTTACTTTTCTCATGGAATAATTTTTATTTCTAGTTGAGTTTCTATTAATAGCTTGTTCGATAAGCTAAGCTGAACCCCCCGATCTTTGACAAGTTCACTTTAATTAATTCCAGAACATACAATGTAAAAAATAGATCCTTTTCAACTTCTGCTTCAGTTCCCAATAGATAAATTTTCTCTCTAATGTAAAAATGTTGATATTCCATTTCAAAGGTTCATTATCACTTTTCCCGGGAAAAGGCCAGTCAAACCGGCATGAAGGAGTCGCCAGAGTCGCCAGAGTCTCCAGAGTTGCCATCATTTACATGGGTCTTTCGTATCTGGTGTCTTCTGCTTCTATAAAAGTTAAAAGCCTGTAAAAAACCCATTATTGTTCCAACCTCAAGGGGTAGAGCAAGACCTTTTTTATTGGTAAATAACTCACTGCGTGCACGTAAATTTGCCAACAAAACTGTATTTCAATCTCGACTTTCTAGCGTGGATCGTAATTCGTCTTTTAGGGGTCAAATTGTGCCAAAAAGCAACATCCCGAGAACTTAGTAAATACACCTCACAAGCATGTAATTTAGGAGAATTGCTGCCGCGCTCCTCTTATTGTTACTTTTCTCATGGACTAATTTTTATTTCTAGTTGAGTTTCTATTAATAGCTTGTTCGATAAGCTAAGCTGAACCCGATCTTTGACAATTCCACTTTAATTATTTCCAGAACATACAATGTAAAAACTAGATCCCTTTCAACTTCTGCTTCAGTTCCCAATAGATAAACTTTCTCTCAATTGTAAAAATGCTGATCGATTCTTTTATCCAGGGGTTGGGGCTCATTATTAGGGGTTATCTTACAGTTTCCGCCTTAAACTCATAAAGTTCCTTCAAAGGTCAACCGATGTCAGCCGGGGTCAGTCTTCCGCTTTTAGATTCAAAATCCCATGGTGATCCTAGCTACTAAGTTTCTTATAAGTCCCATTCATACTTTCCAATTTATTCCATTTCCATTATCACTTTTCCCGTGAAAAGGCCAGTCAAACCGGCATGATGGAGTCGCCAGAGTCGCCATCATTCACATAGATCTTTCGTATCTGGTGTCTTCTGCTTCAATAAAAGTTAAAAGCCTTCGATCATAATTTTTTGTAAATTGTCTTTTTTCGGTCTAAGAGGTAGTTTTCCCATGTGCATAAAACCGAAAGAAGGGATCCACGGGATCTGGGGTTCTAAACTTGAGCTTCTTTCTGGGAAATCGTTATCACTCGCCTGGGGGGTTCCGATGGAATCGGGTTTTTGCTTACCCGAGTCAATCATCTAGTTCCGTCATATGAGTTACGTTAAGTTAGCTTCCTTAGTATCAACTGGGCTGTATCACTATCGGTACCGTCTTACAAAATTCAATTGAGGAGCGACTTATTCTTCAATATTCGAACAATTTCGAGACTGGTCATTTGTTTGCTAATCTACTTATCGTATATATTAGTGTATACCAAGCTAGCTACTACTCATCAACCTTCACTATACTACATGAATTTCTCAAGGACTTTTGCGAAAAAGTATAAAGATCACCGATCCTATGAACTGGTCATATCAAGACGAATCATTGAAAAGTTTTCTGCTCTTTAACATCTATGAACCGACTTTGACCTGAAACAACCATGAATTTTTCAAATCAAAAAAAAATAAAGAAACGTTTTAAGCGCCCTAAAAAAATTTTCCAGCTTACACCGTTCGATTAACGCTTACGTCTTAACAGAACGAAAACATTTGTTAATTACATGAGTACCTAGGCCAAATTGGCAATTGAACATACAATCGCTCCCTTCAAAAACCCCCAAATGAAAATATTTTCTGATATTTTTGAACATTTTCGAAGAGAAATGAATTAGGTAAGAGCAGAGATCTCAGCTTGGGATCCATTTATTGTTTAAACTGGAATACAGTACTCTTTAAAATTATCTGAAAATTTTTTTTGTCAGCCTGATTTTTGTCAGAACACAAAGATTGAAGAGATGGAAAGTTATACTAAAAATAGTACAGTCCATTGTGAAAAAGTTTTATACCTTAAAGTATCATTTTTGGCTTCTATTCGACACAATCAAAACTAAACTACGCAAAAATTCCCGGTTCAATTTCTGAAGAACATTAAAACAAAGTTAACTTCTTCTGAAGCACAACACTGCATAAAAAATTGTAAAAAGGCAACTTTAAAAAAAACCAGCAGTGTACATTGAACAACAAGATTAAAATGGATTGCGCCAATGTCAAATATTGCGGTGCGTTTGATTAGCATGGCAAATTCTGTTTTCCCCTCAACAGTGAGCATTGATACCTTACCCTCTAGATAACTTTTGCCCAAAAACTAACAAGACTAATTGGACTTTTCATTATAATTTTTATTATAGTTGTGCGACAGCAATTGCAGTAAATGCTGGAAAAAATTGTTTTTTTTTCTGCTTGATTACCAGCCAATAACACATTAGTGTCTATCACAGGATCCAGATAAATATTCCAACAGAAAAAAACTTCAAAGTATTTAGGTTAATGTTATATTCCAATAAATCTTTATGAATCCTTCTCATTTACTGAGTCTTAAAAATTCATTACTGCGAAAAATTATTTTTAAAACGTCATTATTTCCACAGCATAAGATGTTTCAATGTGGTTTCAATTTATAACAAGGGGAGGCAGCCGTATAAATCCTAGATAATTTGACAAAAGAAAATATATTTTTTGAAGTTTTACTAACTCTTTCACTGTGAGTTATAACCGATGTGGTTAACTCATAGAGTAATTTCGGATAGGGTACACCGTCTGCTCGTCCCGCTATCTTATTTTCGGCCGGATAGATTCGTGCAACTTCTTAGTCTAATACCGATCTTAATCTTACTCTTATATCTACTAGTCTCAGGGTGTTTAACTAGTCTCTGCTAGGCTCAATAGATCTAGAGTATACTGGCTTATTGTAACTGCTGAAGTTCTTTTGGAGAGGCAAATAATTTTTAAGTTAAATTCAAATCTCTCTGGCGCTGAAATTACAAGTAGTTTTAGCACTTACAAATAAGTGGGTTGTTAGTTAGATGGATTATGATTGGTTAATATTAAATATTTTACAGTGGTATTTTAATATTTTATCCAATTATAAAATGTAGTTTAGATCAGGTTCCACTCATCCGGGGTTTACAGAGTTTTTTAGAACTATCTTTCTGCAATTTGAAGGATGGATGATGAACGTTGGTATTTGGCGAACATCACTTTCTTGTCCGGTTCCTCTTGGAGAAGAACGTTCCAGGACGCTGGAATTAGGGACAGGAAATTGTTACGTGGTCTTTCGACAACGACTGTGATCCCCAATGAAACCAATCCGATTTCAAACTGGTTTGCTATGACAGGTTTTTCTGTATTATGTAGAGAACTTGTTTTGTGTGCAACCTCGTCTGGGAATGGCGTGAAGATCGTGTGTGGAAGGGATGCCTTGTAACTCGGATCTGTACGTATACTTGAACTTCGAGGTGGTCATTGGTGGTTCAATGAAGTCCTTTTCTGCGAAGTCAAGTCGTACTCTAAATCCTTTGAATTGTTATTGTTGACGGCATGTCGGTTGGTGCTTAGCCATTCTTTTGTTCGAGTGTGATGGGATCATCTAGTCTTTGGATGTTCGTCTTTGTTGTTGTGTATTGATCTATATACTGCAAAGTATGATTTACATTTTATAAAACTATGTTAATTCAATATTTTAATCATGATTTTAGTTAGTCGTTTTCACAAAAGCGTTTTGTTTTAGTTTGGTTATTTTGAAGAGTTACTCACCCTTGAGTACCTCATATTAAAAATAGGAGTGTGGTCACAAAGCGTGGATGTAGCGCGGTGGGTTAGGCCGGCTATAGAGATGCTCAGGACGTCCTCTCTGGTGGGTTAGGCCAGGAGTGGGAGTATGATTTCATGCTGTTTCTTTGAGAGATTCTGTTATGTGATAACGTTTTATGTTGGGATTATGTTGGTCTTTCTTATGTTACTTTGGTTGTGTCCTTTTTCAAAAATCAAATTGTTTTTGGTATGGGTTTGTCTTGCGACTTTTTTGTGTTTTGTTATTTCTTTCTTAGACTTTATAATAGTCTTCAAAAGAATAAATTATCCAGTTTTAAACTGGGTTAATCCGGTTTGGGTACCGTTGGTTTTCTTTTCTTAGTCATGCTGTTATTTTATGATTTGTGGTGTTTAGTAAGCTGCGTTGGTTAGTTTGGTTTAGTATATAATTCCTTTCCAACCGGGTTAAAGGAAAATTTGAAATTTGTTATCGTGTGTTAGAGTTGTTGAGTGTGAAAGTTGGAACTTAAAATCATTATTTAAACAATTCTCCGTGGGCGAGCTGTGCGTGTTTGGATAGAATTCTTGTGCGAGTGAATGAAAATATTTCAAAAGTTTAGTACTTCTTTTTCATTTTATCAATTTATTGCATAGAATTTGAATTTTACTGCGTTTGGGGAATTTTAAAATTATAAAATTTCATCGTAAATAAGTTTACTGCTTCATGGGGAAATATTTTATAGATAAAATTACTACATTTGGTATGAATTTTATTAAATTATTTAGTGCAAGAAATTAACGAATTTTAAGAGAATTTAACAAGTTCGTTATTTTATTTTTCTTTTCTGTTTTGTAGATGATCGTGATGTGAAGACTAAAAATATAAATCAAACATTGATAGAAAATGGTTAGTACTAATTTAAATTTATTAGTGAAGAGTATTTTAAATTATATCTGATGTTGTTAGTAATTTGGCTAGTATGCGTATGATGTTTTTAGTTTGTAGCAGTGGCCAAAGCAATTGAAGTGCTTTAATGGTTTTTAGTTCTTCGGTACCTACTGCAAACTCGTAAGGTGTGTTTTGAAAGAGGTTATATATTTTATGATTATATTTAGTATTGTGAATGAATTCTAATATTGGTATTTCAATAGGCTGGATAAATTCATGCGGGATAAGGAAGGGTCTGGATTCTTCGACATTGAAGGTCTTTGTGATGGGTCAGAATATATACATTTGGGTAACTGGGCCATAGTTGCCGAGGATGCCGTGGAGGTTAGTATCTTTGATGCAATATATAAAATTAAGAAAAAATGATGACGTGTACTTTGAGTTGAGAAACTGAAAACGATGGTGAGGTTGTCTTGATGGGGTATGCAAATCAAAATGATTTTGTATAAAACGATAGTATGTATATGTGTGGGTTTGTTTAGTGCGTAACATAATATCGTGGGAAAAGTGCAAATCGCGTTCATGTGGTGAAAGAAAGTGAAAGGTTAGTGAAAATAACTGAAATTTGTCATGGAAGCTTTCGTATGCTTGAATATTAGCTAGTGATTCTGAAATGATGTGATCATACTTTCTATCAAAAATATTAAGTGTGAATACGTATGATGTTTTGATGAAAAATTTTTCTGTAAGTTGCGGGTTTGCGAAGCGGTCTTCATCTAAAAATTGATCTTGATTAGGTCGGATGATATTATGGTCTTAATATTCTATTGTAAATTCGTTAGCTCGGGGTGCAGTGAATGTTTTTAGTAAATGTTTATATCCTACATAAGTAAATTGTCGAGGTGTTAGTGTTGTAGTGAGTTTATATAACATGTCTTTGTTCTTTTCTATGCTGTCATGAGTATTAGTTAGTGGTAGACAAAGGGGGTTAGTAAAATGATAATAAGCTGTCCAATGAAGTGTTGGCATTAAAACATGTTCATCTACAAAATTGCGTGTGTCATTAGTATCGTTAGGTGTGTTTAATGTATATTGTGGAAATGAGGTTAAGGTGATTGCAAGAAAATTTTTCGTGTCTGTATGTTGCGGGTGATTAATATATTCGCAGGCTGTTCCGGGTTTGGTCGGGAATGGGTGATTCGGGAATTTTCGTTTAAAAGTGCGATAAGCTCGGTGAGTGCTACTAGGTGTTTCGGTGGATGGGGATGATTGTGTGAATGATGCAGTGTAAGCTGAAGAGGGTGTAGGAGTAGGCGGATTTGAGGATGTTGTTGTGTATGATAAATGATGTATTGTGAGGGTGTTAGGGTGTATTAACTGTTGTTGTAGGGTAATAAAATTATCAAGTTAAAGAGAAATTTGGGGGGTATCTGGGGAATTATTATATGATCTGTCGGAATGAAGTGGAGAATCGGTTGGGGTCACTTGCGAAGCATATGAAGGAGTGGAAACGGATGGGAGTGGATGATTTGATGGGATTGGTTGAAAAGGGGGTTTTGAAAAAACTGAGGAGTTGGTCTGAGTATAATTTGATGGAGATGGTTCGTAGTCTGCAAATTCGTCAGGGGTTTCTACATCAGGGTTATTAAATTGTGAGATAGAGTATAAAACTGAAATATCTGAGTTAGTATCAGAATTCGTGCTTGATGCTATCTTAATAATCGGAAAATCGGGTGGTGGGAAAGCAAAAAGTGTGATTATTGGGATTTGAGTTTGTAGGTTGGCTGGGTGGGAATTTGAGCGATGGAGGGATCCAAGTTGTCGGCTCATCGTGGGCTAAAAAAATGATTATTTTGAGACTGAAAAGTGGTGGTGTGAGGTTGTTCTATAATTTGTGCGTATGTTTTATCATTTTGTGGATGATGTGTTATTATATGTTGGATGGGGCTTTGTGCTATATTTGGTCTAAAATTTGGATTATTTGTGATTGCTAGGTTTCGGAAATTACGGGGAACTAATGATAATGAATGGTTTTGTGGTAGGGGTGGCAACTGTGGTGCGGTAGGTGTTATCTCTATATTATTGTGTTCTTCGTCGTAAGTGTTTTGTCTTTCGGATATTTTCGTGTTATATTCTTTTATTTGTGCATCTAGAAGTATTTTGTTTATTGATGATGAAAAAACTCCAAAAAATCCTGCAAACGGTATACGTGCTACACTTGCTTGTCTGTATACTTGTGTGTGTATAGCGCATGTGTTATAGATTCCTTTTAAGAGTGAGAAATAAAATCCTATAAAATTAAACATTGCGTGTAAGATAGTTAATTTTTCTAAGATGTAAAAGGGCCATCCTAGAAAAGCTAGAATTTCGTTCTTTAGGGTGACAAAACTGAAAATTTTTATAGGTGAAATATCTTGTGGTCTGTATTTTTCACCGTTTAAATATATGTAGTCTTTAATGTATTTAAAATATCCGCTATAATCTTGTGTATAAATGTCTGCAAATCCTGCGGTTTCGGCAAGTTTTCTTAAATTCTGGTCAATTGACTGTCTTTGTATTGTGTCCATTTGTGTTAATAATTCTTGAAATTGTTGTGTTCTAAAGTGATGTTGGATATCTGATTTAGAATATATTCCAATTAATTGTAGAACAATATTTGGATTACGAGCAATAGCTCCCAAAAATATGTTCGTCTTGAAAGTGTGTCGACAAAATGTACTTTTTTTATAGAATATAGGGATTCTTTTATAACAACATTTGTCTTCAAAAACATATAATGATGATACTTTTTTGATACAAGTATAAAACCATAAAATATTTCCTTCGTAGTCTAGAAAATTTGATCTATTTCCTGATAATAAGTATCCTGCGTAGGGTATTTTTAGCACTGCTAGTGCGAGTGATTGTAGGATTTGTGTTCTTTCCAATTCGCATAATTGGTGAAGTGTTTCCAATTCGGAGAGTGACATTTCTTAAAAAATTCGAATAATTGTGTAGTCTAACTTCATATCTAAGTGAATATCGTAAACAATAAAGCCGAAATAGGTGTTATTCATTAGTGATAGTTCTTGTAAACGTGTGCTTTTACTGTCATGTGGTTTTAGTTTTCCACCAGGTTGACATGTGCTTTTTTGAAAGTTAACTGGGATGTATGATGTTCCTTCATTTATAGGGTGACTGGTGGCATAAAGGTCAAATTTTATTTTTCCAGTGGTCATGTCAAAACTTTTTTCGTATTCGACAAGTATTTCAGAATTTTGTGTTTTATAAAGTGGATTTCTGTATTTGCATGCAATTTCTGTTTCTTGATATATTTGGAAACGTCTTAATTTATTTTCTATATCCTGAATATTTCTTAAATCACTACTTTGTTTTCGGGATGGATTTACTTGTTCGTATGAAATTGATTCTATAAAATATTTTTCATGAAATTTTATCATTCGAGCGTGTATTTTTGCTACTTGGAATGTTGTGCATGTATCTTCGGGAAACCAAACAATTGTTGCTTGTGTCCGTTTTGTAGGGTCACAATAACCTTGATCATTTTTGCAAGGTAATCTAATTCCTTGATAGATCATTGTGTTATCAGATAAATCTCGTGTGAGTTGTACTTTTTTGAGTTGTATTTTCCAATCGAAAAACATTATTTCTTGATATCCTTTATTTTTTGTGTCTGCTTTGCAGTTTGAGGGGTCATTTTTTCCAAAGTGTGGTATCCATTGTTTATCGTGTATGTCATAAGTTAATCTTCCGTGTGCGCCGCTATATGGGTTTTTTTCGTCTAGTTTTATATGTCCTTGATATCTTTCAAGTTGTGCTTGGTGTACAGAATCGGCAAAGACTTGGAAATTTACTGTTTTCCTGTCTGTGTTTCTATTCTTGTGATGTTTAGTCTGAGTAGTTCGTTTTTACAATCATCGGATTTAGATGTAAAAGTCGTTCTATATTACTTTGATAGACTGATTCGTGATCAAGTCGGTTCTTATTTCCATTGGAAACTTGTGAACAGTGTACTTTCTTTTCGGAAAATGTTGCTGTAAATTTATATCCTTTGATTGTCGTTGCTCGGGCTTTTGAATACAATTTTGCTATTACATTTGTAGTTTCTATAGCTTGTGGTTCTGTTTCGCATTGTGATACTTGAATTATTGCATATTTGTGTAGTGTTTTTTGTTCGTTTTCTTCACAATCGTAGTGTGTTACTAATAAATCCTGGGGTCCTGTGCGGGGAGAAGGATTTGTGTTTTGGTCGGAAAATATTTTAAAAAAGATGTGTTGAAAAGTTAATATTTTTAGAATATACATGTGTATGATGATCCTGAGTATGGGTTATAAAATGTGATGTAACCAATTGTGTTTTTGGTATATCTATCGTATTTATATATTACTTCAGTTGTTATAAATGGCCTCACTGGTCGCACCAGATGAGTTATAACCGATGTGGTTAACTCATAGAGTAATTTCGGATAGGGTACACCGTCTGCTCGTCACGCTATCTTATTTTCGGCCGGATAGATTCGTGCAACTTCTTAGTCTAATACCGATCCTAATCTTACTCTTATATCTACTAGTCTCAGGGTGTTTAACTAGTCTCTGCTAGGCTCAATAGATCTAGAGTATACTGGCTTATTGCAACTGCTGAAGTTCTCTTGGAGAGGCAATTAATTTCTAAGTTAATATCAAATCTCTCTGGTGCTGAAATTACAAGTAATTTCAGCACTAACAAATGAGTGGTTTGTTAGTTAGATGAATTATGATTGGTTAATATTAAATATTTTACAGTGGTAAAATATCCAATTTATCCAATTATAAAATGTAGTTTAGATCAGGTTCCACCTGCAATTCTGTAATTTTAGTTAAATGCGTTTATGGTAAATTAACGATAGACCTTTCAGTTTATTTTAAGGAAACTTTGAAAAAACCAGCCGTCTTGAGAACACCGACTAGTACGTTTAAATATCGAAGAATGCAATATGCGGTCCCTAATTCAAAATTAGGGGAAGCCATACCAATTTGTTAACCCATTTTGGTAGTTCAATGCATAAGCTAGAATATATTTATTTAAAAAAAAACATTCTGAAAACCAATTGGCATTTTTTCTAGTCTTTAAAAATTTACCAGACTGCTTACTTTGGTGTGCTGATAAAAACCTATAGGATAAATATATGTAAGGAATTAAACTGACCCGAATTGTTTTAGGAAATTGTCAAGGGTGGATTTAGCGAGGTGCTAGAGAACTCTCCCTCTCAATGATTCGATTTCTTCAACACCCAAACAGGCTCCACTTTGCTAATGTTAACTGACATCCTTTTTTGAAAGTATCCTGAGAATCACTCATAGAGTGTAAAACTTTATAGAACAATCAATTTTGATCGACATTATATCTAGACATTTCCAGGGGTGCTTTCTACACCATAAACTAGCTAAAATTGAGGGGGATTGGGTCAAAAAATTACTTTTAAGGGTAAATTTAAGAAAAATTACTTATCCCATCAGTCTATAAATTCGCTCATCAGACTAAAAATAATATCAGAATAGTGCCAACGAGATTTTTGCGAGATGGAAAACTGATATGGTAGTTGATAAAAACCAACCCTTCCCCCTTATCCAGAAAAATTTATAAGTACCCCTTGATAAGGATGCGAAGTAGCAAGTAATTGATTAATTCCAGTTACAAGAAAATCATAAAAAACACAACCGTGGGTAAAATTCAGTGAGGGTAACCGATTTATTAAAAAAATGCAGGATAACTTGAAATTTGCAAGCTTTAGCTCACCCGCGGATTTTGGGCGTATGCTTCCTCTCAGGGATTCGACCCCCGTGCCGACTCAAAGGGTTCCCCTTTTGTACTATTCTGAGATATCCATTTCGGCGCTAATTGTTCATAAGGCGCTTTCGAAGCCAAAGTATACTAATTTTTTTTTTTTTGGGGGGGGGGGGGGGGGGAGGGGCGCCCAAAAAACGCGATTAATCGGTCAAAATTTTCCAAAACTGCAAAAAAACGCCTTTTTGTCCCGTTGTTTCAAAACTTGCCTGCCGCGCAGAAAATTTTGTTAAAATAGGGTCTTTATAAGGATTTGGGAGAACTCAGAAAATCAATTAGGCTGCCCTAAAACAAAATAGGTCGACAACATTTTCGAAGTCCGCCCCCTCAAGAAAATCCTAAATCCGTGCCTGCTTTAGCTGTTATCAAAATTATGAAAAAAAAATGATGCTGAATTTTAAGAAGTTCCTCACTACCTAAAGAATGGTGCGCTACTACTTCTCCTGGAAACGTGAGAATTTTGATGAGCACTTTTTTAAGTTCCGTTCAATTGGAATGCTTATAACTACGTGACTTAGTACCAAAAAAATAATTGGCGCAAAAGCTACAATTTACTGAAACTTTTTTGAGGCTGTGATACAATTTATATCTCTAAAATGCCTGTTGTTTCTTCAGATTTCAATTTTCCAGATAACAAGATATCATGTGAGCTTTCAGTAACTTTTGTATCGATAGTCGTACGTGTGCTAGAGAAATAGCAAACATGTGCAAACCGATAAGGAGATCAATTACTTTTTGTTCCGACTTTCGATACGAAAGTAACGGAATGTTTGTGCTTGGTGTGGGTTTTTTTTCTTCAGACAAATTTCGACTTTTTAACTAGCCATTTTTGACAAAATTTTTAAATATCATTTAAAAGGTATTGTTGTTCTTAGCTTAAACTTGAAAAGATATTTCACCTGTGATCATTTTTTGGATTGCCATTTTGGGGTTTTAAGGATTGCCAATTTGGCCAATTTGAAACAATTAACGCGCGATATATTTCGCGCTATTAGCGCGTAAGCGAGATTTATTCTGTCTTAGAAATCGTCCCAAATTGGTTGAAAGAAGCTTATTCGCCATAGTTGATTTGTTACAAGGAGCGAAATTTTTTCTTTTCTACTCTATATGGCGTGTGGGGGTATGATTTTTATTTTAAAATTTCAAATAATAGAATTTTTTTTTTCATTTCATTTTATTACATTTAATTATATTTGTTATTACTGCCCATAAACATTAAAAGGCAGTCGGAACATTCAGGGCTTCGCCCTGATACGAGCAGTCGTGTTACATATTTAAATTCTAATTTCTTTTCAGAAAGTTGCCTCATCACAAATCCATGAGTTTACAATACACATAGTTTTTCTTTTGAAGAAATCAAAAGTCAAGCGCCTTACGATTTGATCAATCGGAAAATCGAAATAAAATGGCACTCGTTTTGATATTCGAAGATACGGCGGGACATTTTTTTCAATTCTGAAGGAAACATTTTCTCGGATATTCCCAGTAAACAGTAGACCTCCGACACCAAAACCGACTTCCAGGATGACGTTGCGTTCACTCAAACAGTCGAATCTGGCCTTAACAAAAAATAAGAAATAATTTGCTCAAACTAAAACAGACCAAGCAGGTGAATAAATATTTGGGACGGCAACAAAAATTGACAACGGTATCAGATTTTACTTAAACTCACTTGTTGAGCCAAAATAAATTGAAGAAAATTGTGTGGCAAATCTTATAGGGTCAAAGGTAAACTTCACAAATCGGTCCTCTACAAGGTTCCGGGTTGAAAATTGTTTGGCCATTTGAAGTTGCTAATTCACTAATTTAGAAAAGATAATAAAACAATAAAATTCGAACTCTTACAGTTCAATTATCTTGCATCTAATTGATATATTTTTTTCAGAATAGATTACGAGCACAGAAAAGTAGCAAAAAACTTAAATTATCTTAAATATATACAAAAATAATCAAAATTAAAAAGCACGCGCAATCGAATTTAATTCTAACTTGATCATGATTTTTTATTAAAACTTCAATCAAGGGCCAATTTAGGGTGTGGAGGAGGAGGAGGGGGGGTTGCGAACGCCTTTCTCCCCTCAGGGTTTCGACCCCCTGTCGACCCAAAGGATTCCTCCTTTGTACTATTTTGAGATATCCATTTGTGGTGACGGGTTTTTCCGGGTTTTGCTATAAAATATAATTGACATGAAACCACAACTGAAATGAACTCACTTTTATTCGGTTTAGATTTTTTCTTGTAGAAGAAAAATCGGTTATTTTCTGGAAATACTGATCTGGAGAGACACCATAAGCCTGTCCATATTTTTTGTATTGGTTCACTTGAGAGGTGCAGCAGCCACCGTCATCTGGATAAAAATTTAACTAACATAGAATGGATTCAAAAATTTAAAATTATAAAATAAACAATTCTGCGAGAAAAACTTCATATGGGAAAAAATTATCAATTGTTCAAAATTAAATTGTTCCGGTCTGCGTTTTTTTCTGCAAGAATGGGTTAAACCGGGACAAAAAATAGTTTATTCTGTTAATGGTCATAGTAATTCAATAAAATTTATAGCTTGATTGTTGCCTTAAAATGGCAATAATGAAATTATGTTGCAAATTTATATAGAAGAGTCGCTACGGCACATGAAATTAGACATTGATGAATCAGTAAAAAAATTAAAGAACGATAGAAAGCAGATCATGATTTTCAGTGGGGTCAGTTTAATTTTGTGTTATATTTAAGGGCTCCCGCAGTAAAGTGTATGCCTTTTAAATTTTAATCAAGCATAATTACTGTTAAACTATGATTTTTTACATATAAATTCAAGCATAATTGAAAAAATAATTGAAGAAAAAGTTTTAAGAGTTTCTGTTTCAAAAGTTATCGTCACGAAAAATCATCCTCTTTTTTTTCAAAAATACCGAAATGGAACCTGATCTAAACTACATTTTATTATTGGATAAATTAGATATTTTACCACTGTAAAATATTTAATATCAACCAATCATAATCCATCCAACTTATTTGTAAGTGCTGAAATTACTTGTAATTTCAGCACCAGAGAGATTTGAATTTAACGTAGAAATTAGTTACCTTTCCACGAGAACTTCAGCAGTCGCATTAAGCCAGTATACTCTAGATCTATTGAGCCTAGCAGAGACTAGTAAAACACCCTGAGACAAGTAGATATAAGAGTAAGATTAGGATCGGTATTAGACTAAGAACCCGGGTTGACCAAAACTTCTAATCATACAATTTCCATTTATGAAAAACTTCTTGTCATACAATTCCATACAATGCCATACGTACAGAACATTGTATGAAATCTCTATGATAAAGATTTTTCCATAAATGAATATTGTATGATAGGTGTTTTTCCATAAACCAAAAATTTTGATTTTTTCTGTCAACATTTACTTTCTGAAAACTTTTTGGTTGTGTTCGCAACCGAACACAAGTGACAAAGACCTTGGTTACTCAAAACACCAAAGGTTGGACGGTCTTGCATATACAATGCATAGCAAACGACCTGAATTTGGATGTTTTTCACAATTGATATAACAAAAGTAACAACTTTTATTTTTGGCAAATTTTTTTAATGATGCTTATTTTAGATTTTTGAGTTTTCAAGTTATCAGACATTGATCAAGGCTTACATTAACACCCCATACAAAAGAAATAGGAATTTTCAGCGTTTTTGAAAAAAAAAAATTAAGTGAAAAGAAAATAAAAGCCAATTTTATCGTATCCAGGACTACGTTATGCACAAAAAATATTAAATTTTACATGCAAAAAAAAATTTCGAAAAATGTTTGTTTGCGTACGAAATTCGATTTGCGGTTGAAAAAAAAAACAAAAAAATTTTTGGGCCAAAATTTCAAAATTACTTGAAAAATTTTTTGTGTCGCCATCAAAAAAATGCCAGTCATACAATTCCCATATATGGGAATTGTATGATAAGCATTTTTTTCAAAAAAACGAGAACCTCAGTTTTTATCACTAGACTGTTTTATAAGAATCAAACATCCACAGAAATAAGTTTATACCAGTTTTCAACCATTTTTAGAAATTGTATGAAAATTGTATGACAAGCATTTTTCCATACACTTGATGTATGGAATTGTATGATAACGATTTTCGGTATATGGAGGTCAACCCGGGAAGTTGCACGAATCTATCCGGCCGAAAATAAGATAGCGTGACGAGCAGACGGTGTACTCTATCCGAAATTACTCTATGAGTTAACCTCAAGGACCTAACTCAGAAAGCTTAAGACGTCGCAGCAGTAGTTTTTGATTTGAGAATGAACGTAAAAAAAAGAACAATCGTTTTGGATTTGAGAATGAACGTAAATGAAAAACTACGAGGAATTTTCAACCACTATACAGAAATGATCATAATCATGAGTCATTTTTGATCATGACAGCAAACCAATGGCAGCAAACCTGACCAAAAAAAGCGGCTAAGGTTACAGACGATTACAAACTATAAAATGGGATAGATTAAAGCCTTCTAGTTTAATTTTTATGGCCAGTAAATCGGGATGCGCATGCTCGAGTCCTCATACATTCTGCAGTTGCACGTCTATTGCTAATCTTTGCTGATTCAGCGTTCTAAATTTGCTGCTAACGCTGTTTTGTAACTGGCCATCGATAGTTCATGAGTCATGGTTCAACTAAGGATGACTCATCAATGTATGAGTGCTAATTTGTGACTAATTTAAGAACTATCGATGGCCAATAAAATGAAAAAAGTGTTTTTCGTGACGCCAATTTTTGGGCGCATTGAAAACCTTTTGTTTTCATTTTTCTAATGGAGTTATAAAAAATTGAAAAAAATCGAAGCTTTTAGAATAAAAAATCCAAAATCAAAACCCATTAATTTAATGAATAAAATAGGAAATTGGATAATTTCCTAGTGAGCAGGTTTTTCTAACAGACAACGCATACAATTGTTAGTATTAGAATCAAACCATTTTGCTCCTTCTATCTTGACTTTTTTTACAAAAGCGATCAAGGAACCCCCTGTTTGTTTTTCACATTAGAGAAAAACTTTCCTATGGGGTTTGAAAGCTCAAAAAATTGTCAGTTTTTGCTAATCCTAATTACAGAAACGAATCCATGAGTCTGCATTTTTCTCATTTTTCACTAAACTTCTTTTTTTTAATCAAACGAGGGTCTAATACGTCGCTAAGAGCACTTGGTTACTAAATATGGTGTAGAAATCCTATGTAACACCACCGTCTTTGATGTAATCGCCGATCAAACAAACACTGCCATTTTTCATGAGAAAACAAGTTTTGATTCCTCATAACTATTAAAGAAAAGGGCGATACAAAACTGTAGTACTTTTTCAATAATGCCCGGCAATTATGGTTTTTAAATGTAAGACCTTTGTATCATTTTACTGCTCATAATGAAGTATACCTTGAGACAACGGTCAGTATACCAAAAACTTAAACAGAAGGCCAATCGTGTTTTTAACCCAATCTTTTCTATGTTTGTTAAATTTTCAAAAAAAATAGTTTATTTTTTTAATACGTCGATCAAGTGTTCTAATTTCCTTTAATAAAATGTTGATCTCAGTTTTTAATCAGATGTCTTTTCAACTCTTAAATTTCAAGGACACTTTACCATATTTACAGCTCATTGGTTAAAACAAGCTTCAAGGATAAAACGACAGAAATCGTACATGGAAAATGAATTAGTTTCTCGTGGCAATTTGTTTCTATAGAAATTCAAGTCAAAAGGGACACATCTCTTTTTACACTTCAAATATGTGAGTATCGGGACTTGATTGGCTAACCTTTGTTATAAAATGAGAACCAGTTGATCTTTTTTCCATGTGTCATTTTGTTGAATCAAGGTCGCAAACTTTGGCAAATCCGAAATTTCAGCTTTTCTTTCACTCTGTTTACTTGAAAACCATAGCCCATGGATACAATACACGTCACTAAAATGTTTGAAAGAAAATCTATCAAAACTGATGAGACGATTATGCTGAAACCTTTTTTTATCAGACAAATCAAGGAAAAATTAGATAACAGCTTTTTTAATCAAATCAAACTAGTCTAATATTATACAGGAACTTTTACACTACAGATAAAAAGTTATTCTGTTCAAAACAAGTTTACTTACAATCTTTATGCCCAACATGTTCGTATAGAGTTGATTTGTGCTCGAGATTGTTTTTAACAGTCAGCATGCCATTTTGGAAAAAAAACACTGGTGTCGATGTTTTACCTGTACTTTGCACACTTTCTGCCGTTGTAGTCAATATGATCAATCAGAGTGAATTGAAGTGATTCCCAAGAACATACATAATCCACTATAATAAAAGTTTTTTTTTCTCAATAATGTTATCATCAATTTCAAAACTTATGACTTTAGAAAAGTTTTCAGTTGCTGCTAACTTGACAAATTTGAATTAGTTTTGAATAAAAAAAAGTTTGCAGTTAAATTTATGGAAAAACATCAGTTACAATTGATTTCCGTATTGGAAGATTTTCTATACTGTTAAAAAGTTAGGATAAAACCGGTTAAATCGGTTAAACTTAAACTAAGACTAGTTTAGGACTGGTTGGTTTTAAGATCCCTACAGTTCGGTGTAGGCTTTTATCTAAGACTAGATTAAAAGATTAAGGCTAAGTAAACTAAGCTAAGAGTAAGTAAAAAGGTTGAATTAAGAATTAGTTGCACAGAATTGATTACGTATCAATAAAGATTAATGATCGGTCTCCAGATCTACCAAAAGCCGTCGAGCTTTTGGCAGGTATTCAAATTAGCATGGTCATAACTGAGTATAACTTAAAGGTTAAAATGTCGACAATAAGATATCACATTTGGCATTCCCCGCGAAAATTTAGCTATAGCATATACTTTCGGCACGCAAAAAAATGTTCTGTCTCAGGGATGGAGTAGCGGGTACGACTGGCCGGAAAAACCCCACGTTAGCACCCGATGGGTAAAGATGTTAGCACCAGAATGGTAAGATGATGATTTTACCCCGCGATAGCACATGATGGGTAAAAAACTATTTTTGCCGTAAATAGTTGTACTGCGCTGTTAAGGACTCAATGTTATAAGCTAAAGTGACTAAGAATTAGTACGCTACAGTACAATAGATCAGTATCGTAAAGTATACTAGTCCAGCCGAAGGGTTATGTTTTCGACGGAAAATTGCATCACAATGGCACCGAAACTCATATCGAGAACAGTTCTAAATTTACTGAAAGTTACTGAATAAAAGTTTTTCAAAAATTTTAGTTTTAAAGTTTGGTGTTTCTAATCCTCCATTGGGGTCTAAACGACATCCCGTTTTGCGGCTCGATTGACTGTCCACCTCCTCAGTTCTTCGAGCGTCATTGGTTGTCCTAGAAGTTCTGTCGCAGAAATGATAGAAAGGGTATTTAGCTAGTCTGGATCAAATACAATTGGTGTTGATGTTGCCTCAATTGATTCGGAGAGTAGACCCGATGGGTGGAATTGTGTCGTACGAACCTCAGGGCTGAATTGAACCTTCCTGGGTGAGATAGTTTGGGAGGGTGATACGAGAGATTTTACGCCACTCACTTGCTCAGATGTTCCTTCTGATAGGTAAACTGTCGTTGGATGCGATGTCGAAGATTTTGTCGGGGGGGTTAGCTCTACCACGTCAATTTGGTGGCTTTCCAATTTGGTAGTGATCACTTCAATCGTTGAGCAATATGGGGGGTGTGAACTCAATGAAGGGCATGTTCATCTGGCCTCTCGTCAGATTTGTCTACTAGGCTGGTAAACACTCTCTCTCCCAGCATCGTTGGAGGTTGTCTGGATCGCATGGGTCTAGTATTGTGTGTAGCATAAGTATGGGGCAGTTTTTTAGGAGGTGGTGAATTCACCGGTGACGAGGCCTTCCTTTTAGCCGTGCCAGACAATTTAGCTTTTATCTTGGTAGAAGCCGGATCTTTTAGTTGGTTTCCCATATCCGCTATTGAATCAGGTTCAGCATTATTTTCGGTTAGTTCTGCTCCAGGATTTTACCGGGTAATTTGATATCCCTTTGTTGCTTGTCTCTACTTCTTCATGGCTGTCCAGGAAGATGAGCGGCGGGGTTAGATGCGGGACTGAACTATTATCGCCTGAGTCTAGGTCGATCAATGGTATCTCTGCCTTTTCTATTCTGGCTTCAGTCTGGTTCGGGCTCTCAACTTTAAGGTCTGCTCGATCTTGTAGTGGGCGTTCTGTTTGATTTTCTAGATCAATTATAATTTTAGTCTTTAAATCTTTTAGCGAGATTAGGTCACTGACATTGTCATCTGATAATGTTTCAGCTGAAGGGTTTGTCGCTCTGCTTACAATTTTGCCAATTCTTGAATAGTGAGGTTTGCCCGGTGAGCTTGACTAATGGTCACTTTCGAGGCCAATGGGAAACTTCAACCGTTTCCGTTGTTCTTCCTCCTCTCTCACGAGTGTCTCTCTCGAACTATTCATCGCAGCATTCCGCCTCGCAATATCTAGCTCTTCGAATTTGGCCTGAACGTTTCTTTTCTTTTGGGTTGCCTTTGAACTTCTAAAACCGACGTTTCGTTGGGGTTTCATTATCTTCCTCGGTCCCTTAGTTGCGTAAACCTTTACTAGTTGATCTCTCTTTCTCGGGCTAGCCTTCTTCGGAGCAGGTTGTCTTTTAATGGCTAAATCAGATTTACGTATTAATTTTCCAGTTTTTAGTGTAACTGTGTGATCCAACTCCCTTACTATTTCCTCCTTAAGTTCTCTATAGAATGTTTCACTCTTCAATCTATCTTGAACTTTTCTATATACAATATACAGTGGTTTTACCCGGCGGGTTGTTCAGCACGGAATTTTTGACGCCTATAGCATCTTTCTTTTCGGCGCGGGAGAGAACTTTTACAGGAGAACCAAGGCTAGTAGTGACGCATCTCACTGCATTAGAGATATCATCTGACGAAGATGAGTTCTCGTCCAGATCTCCATCTTCAATATCGACGGGAGTGTCCCAGTAGTGTCTTCCTTCCCGACTCATGAGTTTTCGGCCTTTATCTGTACATAATAAGATTTTGTTCCAATCAAGGTTATTTGAGGATGGTGACTTGATTAAATTGTGCCAGATAGTATTTGGGGATCTACCAAAGTGTGCTTCGAAGGGGGAGCAGTTTAATGACTGTTGCGTTACCGTTCTTAGACATTTTATAATCTTCACTAGTGCGGATTCTAGCGACGGTTTTGGGTGTTCTTGTGCCATCACTAAGAGCCTTTCTTTAATGGTTCTAATTAAACGATCGACAAATCCCGTAGCTCTATGGTCACCCACCGGGCTAAATATGACCTTTATGTTATGTTCGAGACAAAATTCTCTAACTTCTTTGGAGATAAAGCCTGATCCCTGATGCGTTCTAATAGTTCTAGGTATCCCATGTAGAGCTATGTATTTGCTAAGAAAAATTATGATCGATTTAGCCGATGTGCTAGATGTTATTTGTGCCGATGGGAATTTTGAAAATCTGTCCACATATACCAATAAGTATTTTTTTGTTCCCCATGTTAACGGTAACGGACCGGCGAAATTTAATTCCATTTCTTGATTTGGTTCTTTGACCGTTGGGAGTTTTCCATGATTATTATGGTTTGAGAGGTTTCAAATTTTACCTGCTTCAACGCAATCAATGCAGTTTTCGCCGTGAACTTGGATCTCGCGATAAATTTTTAGCCACCATATATATTGAGTTGCCAGACTCTTCATCGCGAACTGGCCTGGGTGAGCTTCATGTAATCTATGAAGCATTATCGATCTCAAGCATGTGAGGATAACTAATGGGTCGTCAGAATAAAGACATCCTCCGCTGACGTGTAAATTATTAATTTAAGATTTCTAGTAATTTCTCAATTGTGTATTATCTTGTTTACGGTCTTCCTCGATTTCTTTAGTGATTTTTTTCAATACCAAGTCTTGTTTAGATAACAGAGACATAAATTTCGAATCAGATATTTCAGGCCACGAGAATGGAATTATGTTTATTTAACTGCTTTTGAGCTTTTTTCCTTACTAAGTTTTCTTTCCGAGGGATTATCCGGTGGGTTGCTAGTACTTGGTGTTAAAGTATTCATATTATTGATGTTGGAATGTTCAAGTTGTTCAGTATGTTCAAGTTGTTCGGCCATATCTTTCAGAATTTTATAATTGGTTGAAAAATCGATAATATTGCAAGATGGATAGCAGTCTTCCGTTCGAGAATGTAAATTTTGGCACACTGAAATTTTAGAGTCGTCAACGATAGTTTGGAAAGTTTCAGCGGCGTTCAGAATTCGTTTCTCACGTTCTATTTCTTGACTGGTCACATGATCTATCGACTGGCCGATCGTATTGCAGTGTATGACGTCATGCGCTAAGATTTGCTGGGAAAATTTTTTTCTTATTTGCGGCCAAGAATTTCTAGGCATCAAATGGTCAAAACCTAGGAGAGTACTAATTTGGTTTACCAAAGCGACAACAAATTTCTCATCGTCGAGGGAAACTGGTAATGGTTCAAACGATGGGTGTCGGGATAAGTAGTCGACCAGTCCCATGTCCTTGCCCGATAAATGTTCGACGGTAAAGTCGAATGGTAATAATTTTTCCGCCCAACGGGTGAGACGAGAATGGGCCGTTTTTGTGTATTTGTCGTCTTTCAGCGCTCCGATTAGAGCTTTATGATCTGTTAAGATGGAGAATTGTTTGCCCAATAGGTAGTTTTTAAAATGATCTAATGCCCACACTAGACCCAACAATTCGAGCTCATTGGTGCTATATTTTAGTTCAGCTACGATCAGAAATCTGCTACTAGCAAATGCTACAGTTTTCCCAATCCCCCGAGTGTCTTGTTCAACGGACGCGCCCAGTCCTAAATGTGATGCGTCGCATTTCACTCTGGTGTTCAGGTTTACATCAAATTGGTGATTCATTACCGTGTTACAGATTTCTTTCTTGATTTTTTCAAATGCCTCGGCGTGCACCGTGGACCACTTCAATGTTTTATCTTTATCCTTCTGCATGAGTTCTCTAAACGGTGCTGAAAAGGACGCTAGGTTTGGTATAAATTTGTTGAACTGGTTAATCGATCCCATTAGTGATCTTATAATTTTGATACAGCTTGGTTCTTTCAGATTTCTGATTGCGTCAGATTTATGTATTAGTGGTGTCGTCCCTTTTGCATCGATTTTAAATCCTAGCCATTCTATATTATGATTCAAAAATGTGCGCTTTTCTAATTTTATGGCTAATCCTTCATCGTCTAGTGTTTTTAAAAAGTTAATAACTAATTTTTGGTGTTCATCCTCGCTACCCACGGTAGCAATTAAGATGTCGTCAAGATAACAATGAGTGTTTGGTAATTTTTCCGTCGTACGGTCAATTATGCGTTGAAATTTGTTGGGCATATCGCCTAACCCGAAAAATCCGGTTTTAAAACGAATGGAGCCTGTCACGTCTCCCCCTACGATATTGAAGTTACATTGGTTGCTTGTCTTTTTTGATAACGGTATTTGGCTATATGCTTACTTTAGGTCGATCGATGAGAACCAAAATTTTTTTTCGTCGTGACCGCTAATCGTTACTGCTACATACTCGATTAGTTCAAATAGATTCGGCATTTCTTATCTCTAACGAAACATCTGTTTGTTCAATAATTTTGAGTTTAACGCTAATTTAATTGATCTGTCCCTTTTGGCTGTAAGTACCATAGGGGAGATGAAACAATCTTCAGAACATCTAGACAACTCTTCAATGTGACCATCTCTTAGTAGTTGGTCGATGCATAATTTCACCTTAGGGAGAGGATGAATTGGAATGCAATTTCCCTTAACCTGTATCGGTTTTATTGGTTCGTTGAAGTAAGCGTTAATTATGAAATTCTTTGATGATTTTTATAAAGTCTGAAAATCGTCTTGATATGTGTGCTTTAAATGCACTTTGTGATGGTGTATCTCGGTCCTGGTCTGGTTTTCTGTCCGATGCAAACTTTTTTTGGTTGACGTCTATCCCGATGGGAGATCCTTTCTGGGTTATCCGTAGCTTTGACCCGTTGGGCAGGGGTTGTTTCTGGTGTAGTTCTATTCCCAGGTTCGGTAATATGTCAGTTCCGAGGAGATTTTTTTCTGCTCCTTCGGTAATAAAAAATTTCTGATCTCTAGCGTCCCAACCCTTCGATCGAATCCTCACCCAAACTCTTCCAATGTTGTTTATTGTGCTCCCGAAGCCTTGTTACACTTTCTTTGTGATTTCGTCCACAGCTTCTATCTTTGAAAATCTATCTCGGTTTTTCAATTCATGAAGTAGATCTTCCTTCATAGATGAAACTGGGCTTACTTAGTCAATCTGAATTTCGGTGTATTAGGAGTTGAAATTTTCCAGAGATACCATTAGCGTCTTTTTAGTTCTAGGCCTTCGTGGTCTAATACAGTTCTCACTCAGCGCTCAACCTTATCCTCGACTGCATTTTTTTGAGTATCCGTGTCCACCGCTAGAACTAAAAAATCATCCAAGTTGACTTCAAATTCGGGATTCTCCTGCGGGTTAGCCCGGGTACTTTCTTTTTTCGTGAGATGTTTGGTTTTGTTCGACTACGTTTGTTTGCGTTCTTGCTGTACTCCTGCAATGCTTTGCAAAGTGACCTTTCCGGCCGGATGTATTGCAGTTTCTATCTCTGGCTGGGCATTTAGTTAGATGTCCTTTCTTAAACTGCTGACCACAGTTACGACATTTATTGTTTTCGACGATATTCAGGGTCGGTTCGTTCTTTACGTATTGTGGTCCTTGTACCGCATTATAGACAGGGAATTTGAGGTACTGTTGGTGAATTTTGGTACCTTTGTCGTGGACAAGTACGAAAGATCGCACTTTTTCTGGGGTGAAGTATTCGAAACATAGTTTCTTTTGTATCTCGACATTTCGCATATTTCTATTGAAAATATCTGTGACTAATTCTGACTCGAGTTCTCCCAATTAACAATTTTTTGCCAACTCAGATAATGTTTCGTGGAATTTCTCTAAAGACTCGTTTTCTTTCTGTCTTCGGCCAAAGAATTTGTATCTTTCGTAGGTTAGATTTGTAGTAACCGTAAAAGTAGTTTTTAGTAATCCCCAGAATTCAGCAAAGTTAATATCCAGTATTCTTTTCCCAGGATTTTTGTGTGAGAAGTTTTTCTGTTCTTCTCTTCCAAGTGCCAAGTATAATTGCGATTTTAATTTCTTGTCGATATCATCTTCGATTTGAAGTCCGTTGAATTTTGCGTTATCTTCTGCCTTTCTCCTTCGTTGCAATCTTGGATAGCTAGTTGGCGACGTTATTCTTTTTCTGCCCGACGGGTTTGATAATCGAAAGGATCCATTGGTTCGGCCATAGGGTATGCTAGTTCGGGTCTTGACGGGGGGTTGATTACGTCTTCAATGTCCACGGAATCTTTCGCGATGATTGTTAGTTGGAACTTTTCTGCCCATTTTTCCCAGTCGTGCTGGTTTTAGCTTGAGGTGTTGTTCCAAGAAAACTCTAGTCCTCGTAGGTTCGACTCATTTGACTGCGCCATGTTAAAAAGTTAGTATAAAACCGTCGATTGGTTAAATCGGTTAAACTTAAACTAAGACTAGCTTAAGACTGGTTGGTTTTAAGATCCCTACAATTTAGTGTAGGCTTTTATCTAAGACTAGAATAAAAGACTAAGGCTAAGTAAACTAAGCTAAGAGTTAAGTAAAAAGGTTGAATTAAGAATTAGTTGCACAGAATTGGTTACGTATCAATAAAGATTAATGATCGGTCTCCAGATCTATCAAAAGCCGTTGCGCTTTTGGCAGGTATTTAAATTAGCATGGTCATAACTGAGTATAACTTACAGGTTAAAATGTCGACAATAAGATATCACATTTGACATATAGTAAAATGATAATTTAAAAGCACGCACTTGAATCTAATCTTTAAAACTTCTGCAAATCATCTCTTCGAACATTCTTTTCAAGCAAATATACTGAATGATAATGTGTTCAAACTTGTTGCAAAAAATGTCAGTTGGAGTGCGTTTGTCGAATATTGAATGCAATTCTCACAACCTGCTTCAGTCAAACCATCTCACCAATAAAGTTTATTTTCCAAACGATATTTATTCCCTCCCCCTAGCCCCAATTACCATTTATGACCTGTTGCCCCAGGGAAGATAAAAACTTTTTTGAGGTCCAAGTGAGTCTCGATAAAAGAAACGAAGTAGTCAAGTTCGAAATGTTCTGAAATGTGTTTTTTTTTTAAAACAGTCTTACTTTAATTATATTATACTCATCTTTTTTTTTACAAAAATAAAATTGTTTCCATAAACATGATAATCAATTATCATGGACAAGTTGTTGTTAATATTGAAATTGATTGGTATGATCAATGGTAAACTGTTTTTTATGTTTTGAAGACACTGGCAAGGCAAGCTCATAACATTTGGTTTTAAATTCTGTCTCTCCTTTTAAGGACTTTCTCCATTTTTCTGGCATAAAAATAAAACCAAAAAATGAAAACTGATCATTTTACCTCCTAGAACGGGAAGTTTTTTTGGCCTTTAACCTTCATTGCCGCTCTTTAAGGAGAAAGTTGTCAGCTTACTAAAGTGTTACAGGTTTAGCATGGAGTGAAAAAAAACAAGGCAAAACAACCAAAACACAAACGATTCGCCATGTCGTATGTGATCGGAATTATTTCAGTATCCATAAAAGCAGCTTTTCTCGTATCTCGGCTAAATGTTCTGACTGCCGTCGTTTTTTTGGTCTCGACAAGTTTTTGCAATACTTTATCAAACTAAACTTTTTAACTGTCTTTTTCAAATACTAGTTGCTATAAAATGTTAGTCCTATGGAAAACTTGAAACTAATATGACTGAGATTTCCCTCAGTTTGAGTAGGGAAAACGGTATTGTAAAAATTGAATATTGAATTAGATATGATATATAAATAGATAGAATAGAGTAATGAATATATGATTAACGATTCCAGATTGAATGTATTGTTTGAATGTTTATTATGTTTTACGACTAGATTTCACACTTAAGGCTTTCGCAAATGACCGCTTCAGATTCTCAAGTGATAAACGATTTAGCTGGTGAGATTTGTCCTTGAATCAATTTACTGCACTATAAGTAGATAATTAGGACATAGTTAGGTAAGACAATACATAACTAAATAGAATATAATGAGGTACCGAAGGTCGCCTCATGACACTTCCCCCTCTAGAAAAAATTTATCGTAGTATAAATTTCAGAATGAATCAGGCAGAATAGTGAGGAAGAAATTGAGCACAATAATAGGATAGTGATAACCAAAGCAATAGGCCAATATAGCAAAGTTTACAAAGTTTTAAAGTTCAAGAAGTTTTATCATGCTCTTCGATTCTAGTTTTCTTAAACGGAGTAGTTTGCTCCTTAGTTCTGGGGTGAGCAGCGTAGTAATAATCTGATCGGTGATTGGTCGTTGTGACGAAGACTCCGCAGGGTCGGATTCAGTTACACTCTTAACTGAATGGCGAAGAGGATCTCCATAAAACCTCGTCGGTTTTTTAGACCGATTAGAAGATCTGTTAGACTCGCTCGTAGATTGGGAGGTAGGATTGTCAACCTTTGCCGGGTCCTTTGCTGCAGTCTGAGGGACAGTGTCGGAAGTCTGTGGCTGATGCGTGATGGGCTGATCCTGGGGTGTTGCTAACGCCCCTGTAGGAGATGTCAAGGCGGGGTTAGTTGGAGGGTTGATACTCGGAGCTTTCGACGTAACAATCACGGGAGCCAATCCTTGAGGCGTTGTAACCGGAGCTTCCATCAACTCGGGCTGGGGACCAGTGATCAAGGAGTCCTCGCTTGATGACTCTGCTGTTAAGTCAATTACCTTGCCCTTTGAAGGTTCATTTGTCTGCCTTGTAGCTGGAGTAGTAGATATCTGAGATTGGGGCAGAGGAGCAATCCGTCGCTGTAAGCGTTCTCCCACTGTGCCAGGCGTAGCTGAAAACTTAGGGTGGTTAAAATTATGTCTTAGGCTTAAGTGATTTTTTCGATAGACTTTCCCTTTTTCGGTAATGTAAGTATGATCCGTAACACGAGTAATCTTGATTTTTGCTAGTTTGAACAGAGGCTTTCCCGATTTTCGATCAAGAACTTTCCGAAAGATTTTGACTCTTAGAGGATCTTGTAAAACTAATTTTTCTAATTTACGTGTTTTTGAGAATCTTTTGGGCCTCGAAGAGGACGACAAATTCATTCACTGTGAATGCGAGAGTGCTGGTGCTGACGTATCGCGGACGTTGTCCTAATAACGTAGGGTTCTCTTTGTGATCCCCAATTTCAGCGAGTTTGCGAGGTCACTATTACGAGCCGCCAATTCACGGAGAAGTTCTTGTCCTTGTGGAGGCACATTCCGTTTCCACAGCTTCCAGGTGTTAGCTGCCTTCGCAAGAATCTCCAAGGCTTTATACGGTTGACTATCTGCTATACGCTCGCCCACACCAAAGAGTGGCGTGAATTTGTAGGGGTTTTCTGGGCTGTGTGACGCTCCTCTGGGTACAACTTTAGCCCTATCGCGGCTGTAATCCTGGCTTGAACGCTGCTCCGGAGTTAGGAGGTTCCTCTCCAGTCCTTGCGCTGAAGTAGGAAAATGAAAAAAAATTATCACGTTGTAACGAAAACTCAGTGTTGGGCTTCCTCCCAAAATGTAACTCAAAAGGAGACACTTTTAGCGTAGAAATGCATAGTTTTCCGAATATCGTCGATGATTTGTTGTAAAGTTGAATTCAGATTTTTAAAATTAGAATCTAATTTTTCTGTTCCTAACTTCCGTTTTTTGGTCTGGATCTATCTCTCCACCAGCCCACAACTCCGATGATCCCCCACCGCTGTGAGGATGTGTTTAATGCCTCTCATTTTGCAAAAAAATTTTCGCACTGGTTGACTTGATTATCATCACCGAAGGGAACTTAGAAAAACGATCTATGGCGACTAAAATGTAGATTTTCCCCTTCTTATCATCTGTTAACGGACCCGCGAAATGAAGTTGCAGTTCTTGATTTGGAGCTGACAACGTTGGTAACGGCTTAGCTGAGTTATAAGTCGCGGACGTTTTGATGTTCTTACCAAATAGAGTACACTCCGGGCATTTTTCACAGACAATAACAATCTGGCGATCGAGAAATGGCCACTACACATACTCCGAGGCGTCCATCATGGCCGCCTGGCCTGGGTGCGAGCGATGAAGTCGAATCAGAATAGCACTTCGTAATAGCACTTCGTAACTGTTCGGGTATGGCCAGTTTGTTGTCTATCAGGACACAGTTGTTCATCACCGCCGCTTTCGTCCAGAATTGGCCATGTAAGCCCCCAGTTTGTTAAAGGATTGCACATCCTTATTGATGATCGCAGTCCTCATCGGTCCGAGGAACGGGTCTTCTCCTGTCAGCTCTCCCAGCAGATCCACATCGAACAATCCGGGCAATCCGACCACCTTCTTTTTGTCCTGAGTGACCAGCGGTTTGTGGTTATTGATGGCATTAACCCCCATTCTAAGTATCTCTCCTCGTCTGGCCTGTCTCGTTAGCCGCTGCCTCCGGCACTTATCGAGGAAATGAGTGAGGGCCTTTTGCGTAGTCTGTCCTCGAGTAACCACGAAACGTTCTCGAGAATGTCTCTGCCTGGCAATGTTTCGCGTACGTATTTGATCAATACGGCTCGGGCGATCCATAGGGCGAACTGTAGATAGTCTGCGTCTTAGTTGACTGGAGGTGCGAAAATTAGGGGAACTTGTAGAAAAATTTTCAACAAAAGTGAGGAGATTTGTTTGTTCGATCGTATTATTTGCAAAGTCAATAGTATTAGTAAAAGTATTAGAGTTATTTATAGTAGAGTTAAGAGTAGTATTTTGAGCAAGATTAATTGAAGTATCCATATCGTGACTGATTTCTAAGATGTAAGGTCGGAGACAATGAATTTGAGCAAAAACTTCCGGTTTAGCGTATCTCATTTGAATACTGTGCTGTGATTGGTCGAGAGTACCAGAGCATGAAAAGTCGACCTCTCGCGACAATGATATATACTCACAATTTTGCATACGAGCATATGATTGGCTGGTTGACTGAGAGCATGAATTGACGCCCTCTAGCGGCGAGGAATTATGACTATAAATTAGCATATCTTTTGAGATTGGTTAACAGGTTGAGTACTATTCGCGACGCCCTCTAGAGGCGACGAAATAAACTGTTTGCCAAAATATGATTGGTCAAATTAATCGAACGTTGGTTGGTCCGTTGTATTAGTTAAGAGGTAGCTAATGTTGCCTCCAATTTCACCCAACGATCTGATTGGTTGAAACTGGTTATAATTTGAAATTTGCCCCACCGGCACTATTTGAGGTTTGCAATGAGTACTAATCGAATTAAAAGCATTGTGAAAAGCTTGAATAGATTTAATGACAAATAATTCATCATGCGATGATGGCAACGGTGCTTCAAAAGTCGGGTCTCTAGACATATAATCGACGATGCCTAGGGAGGAACCGGGTATATGTTCGATTTGATAATCGAACGGAATAAGGCGGTCCTCCCAGCGAGAGAGTCGTGACTGATAAGATTTCTTACCATACGTTTCATTGAGGGCGGAAGTGATGGCCTTATAATCGGTTAGAATAACAAAACGTTTACCAAGTAAGTATGTACGGAAATGTTCGCACGACCATACAATAGCCAGAAGCTCTAAATCATTGGTACTATACTTGATTTCCGCGGAGTTTAGAAACCTAGAGGCAAACGCAATCGGGGCCCAAACATTTGGCTCCACTTCTTAGAGCTCCCCCAGCCCGCTATGACTTGCATTACATGTAACTCGCGAAGCTTTCGAAGCATCGTAGTGAAACAAATTAGGGATGTTTGTGATGAGGTTTAAGATCTTCTAAAACGCAATAGTTTGCTCTTCCCCCCACAAAAAGGATTTCTTATTCTCCGCTTTTAGCGAAGCTCTAAATGCGAATGTATATTTGTGCAAATCCGGGATGAAACGTTGAAGATGATTGAGTGTCCCCATAAACGATCTTAACTGTTTAAGGGTTTTTGGTGGCAACAGGGATTTGATTGCCTCTATTTTTGAGAATTTCGGAGCGTAACCTTTTTCATCGATTTCATACCCTAACCAGAATAGCTTGTTAACTGAAAACTCACATTTACTAAGTTTCAGCGCCCATCCTTCTTCATCCAATCGATTCATGACTCTTTCGACTAGTACATTATGATCTTCAACTCTTCCTTTAGTGACAACCAGTATATCATCGAAGTAACATATGACACCTTCCAATCCTTGTAACAATTGTCCATCGCTTTCTGAAATTCCGTAGGCATGTCCGTCAGTCCGTGGAAACCAGTCTTGAATCGATATGTGCCTGTTGCCTCTCCGCACAAAATACTAAAGTTACAATGACTACTGGTAAAGGTAATTGACTGAAAGCGTATTTAAGGTCAAGATAAGTAAACCACACTTCCACAGGTGTGTCTCTAGTTATGATTTGAGCCGCCGAGTCAATCAATTCATGCATATTAGGCATTTGATATTTGTTTTGCCAGATTTGGGCATTCATGAGTTTAGCATTCAGCGCGAGTTTTATAGACCCGTCTTTCTTTGCTGTTAGGACTATGGGTGCGATGTACATTTTTCTAACTTTTCAATGTGCTTGTCTTTAATTAATTTTTTAGTCTCAGCCGTGACCCGATCTTGCAAATGTATAGGGACTTTTCGGCCTTTAACTTGTCTAGGCACCAAAGGGTCTTTGAATTTGTGAATACTTTATGGTTTTTCGACCTCCCCAGCCTGCTGAATACATTAGGGTACCTTTTGACAAAATGATCCCTCCATAACTTTGAGGTCGGGTCCAATTCCTGATCTTCCTCCGCGTAGCTAACTTCTGCCGGTCTGCGTTGCACCGTTTCAATTCCTAATTTCTCATGAAGGTTCAACCCGAGTAGATTTTGAGTACGATTTTCGGAAACCAGGAAACACGCATTCTCGATTTTCCAACCCTTGGATGTAATAGGGATTTCCAGGGAAACAAACGGTTTAATTGGTTTCTTGTTATAGTCAACATAAGTAACGTCTAAAAGGTGTCTCGCGATGTCCATAAATTTAACGTTGGGAATCCGCTTCATGAGTATATCCGCCGTTTTCTTGTTTAAGAAAGATACGGGACAGCCAGTGTCCACCGTAGAATAGAAGAAAGAGTTACCAGAACGTAACTGAATGCTGAGGCTCCTTGGTTGTCCTCCCTCTGTCTTTAGAAGTTCCACATTGTTAATTTGCACAACGTCTATCGCCATGACCCCATATTCCGGCTCGCTTTCACCATTTACGTCAATTAAATTACACTCTTGATCTGTAGACATCTTTTCATTTTGTACCATGTTAACGCGTCGTCTTGTAGTGTTACACACCTTAGCAAAATAACCCTTCTTTTTGCAGGCATTGCAAGTAGCTTCTCTAGCCGACACGACCGGCAATGTTCCAAAGAAAACGGGTTGCCACAACAGTAACATGGTTTATTTTGATTTTGTCGTTGGTTAGAACGGTTTACACCTCCTCCCCGGCTGCTATTTCCTTGACCCTTAAATTGTTGTACTGACAAAGTTGGTTCCTGCTTGACTCGAATAGAGTTTGTAGTATTAGAAGTAGCGTTGTTATGTGGGAGCAATTTCTGAAATTGTTCTGATGTTTTAGCCCCTTTCTCATTCTCCAAAGCCAGTTGTAGAGTATCATCAAGATTAGCTTTTGCTCTGATTAATTGACTCTGAACCTCCACATCGCGAATGCGGCCAATGAATAAATCTTTCAATGTTATCTTTTCTGATCGATCGGCCAATTACACAGCGCAGTTTGAGCGCTAAGTCGGGCATAAAATGATGAGAATGAGTCATTATCCTGCATGAAAATTGTATTATACAACTTAATCCTTTCGACTGTGTAGTCCCGCTCTGCCTTGAAAACATCCTCGAAGCACTTGTGAAAATCAATGAAAGCGCTAGTATTGAGGTCCAGATGAGGGTAAGAATCCAAGAATCGTTTTTTTTCCCTCATTTCCCAGTGCGAAGAAAAGTCGCGATTTCAAACGCGCCTCTGCCTCATGGTAACACTAGTTATGTCCAATGCGATGTCCTTTCCTTCTCCTCTCTTGATTGTACTCATCGATTCTTTTATTTGCTGCTGCTGCATTTTCATCAGTACTCGGTGCTTCGGGCTTCGGTTAAGGTTCATCCACTAACTCTGCTGGGGCAACTAGTAACTCCCCCGGTGAAATGTTGTCTTTGAGACTCACGGCCAAAAAAAACTGTCCCACCTAAGTCTCCCAAATGAAAGGTGGGTTAACCGATGTTTTCGTCCAAAAGGGTGGTATTCCGAGTAGGTCAGTTCTGTCTTCATGCACAGGAACTGCTGGCCGCGCCATGAGATTTCCCTCAGTTTGAGTAGGGAAAACGGTATTGTAAAAATCGAATATTGAATTAGATATGATATATAAATAGATAGAATAGAGTAATGAATACATGATTAACGATTGCAGATTGAATGTATTGTTTGAATGTTTATTATGTTTTACGACTAGATTTCACACTTAAGGCTTTCGCAAGTGACCGCTTCAGATTCTAAGCGACAAACGATTTAGCTGGTGAGATTTGTCCTTGAATCAATTTACTGCACTATAAGTAGATAATTTGGACATAGTTAGGTAAGACGATACATAAGTAATTAGAATATAATGAGGTACCGAAGGTCGCCTCATGACAATGACTAGTAGGTTGATTTTTTAAGAAGAAACTTTTTCGAGTGCGGGATGTAGCGCCACGCTTAACTAATGTGCTATGTTTCCATATTGGAAATGCATTAAATCAGACTGGAGCAAAATTAAATTTTTTTTTCTATTTCGAAGCCATTTATTTCACGTTGATCTAGTGTTGGCCGCTCATGATTTTCATGATTTAACAAATCCAAAGCAATTTTTAAATAAAGAATTCATATAAATAAACGTTATTTGGCTCTTTCCGAGAGAAACTCTGGTAGTCATAAACCCCCCTTGGATTCAAGAGGACAGGAAAAAATTAATATGAAACATACCCATGCAGCAAAGAAGTAGATAAATAGCAGCAAAAAACATGGTAAATATCAATTACTCAATGAAGTATAAGGATTTCTCACAAATTCTAGAGCATATTTTGTGAGTCGTTTTGTATTTTAACTTCAGTTGAACTGAACAATTATTGAGACAAAAACCAAATACTCAGCAAAGTAAACTATTGAAACTCATAAAATTCAGTTTTTGTTTAAAAGTAGGGCTACCATTATGATTCAAAGAACAAAGTTATAAGTTTTATTTATTTATTAGCTTTTTAAGAACTCAACGATAGTTTTGAAACCAAGTAATCAATTGCAGTTTTGTTATTATTGCAACACTTCATTGGGGGTTGGTAAATTAGACGATAAGCAAATTAGACGGAGGTACTTAAAAGGAAATTAGACGGTTTTGCAAAACTGCAATTGAGAGAAAATAGACGAAAGTGATTGAAATTAACTTTGTTTGCACACAAATTGCGTTAGAAAAATAAAATTGTTTGTAGACAACAGTTCAATTTCGGTGGCCAAAAACTTTACAAGTCAATCATGCATAATTTATTCAATTCAAAACTCTCCTGTAATATTCAGATTTGACATTGTATGTTCATTTGAACTAATTGTTTTGATAGTTTTTGACATTTTATGTTCTTTTTGTATTTGTGAAACTTGACTCTTAAGCAAAAATTTTGTTGGCCCTTTCCTTTTCATAGCTTTTTCGTTTAAAATGCCAGATCTGTACAAAATAAATTCCGTCTAATTTCGTTTTTGTAGTATCCGTCTAATTTGCTTATCGTCTAATTTCCTAGGCCCCCACTTCATTTGATACTCATTTTAATAAAATTAATTGCTTATATAAAGTTGGACAATTCCCGCATTCAGTGAAAAGAGAAAACAATCGATTGAATTATAATTATAATTTCACTTTTATTAAAACTATAATTAATTTGTACCCATTATAAAGATAACATTTTCGGAACATTATAGTAAATTATGATCAAATGTAATTTCCTATAATATGTATAATTTCTATATTCCCTCTTATAATGTCCTGTAACATCTTATAATCAATTATTGTTTCGACTTTCGATACGAAAGTAACGGAATCTTTGTGCTCGGGGTGGGTTTTTTTTCTTCAGACAAATTTCGACTTTTTAACTAGCCATTTTTGACGGAATTTTTTTATATCATTTGAAAGGTATTGTTGTCCTGAGATCAAATTTGAAAAGATATTTTACCTGTGACCATTTTTCGTAAAGTTACGGGGGTTTAAAGATTGCCATTTTGGCCAATTTGGGACAACAAACGAGCGATATATTTCGCGCTATTAACGCGTAAGCGGAGAGTTAATCCCTCTTAGAAATCGTTCCAAATTGGTTGCAAGAAGCTTATTTGCCATAATTGATTTGTTACAAGGAGCGAATATTGTCCTTTTATACTTAAAATGGTGTGTGGGGGGATGATTTTTATAAAAAATTTTCAAATTTTAGAATTATTTTTTTCAATTTGTATTATTTCATTTAATTTTTCTAATGTTTTTACTGCTCCAAAAAACTTAAAAGGCAGTCGGAACATTCAGGGCTTTGCCCTGTTACGAGCAGTCTTGTATGCTTTTATAAAAGATTATTTCTCTTTTCGGCGGGTGAAAATAATGCAGAGCAGAACAGTTTTGCAGAATAGGAAAGTTACTGCTTATAAAATCGGACTAGAATAGCTGTCCGCCACTAACGAGACACTGCCGTACACAGCCGACCGGAGTTATGACCGACGCATAGTAACATGGATAAACCCTTTTCCCAGTTTCGTTCAGGTTTTTTCACATTACCTAGAATCGAATAACTAAAATCTTGAAATGGCATTGGACGACATTGATTGGCCAAAGCGTGAAATCGAAATTCTCGCTTAAATATGTGGCCTATAAAAACCCACTGACTTTGTGTAATTGGGAATTATAAACGCAAATAAGAAACGTGTTTTAGATATTTTCTGCCAAAAACGATTACCATAAAACAAAATTTCGAATTTGTTCACCCGATGTAAACTTTGACCTTTATCAGCAGAAGATGGATGTAGTACATCACAAGTAGTATGCTTTTGTCAAAGCTTCAAAAACATTTAACATCATCCTACCGAGAATCAAAAAGCTAGAAAATTCTAGTTTTACAAAAATTTCAGGTGAGTTGTCTTCATCTAAAAAACTCTACTTAAGTTTTTTAAAATGAAAAAATGGGCTGAACATGATTTTGTTTTCTGATGGGATGAACATTTCCTTTCATATTAAACTTGCAAGCAGGCCTACTAATCTGAAATTGGAACGTGTAAATTTGTTAAACGCCATACGTGAGCAAAACAAGCTGTACTTGTTTTTTGTTGTGGGCTCATGTTTGAGTAAAAATTCTCTTTTGGTTTCTCCATTGGATTTTCACTTTTGGTACCCTTTAATGACATTGATTGTCGGGGCATACAAACCCTAATTTTTTTTCTCAAAACGCTCCTCTTAGCAACATACACTAAATAAGGGGATTAAAAAACCTTTTCATGTCTTAAATTGTCGAAAATCGCCCTTCCTGCAAAAAAAAATTGGACTCGCTCCTGATACTTGTAGTTTTGACTTATATTTGGTTATAATGGTTTTGTTTGACACAGAATTTGACTCAGCCTATTTTTCTTAAAATGTATCCGTATAGTTTCGAAGCTTGAAATGTGCTATCATTGGTGGTAACCTTCACAACAGTAACCAGTGCAATCGGAAAGGATGGGAGCCAAAACTGCAACCATTCCTGGTGCTGATAATAAAGCTTTTTTGGCGAAGATCACGAATCCGGAACGGTATTCCAGCGAATTGAGAAGTTATGCTTTTAAACATTTTTTAGCTTCCCGGAATGTCCTGAATTGAATTTAATTCACGCCATTTTTAGATAATGAGAAGCTAGGAGTTGAGGGAAAATGTTGATTCATCTCCGATAGGGGAAGATGATTTTATCTACCGAACAAAAACAATGGTAATATGATATTAAAGTAGTAGCCCTGTTTTCAGGAGTGACCTTGTGGTCTGTGAATACTGAGTGTCAGCCATGAGCTCACTTTTTTGCATGTATTTTAGTTATTTTGAGCAGTTTGACACAGAGCGGTTTGACAGAAATAGTTGAATTTGAAAGTATGTCTGCTTTCTCTGAAACTCGCAAAGCTGGTTTCATGAGTTGTAGAAACTTGGATAGCTCACTCGTTTGAAGGGGGTGAGCAGGGTGCGGAAAAGAGCAGGAGCAAAATGTTCTAGAATGTTCCAAATGTTCATGAAGTGTTCTAGAATGTTCCGGAATTTTTATACGCACATAAGTGATCACTGTGCTTTCTCCGCCTCCATATTCAATAATTAACCCTAATAATTAAGTAACTTACATTCTGGTACAGGTAATTTTGGTACAGATAAATTTTAATCAATTATACTAAACTTAAGTGCTATTTGTATAGGTTTGAGTATGAAAGTTGTAAAACAATCTGGAACATTTTGCTCCTGCTCATTGCCGCGCCCTGCTCCCCCCTCCCCACTCAGCGAGTAAGCTATTCAAGCAACTACTACTTTCATCACCATGATAACCAGTGTCAAGTGTTTGCCTATAACTATGACAGAAAGTTTGACAGAAGCATCTGTAAAAAAAAAAAACCGAATTTTTTTTATCAGCCCAGCGAGAAGTCTTTGTTTAAACCAGCTAGAACAATAATCTGAAAAAGAAATTAGGTTTGTCAAATCCGCAAGGATTAGTTGAACTTGTTATGAATCTCCACAAAACTCAAAGAAAATAGCTTATCATGAGTTATTGTTCAACTTTAAACCTTCACAACAGTATTCAGTTCAATCGAATGCAATGATTAAGAATGGTCTATATTTGGATTTATGGTTTTATTTGACTGATAATTTATTTTATGCAAGAGCCTAGTTTTCCTAAAACGTTTCCGTATAGTTTCGAAGCTTGAAATTTGCTTTCGTTAAAATGAAACTCACATTCGAGTTTCAAAGTTTTTTTTTCTTTTCAAAGTTTCCGACATTTTTTCTCATGGGTTTCTTATTTGGGGCAATTCGACCCTTCTCCGAATTAACCAACACTTAAAATGGAAAAAGGTTGTCAATTTTAAAAACACATTAGAACGCTTTTTGCCTATTTTTCCAACGTTTAGAGTTTTTGAAAAACGATGGGCACTGCTATTTGGAGTTGCAGGTCCTGCAGGGTGTGTGAGGAGAGTTAGTTGCCGGGAGTGTTAGGCCTGAGGTTGGCGGGTTAAATGAGGAGTTGGATTGAATAGGGTAAAAAATGGGGCTAATTGTGGGGGATGGTGGTAAACTCGGAAGAGTCTTTCACTCGGAGGGGTAAACTTACATTCGAGATTCACAATTTGTTGTATTTTTTTGCTTTTTAGAATTTTTGACACTTTTTCTCGTGGATTTGCTAATTGGGACATGTCCACTCTTCTCTCAATTACCCAACCCTTAAGTTCGGAAAACAGTGTTAAAGTTAAAAGATGCACTAGAGCGCTTTTTTCGCCCATTTTTTCAGCGCTTCGAGTTATTGAAAAACATTTAATACTGCAACGGGAGAGTTGCAGGATGAGGAGGGGCGAGGGAAGGGTTAACTGTCGGTAGGGTTAGGTGAAGGGATGGCGGGGTGTAGAAGTTGGAGGGGGTAGGTAAAAAGCGGGCATAAATGTGGTGGTTGGGGTTAAAATTGAGGTGTATTCGACTCGGTTCATAAAAGAGGGCTGAATAACGCTTTTCAAAGTTTCAGTGATTATGAGTATGTTTGGAAATTTCAAAATTTGGCTGTCAGTATTGTAGAAAAAAGGCTTCGACTTCCGCATTAAAAAATTGCAAAATTTTTATTCCATTTTTTAATCCATCAGTTTTCTATAGTCGATTATGAACAGATTGTAATCGAATTAAGTTTTTTTAACATTCTCGAATTATTGTTCCGACTTTCGATACGAAAGTAACGGAATATTTGTGCTCGGGGTGGGTTTTTTTTTCTTCAGACAAATTTCGACTTTTTAACTAGCCATTTTTGACGGACTTTTTTTATATTTGGAAAGGTATTGTTGTCCTGAGCTCAAATTTGAAAAGATATTTCACCTGTGATCATTTTTTGTAAAGTTACGGGGGTTTAAAGATTGCCATTTTGGTCAATTTGGGACAATTAACGCGCGATATATTTCGCTCTATTAACGCGTAAGCGGAGAGTTATTCCGTCTTAGAAATCGTTCCAAATTGGTTGAAATAAGCCTATTTGTTATAATTGGTTTGCTACAAGGAGAAAATTAGATTCTTTGTACTGTATATGGCGTGTGGGGGGATGGTTTTCATAAAAAAACTTAGAAAAAATTTTTTTCATTTTTTTTTAAATTTCATTTAATTTTTTAATTTTGTTACTGCTCCATAAACCTTAAAAGGCAGTCGGAACATTCAGAGCTTTGCCCTGATACGAGCAGTCTTGTTTTGATTATGATCAAATTTTGTTCATGGATTTTAATTTCGTGAATCTATGGTCATTGTCTCACAGAAAGCAAGTAACCAGGGCTGATCCTTTTTTTACGCTATTTTACCAACGCCTGAAATTGTTTCCTTCGGCACTTTGAAGATGTAGGTAACTTTTGTTCAATTATTACAGAAACTAGCCGGCTGGTTACTGGAAGACTTATTGAATCATTTTTTTATTGTGAAACTAACTATTGGGTTTTGTTATTGTGAGTTTTGATGTTCCACGTTCATTGAAGAACACGTTGTGTTCCACGTTGGAATGGCCTTCAAGTTAAACTTGCATTTGTTTGGTCACCTCAGTGTAACTCAATTTTCCGAAATAGAAGAACAATAAAATACCATCGTTGGTGATTGGATCCATTATCTCATGGAAGACGTGGATCTACCTTTGCACTAATTACGTTAAAATACTTTTTGCACGGACATTTTTAAGTATAATCTGAAAAACATATCCAAATTCCCAGGAGGTTTTTGAATCCTTGATTAAATGGTTTTTGTATCAAGTTCTTTCGTTTCAGCGGATTGTTTTCATTTGTAGCAACCAATTTCGCTTTTGAGTGCAAATGTTGTTCGAATTTTACTGATCAAGCTCTGCCCCCGCATGTTGACCTTAACTCTATCTACCAATTTCACTTTTGTTTTATCTCAAAGCCTAAGTTTAATGTTTAAAAGCTGATTGTTAGAGTATAGTAAATGTTTTAGGTTGAGTCTATGACGGTAGATCAACATATCGATGTTTTAATTAACAGAAATAATGTTTAACTAACATTACCGCCAGGCCAGGCCAGTAAAAGTTCTATGAAGAACTACTGAAGCAAACAAATCAATTATCTCATGAATTTATTACTCATGAAAGCTATGGCCTTATTTAGTCGTTAAAAAATTGGAACGAAATATGAAACAAACTGATTCGTATTAAGATCATTAAAGTTTGAAATCACGATAATGTTTAAACTATGAAATTATTTAAATTCGCAGCTACTGAGCTATCGATATTTTGAACTATAGTTACCTTGGCTTTCTGATTTATTTTGAGTAATCTTTGAGTGACCTTTAGTTTTTTTTTCGGTGAAACTGATCTATTCAACAGAAGATCATTTCAATGCATCTCTACTCTAAAAATAAAACTGCTCAGATTATTTTCCGACTTTTCATTGAACAATTTCGTTATTAGTTTTCAGAATTCTAATGTTTCAACTTCTGTTTACGTTTGGTTCATTGATTCAAAGATACTCGGGTATGATTCAATTTCTTATTCTTTTCTGCATGAGTGTCTAAAACTATAGGTTTTGGCGGCAATATCTCTTTAAAATCATTCGGTTCAAACAGTTTTTGTTTCTTTTACAAAAGATTTGAATGGTCAATTTGTATTTCTAAATTATTCACGTGTGCAGTACAACTTCAATACTTGTGATTTTTAGTTTTTGATTACTTCAGGTCAACTTGAATAAAGCCAGTTATTATTATAACTGTCGTACAAACTGTTCGAGCTATAGTTTGCTGAAAACGATAAACCATTGCCTCGACCATTTTTTTCTTGCTTAATTTTGTGGAGCTGAACTACAACACCGTTTTCCTTGTCAGTACTAATTGATAAAAAACTACTGCATTAAATTCAAAAATGTGTATAAACGAAAATCTTTCTAACATGTGTCAACTTAAAAAAAAAATCGTCCCATACAAAATTTTTTGCTATGAAACATGTTTAGTAACGCACTGATTGCATTAATCAGGTTGTTTTAAGCTAAAGCGAAAGACCAATTCTATACCAAAATCGGCAAAAAATTTCTATAAACCGTTCAGAAAATGGCCAAATTTGGAGCAATTTTTTGTCCAGTTTGTCGAAAAACTATAATAATTTTTAGCAATTTATAGCTGTTTGGTTCCAGCATATGAATTCAAATGTTGATTAAAGTAAGGGAAATTTTTCTAAAATCAAACTACTGTCCAAATCAGGCAACGAAAAAAAACGAAGTTTTTTTAGCTACCCAGGTTGACAAAAAAATGCTTATCATACAATTTCATACTACTTCATAGACCAAAAAAACTAGGAAAATAGCATGATAAGGTTTTCATACTATTAAATATTATGATAGGCATTTTTTCCAAACTATGAAATTGTATGATAAGCATTTGTTCCATAAATGAAATTACCAAAAAAAATTGTCAAAAAAATTTGTCTTTCACCCGAAACACTAACCCTGGACTTTTTGCCATAAGAAAACCCAGAGTGTAACTGGCAGTTACCACGCAGATAAACTAAATTTGGTGATTTTTGCCACCTACGTTAAATTTTACATTTTCACATGGAATTATATACCAAAAATGTAACTTTTTGAATATGGCTAGATAATTTTTGAAATGAAAATTTTGTTAGTTATATCTTAACAAATGAAATAAGAAAATAGTAATTGGGTTTCCAAAAAAAAGTTTTTTTAAAAAGAATTTTGGGTTTTTTGGGTGAAAAACTCATCCTGGACTACGTTATAATCACAAAAAATCAAATTTCACATGCAATTTTGTTTTCGCAAAAGTTTATATTTGAGCACAAAAGCATTTGCAACCAAAAAATGGATTAAAAACTTTCTCTCTCAAATTTGTGTTTTGCTTTTGAAAAAATGCATATCATACAATTTTTATGTAAGAAATTTATATGATAAGCATTTTCAACAAAATGCATTCTTTCATTTAAACTGATTTTAAAACTCATGTAAATTCATCCAGAAACATCGTTAAATTGATTTTGAATATTTTATTTTTTCTATGGCAAAATGCTTGTCATACAATTTCCATATATGAAATTTTATGGTAAGCCTTCTTTTGGCTAAAATTAAAAATTATTGTTTTTACTGAGCAGAAAGATTCAAAAGATGGAAAAAGAACAGAAGTATTTCTCTAAAAACGTTTCGTATAGTTTTTAAATTTTGTATGATCGCGTTTTTTCCATAGTCGCCATATATGAAAATAGATGACAAGAATTTTTCTTTTATGGACGTCAAACCGGTTATTTTACCACGTTTATTTATAGTCTCAAGTCAAATTTATTGATCAGAAAATATACCGAAAATTTTTTTGCAAAACAACTGAAATTTATTGGGAAACAGATTTTTTTGAATGCCTTCTTTGATATTTGCAGGTTTTACTTTCAACCTACAAACGGAATCTTTTTTCAGGAAAACTCCAAATTCAATTGAAATGAAAAGAATCCAACCAAATAATATCCATTCTTATCCAGTATAAAATATTTTTAAAATGTTTTCGTATAAAAGCTTTTGCTAGTTTGTTAATTTTATGAATACAAATTTTTTTGTGAAATACTTTTGGGATGGTTCTGGCTATATCTTGAAACATTAAACAAGATTTTGCAAGATTTCTTTGAAAAAAAAAACTCAAGAGAAGCACATTTTTGCAAGATCACAGAAAAGAATTTGAATTAGTTTTGGAATTCACCAAAAACAGTAGTCATGTTAGAAGCTACCGACTGGTTTTGCGGGCACTAATCAGCTGACCTTAATTCAGTATAGAGTGAATTCCATTTTGATTTATTGGAAACAAAATATGGAAAAATATATTGATTTGTATACAATGTTGTGTTTTGCTTCGTATTTAACATTTTTTAGGCAAAAGTGCTAACGAACAAGTAATTATTTTCAAGAAACTTTAACTAGAAAAGCCAAATACTTCGATAATTCTGTGAGTATTTCAAAAACCTCATATGCGTGTTCTTCATTGTTGACACTAAAGTAACACACAAGTTTTTCAATAGCCATTTAGCTTGTGTAATAATGCTGTTTTTTAGTTTTGGGGGCTGTGCAAAACCCTGTGTCTCCATGGGAATCACTCGTAATTGTCCTACAAGATGAATATGATATCCATGGTCGTCAATGTAGAAGATTCAGGTAGTGATAAAATTTACAAAAAAAGCAAATCATATAAAAAAAGTTTACAAAAAAGATAATATTATATTTGACCAGTTTTCACAAAAATATCAAAATTTAAATGCCGGTCTCGCCAGTGATTTTTTTCTTACTTCGAGTGTTATAAGCCCTTTTCCATTGAAATTATGGTAGGTTGATGTTTCTGTTTATGTGATTTTGAAAAAATATATATATAATTTACTTGATACAAAAAATGGTCCCTTTTTTGCAAAAAAAAACGCATATTACCACTTTTGAACAGTATCAAAAACATAATTCTCTGAACTTTTATTACTAACAAACTAATTGAGCTGGAATTTTTTTGACAATTTTTCATCGATGATTTTTCCATATTACAATGATTTTTTTTTCATCATATCACTATATTACAAAATCCACCTTTAGTATCGAATTAATTAAAACAGGCAGATAGTTTTTTTTGTTAACTTTCTTTGGGAAACTGTACAAGTTTTGATAATAGCCATAACTATTGGTTCTTTAAAAAAATTTCGAGTAGACATAAAAAGTCATCTTGACTACATATACTTGTGTAGGTTTGTGTCTCAGTGTGTTTGAATAATTCAAGCGTAATCGTCTAAAAATTTCCGATTTTCTGCGGTCTATGTCGATTGCAATCAAATGCGATGTTGGCCAATCTGACAGCCTTGATTGAAATCCATCTATATATATTTTTTACGGAAAGTACTTAAGAATAAATTTGAACGGGTTTTTAAGAAAACGGATTTTGGCAAAATAATGAAAACCAACAAATTCTTTGCAAAACTGATTCAACTTAACTATTCTTTTTGTTCCAAAACTTTATAAATTTATGTATTAAAGAAAAAAGTTCAATACAGCTACAGAGAGCAAGAGTAACTCAAGGACATGTTTTCGAAAAACAAATGAGTTCAGTAAACCCGGTTTTAAGTTTCGGAAATCTTGTGGGTTCCCGCGGTGATGAAAAAAATGTTATGCAAAATATTTTGAAGTTTTATTTTTATCAGCAAAGCATTTTTGTTAGACACCGGAAAACATTTTAGAAAATTAAAGAAAAAAAATTCTGTTTGGTGCAGAACAAGTCAAGATAATTGTAATCGGTTCTTTTAGGCAAACAAAAACACAAAAAATCAATCGAAACCTTTACCTTCTATTTACTTGTTTGTTTTCCAACTGTTTGATAGTCCAAAAAATTGAATTAATACCGTGTACAATCTGTATAAATTGCAAAAATTACAAGATCGTGATCAATTTCGATCGATTTAACACAATTTATTGGAAATTTTTTGTTACTCAAATCCACATGAAAACGAAACCATTTGAAATAACAGAAAATGGACTTAACAAGATCTTAGCTACATTATTTGTAAAATTTTTATTGAAAATCAAGTCTCTCAGTTCGTATGAATTTGCTGTTGTCATTTCACTTGTGGGTCATTAATGGTCATAAAAAAATCTTTCCTAGTAAAAACGTAGTTAATTTTTTTCTAATTTGACATCTCAAAATTAGTTAGCTTTCTTTGAGTTTCAGTTTTTAGACTTTTCCTCGTTTTTTATACACGATCACTGGTGCAAAAGAAGCTGCTGATTAACATGAAAAGAACGGTGTTTTTTTTCAAAATAATGGTTGAAAAACAACTTTGAGTAACCTAATAAAATAAATAATAAATATCTTCTTCTGATAAGAATGATTTCAAAAAAAATATTGCAATTACATTTTTCAGTTCAAACCAATGTCATTTTTTTCATATCCGAAACTAAAGTTCTTCACTGTTTGGCAAACTAACCAGTTGGAAATGGAAACTACACAAAAGCTTCAAGGTCTAGCCTACAAATCTACAAAACATCAACTTTTTTTTATATTTTCAAAGGGTAATTTTGCAAGGTTAAGTATTGAGACCAAATTTTTGTTTTGGCCTAATAAGTTCACATGCCAATACGACTAAAATTGAGAAAATAGTATAAAAAAAGTTGCCTGTAAATTAAACTTAACAAGGGGGAGAGAAAATGTGCGTTAGTTCAACTGTGACAAAAATCATTAATGTGCGCGTGGGGAGAAAAGAAAAGAATAATTGGGAGAAAAGAAAAGAAAGCAACTATTTTATGCAAAGATGAAAAAAAATTATCGTTTCAGTGGTGTACACTGTATCCACGGCTACTGGTTTGATTCTAAACAAAGCGACAGGACTTATGGGCTTTCAGATGATCAAAATTTTGCTGCTCTGATTCGAGGAAACGACACGTGGAAACTTATCAATTGGTTTTCATTCTTTCCTCTTGGTTCGCAAACTATTTTAAATAATGGTTTATTAAGAATAGTTTTTAGATCAGAACCATTATCCAAATAAATGTTTAAGGATAGTAGGAGAAAAGAAAAATTGACTATAAATGACTTTTGATTTTAGTCAACAAAAGAACGAGGCTTTGCTCAGGTCCTCCCTCAAACGTAGTCCATTTTCGTACGAAATTGAAGGATAGTAGTGATTTAAAACAAATTGCATGGTGAAAACTTAGTTTTACGGGCTCAAATTGTTTCTTTGGGTTGCTGATGAGCTTTGAGAAGTTAATGACAGTTAAAAGAGCTGAAATAACTATTATGACCGACGAATGCACATCAAAATTATGTAGCCAAGTCAACAAAGTTTTATAGTCAAAAATGCTCTCTCTTCTGTTTCTGGTTCAGGATACTTAATTGTATAACAATGAATTATAGATATAATTGAAATATTATTTCTGTTTTAAGATTTAGGTGGTTGCTGCAGTTTTCAAAAGTATCAGTATGGGAAACATGGACGACGTTATGGTGTCTCTCCAGATACTTATTTCCAAAAAATTACCGATCTATCCTCAAAGCGAAAAAACGTCAATCGTCTAAGAGTGAGAAAATTTCGTTTTTTTTTAAAATTAGGACTTGTTTTTTTGAACAACTTCTCGTATCAAAGCAAAAGATATGATCTTTCCTACTGCCGTCTTATCTCTATGAAACAGTATGAGGATTAAATTTTTTCTTCAACCCTCCCGATTACTTGAAAAACAAAATGATATATTTTTCTTCCAACAATTTTGAGATTGAACAATACAGCTTACCTGAATTCAACTTGAACTGATTCATCAGCAGAATTGATTCGTCAATTATTTGCGCGATAATTGACCGAAATTGGCCAAAACATCATGTTTTCACTCTCTTAACTTTATGAAAAGTATCGACAGAAAAACTAGGCGGTCAGAAATATTTTGTCCTTTTCTTTGACAGGCGGAACAATGATAGCGTAATTCTTATTGAGCAACAAATTTTTTCTTATGAACGAAAACATAAAAATTTTGTCATTGCTAGTTTCTTGTTTGACGCAATAGTTTATTGTAAGAGAAAACTTCACGTCAAACAGTAGTACGCCGACATTGTATTAGGAGCCAGGTGATACAATTGCAGTACTGCCCGATTAAAATGATAAACTGTTTTATAACTCTTTTGTCTAAATATGACGACAAAAGTTCCCGCGGCAACCTATATTTCTCTGGCAGCAAAAGAAAGAAAAATAAACAACATTGGCGGAATTACCATTTAATGTTCCAAAATTTGTTCGACACATAACATCAAAAAATGTTTAGGTCAGGTATGACTGTTTGAGTCAACGCAATGTCATTGTTGAAGTTGGTTTTGGGGTCGGAGATCTGAGAGTTGGCGGGGACAAACGAAATAACACTTCATATAGAATTGAAACTAGCATACCTCTGGAACTTCGGATAGCCAAACGAGTTCCCTTTCATTTCGATTTCGCATATGAACATATCAAAGAGGAGTTAACTTATGACTTTTTTAAAGCAAATATAATATGTATTGCAAACTCGTGGATTTGTCATACAGAGTACTAACTTGAATTCAATTTTTTCAGTGAGAATCATAGAAATTTTTTTATGAGGCAAAAATATTTATCAAATAACTTTTATTGAAGCAACGAAAACAAATAATTGAAATATTCAGTGTATGGTTCCTAAAGGAGCGTAAAAGACAAAAAAATAATATAGATAATTTGAATTGCAACAAGCGTACCAAAGTTGCGTCAAGGTTTGAAACAAATGAATTATCTCTGATTTTGAATACAAAAAAGTTTATGTAAACTAAAATTTGATTTCTTCATAATAATTTCAAAGTACAACTCAAGCAATTTTGATACAGTGTTTTGACTTCTTCTCTTTTTTTATTTTGAGCTCGTTAAATTGAAAAAAAAGTTGTTTTAACAAAAAAGAGAAGGTCCCAAAATTTTTTTCTTGCTTTTTGCATTAAAATCCATTTTTTTTTGCCTTTACCAAGAAATAAACGGAAACTATAGTATCACCTTAGGCTAATCTGGAAATATAAAGTATTTTTTGTTAGAAGAACAACATAAACCTGCCTCCTCGCACCTTGCAGAAACTCGTTCTACGAAAATAAAATTTGGTATTTTACAAAAACCCAGTATAGAAACATTTCAACAATTAGCCTGAGTCTAACACCGATGTATATGCAGATAATTCGGTTGACGACAATTGCAGAGTTCATAATCAAAAAAGTTCTTCTGCATTATATCGGTTTTAGTCAGGAGCCTTTCCTGGTTTAAAATTTTTCGCAGTTTTTGGAAAAAAAAATTCTGGAATGCAATCAATTTAGCAAAATTATTATCTTCTTTTTATGACCTGTTTCAATTTGATACAATGTTGGCTCCTCCTGATTGTTTGATAAAACAAAAAGTCATCTATGATGTTTATTTCAGATGTCGGAATTTTGTGCAATTTAAAGGAACACCAGAAGCGCAACGAAGAGTTGCAATCAACGCTTCACGGAAAGTTCGCAATTCAAAAACCTAAAATTAATATCTGTTTTTTCATCTAGATGCATAGAAAGTGTTCTTATTTCTCATTTCTTGTCGCTACCGTCATCGAGCGAGCAAAAAATCGGACTTCATTGCAAAATGAATTAGACATTTGACCAATTGCATTTGAATTTCATCGCAACGATTTTTTGTTTTTCGTAACATTTTGGTAGTTTCGAGCGAAATAGTTTCGAGCGAAACAGAGTAATTTGCAGCATCAAATAACTTACGTCTATCTCAACTTCCAGATAATCAAAACACGCCGGTTACAGACATTTGACAACATACGTCTACTACCGGTCTACGAACAAATTATTTGAATTTTGCCCATAATCGGGTTCATTAAGACCAAAAAAATGCATTTTATTGGCGCTTGCCATCATCTTTTGCCAACCCATTTTTACTTTTAGTGTTCGCAGTTTTTTTCAAGGGTTTTTGAAAGTATCGTCAAAAAAGCCTTAAAAAGGAAGCAAAATTTTTTCTTCTGAGTTTAAAATTTTGTTTCAATGATGCAATCTCGTGTTGGCCAGACTTGACTGTTTGCACGAAATGATGGCATCTTCGAAATCAATGTTAGGTGTCAGAACTTTATACAAGGGTTTGCTTTTAAAAAAGAACCTAATCAGTGTTTCAATTGGTTTGTTTGTCGCATTTCACATTATTTATTTAATTTTTAACCCCATAAACTTCGTCATCTTTTGAAAATTTTGTATGTAATGTTTTTGTTTCTTTGTAAGATTCCATCACAATGCTTCCACAAAAAAATTGTTTTTTTTTATTAATTACACTGCATCAGTATTTGAAGAACCTGTTTTTGGTTTTTGCTAAGCTGAAACTCACTACGCTGAATAGTTTTAGATCTAAGTTTCAAGATATGCCGGGTATAGACACTTTTCAAAAGACAGCCTGAGTCTCGCACCTGTCAAAACACAGAACTTGAAAAATTGTCAGTTGAAAAAGCTGATAATTAAAATATGTTCCAACCTTACATTAATTTTTCTTTCAGATGATATCTTTTTTCTTCATTTTTCTAGAATTTCCGTTTTTATTCCGATTCAACATATGTTGAATGGTCTAGTAAGGCAAAATAAGGCAAGTTAAGTTGAGCTTTTTCATCCTCATATTTTTTCCACGTGATTGTTGGAATTCAACCAATTTGCCTGATTACGCCTCTCTTTGGTTATCTAAAAAAGAAGTCGCCATCTCCGATGCATCTTTTTACTTGCCCGCACCTTGGATTTGTTTTTTCGAATAAGATATGATGACATTAGTTAGGTTAAATTGAATTTGTTTACCTCAAATTTCCATTAGTGGTTGTTGGAGTCCAGCCGACCTTTTCAACTCTCATCCCAATTTGTAAAAAAAAACGTCGCAAAAAATGGCACTAAGCATATGGTGTTCGTACTTGGACCCATTTCTTGATATGATGTCAACCTGAAAATTGTTAACTTGTGTTTTTACCCCGAACATTAAGGAGGCATGATCAGTGCAAACTGTAAGACGTCAATGGCATCGACCAATTTTGCTAGATTTCAAAGAATGGCTCAAAGTAAAAACAAAGATGTGTTTCACCCATTCCGGGATGAGTTATAATTTTAACGCCAGGGATTCGCAGAAAACAATTCAATACTACTTTCATCATTTTTGTCAAACGGAAGAAAATTAGGCGTTTTGTACGATATCCTGAATAACTCCATTCGTAAGCACCGCGGTAAAAACAACCGTAGTTTAAGTAGTGACCAATTTAAGATCCTTCTTTTGGGATACAAAGTTTTTTTTACCGCTTTTGTTACATGCCAACGCAATAGTACTGAAATTATTGGATAAAAACTTGAAAAAAAACAAGTATTCTCGTTCTTAACGTAGTTGAGGATTTTATCTCAAATCGAAAAAAAGAGCTAAGTCAGCTCCCTTCTTTTGAGTTGAAGAATCTGAGGCTATTTAGACGATACATCGTTGACCTAAGTACACTGAAAACTCAAAAAAACGGTAACTTTTGTCGCCTAAAACCTGTAGGGTTATTCAAATTAAACTTACAGCGTTAGGCAAGTAGGTTATCATAACTAGAAGTTAATTGTTAATATCGTTTGCTTCTGACATTTCTTTTGGGCAAATCCTTCATTGAACCACTTCTTTTTCAAAAAAGCACTTCAGTCTCACGATAAATTCGGACATAAATTTTTTCGTTGCTTATTTGCATTTTTATTTTAAATTTAGATTTTTTTTGCTTTAGCCATGTTGTTGTTGACTAAAAGCAATCAAGATTCAAGTTTAGACTAAAACAATGTAAAGGAAACAGTGTGAAGTTGCGTTTTCCTTGTGTCTATCATTTTGGCCGAAATTTTTCAATGGAGCGGTGAATGAGTAGAGAATGCTGTAAAGAAATGTCGCTTAAGTTATTTTTTAATCCGATCAGTTTTTTAAGATTTCAGTTCAAAAGTTTATATCAGCGAGTTTAGAAGTAGGTTTAACTTAAAACAGTAAATTAAAACTGAGATACCAAACTATAAACAAACTAATTCAAACTAAAATTCCTGAAACCTAATTCAAACTAAAACATATCTAAAAGTTTTATAAACTCTGCCCCCACATAAAGTTTCAACTAAATCAGTTTTAGAATTTCATCACACAGTTTATTGTGTTATTTGTTTCGACATTGTAGTCAACTTCCTCAATAGTAAGTCCGCTTTGCTCTGTAGATGCTCATTCATGCCTGCTCCCATAGAAGGCCCCCCAGCTCCGCAACTCGACTGTCCTCCGCTGTACGATTTACTCATCACGGGAGCAACTTTGTCCTGCACTTCTTTCATCTTATTCTCAAACTCGTCTTTCTCTGTCGACTGATTTCTCTCCAGCCAAGTCTCGGTGTCGTTGATGAAATCGCAAACCAGCAATTTTGCTTTGGCGTCCAGTTTATCGGCAACTGCGGGATCCTCGACTGATTATTTCACAATGAATATGTAGCTCTCTAGGGCGTTTTTGGCTGAAACTCGAGCTCGGCAAGCGTCGTCTTCTGCTTTGAACTTCTCGGCATCGGCAGCCATTTGATCGATGTCCTCATGTCGGTTTTGGTCGTTCGTGATCTTAATCGACTCCTTCTTTCCAGAGTACTTGTATCGTAAGCAGTGACAGTCAGCATGCAGTTTGCATTTAACGTCGAAAGACACCTCGATTTTCGGGACACCCCGAGGCGCAGGCGGGACTCCTTGCAAGTTGAAAGATCTCAACAGGTTTTTATCCTTGGTCATTGCTCTTTCTCCCTCAAAAATCTGAATCGTGACTGCTGGCTGGTTGTCGGCATAAGTAGTGAAAGTGTTCTGAGCCCGGGATGGAGTTTTCGTGTTTCTCTCATCAAGTTTCGTCATCAAGCCTCCGGCAGATTCGATTACAAGCGAAAGAGGTACAACGTTGACTAAGAGAACATCATTGATTGCTTTGTCTTTGACGTTCGCCAGAACAGCAGCTTGAACTGCAACTGCTTTATCTGGAATAATAGAGCAGTTCAGCTGTTTGCCATTGAAGAATACGTCGAGAAGGTTCTTGATCTTCGGGATCCTGGTTGAACCTCCGACCAACGCCACTTCGTGAATGTCACTTTTGCTCCACTGAGCATCTTTAAGAGCTCTTTTCACTGGTTCCAAAGTGCTTCGGAATAGATCGATGAACAAGTCTTCAAATCGAGTCCGGCTGATGCTGCTGTAGAAACCGATTCCTTGGTACAAGGAGTCAATCTCGATGGGGGCAGCGGATGACTGGGTTCTCTTGGCATTCTCAGCTGCTGTTCTGAGTCTCTTCAAAGACCTTTTGTTCTGAGAGGGATCCTGTTTATGCTTCCGTTTGAACTCCTCAATCAGATGTCTCACAAGTCGGATGTCGAAATATTTGCCTTCCAAATAAAAATCTCTGTTGATTTTAATTTAAGCATTTCGTCTTGGATTGTGAGAATACAAACGTCAAAACTGCTCCTCTCAAGTCAAAAATGAAGACATTTCTTTCACCAGTCGCCTTCTTGTCCTGCCCGAGTCGAAAATTTTCACCTAATTTAAAGCAAGACTTAAGCAGTTTGAGCGGTTTTTTAGACGATTGCGCTCTTAATCTTGCTTCATGATGAGCGGTTTGAGCGGTTTTTCCAACAAACCGTCCAAACTGCTCAAACTTCTCAAATCTTGCTGAAAAACCTCTCAAACCGTTCAAATCTTGAGCGGTTTTCGAGCTGGATCTCGACCCGGGTGGCCATAGGCCAGTGCAGCCAGAAAACGCTCATGCGCCTTTGGTCGCGGCTCTCTGAGCGTCGTTGAAGTAGTCGGGAACTGTAATCACTGCGTCTTTCACAGCTGATCGCAAGCTGCTTTGGCCGTTTCTTTCATCTTCGTCATCACCATCGAGCTGATTTCCTAAGCGTGGAATCGTTCAATCTTGGCTTTGTACTCGACTTCGACTTGTGGCTTTTTGTTCTTTTTGTTGTTGTTTAGCACCTTGAAAGGCCAGAGTTTGATGTCTTTTTGAACGGTTTCCTCCGAGACTTTTCCAAAATTCGATTGAGCCTCTGCTAGAACTTCCAAAATTGTATTGAACAGAATATTCTAGAAGACATCCAAGTATATTACTAGTCAATGTGCTATAATTCTTTTTTTTTCAGGAAAGAATATACCACATTTTTTGCTTGAATTGCAATCACCGTCGGTGATTTGTCATCAAATATAGCAGGAAAGCTTGCTGTGTTATTTTTATGAACACCTCTTTTAAAATATACTTATGGGACGTGGATACAAAAATGATAGTTGCCCGGGTCGAGATCCCGCTCAAAAACCGCTCAAGATTTGAGCGGTTTGAGCGGTTTTCCAGCAAGATATGAGCGGTTTGAGCGGTTTGGGCGGTTTGGGCGGTTTTTTTGGAAAAACCGCTCAAACCGCTCAAATCTTGCTTAAAAAACCGGCTCTTTTCCAGTTCGCCCCCCCTTTCAAATTCAACTTTGAAAAGCTTATTTAACCTTGTCATAATGCAATGAAATTTGGCGTGGTGAACAAATCAACAACTGTGAACAGATTTGTTCTTCATACTTTACAGCGTAACATCACGCATTTAGCCGTAATAACACGTAAAACAAACATAAAACTCGGTATTTTGAAAGGTGGGAGGGAAACTGGAAAAGAGCCAAAAAACCGCTCAAAAACCGCTCATTTCTTGCGGTGATTTTTGACCGGTTTTTCAAGCAAAATTTGAGCGTTTTTTGAGCGGTTTTACTCCCTCCCCCCAACGTACCCCCTCAACGTATCCAACATCCAACAAACCCCCCCACCAACGTAACCCCCCTCCTCCCCCCCCCCCCCCAACGTACCCCCCCTCAACGTACCCCCGAACCCACGACGTAACCCCCTCACGTTTAACCATCTCCCCACGAAACCCCCAACCACGACGTGCTCCCTCTCTCTCTAGTTAGGGGACATCTAACTCTAGTAAGAGGTGAGGGGGGACATCAACTCTTGTAAGAGGTGGGGGGGGGGGGGGGTTGGTGTGCGATCTTATTATCGATTATTTTTGTTATTTTGTAGAGACTGACAATAAAAATCCTGACACTATATTTGTTGTGCATGTCTAAAACATTGAACATATTCAATAGAACAAGTACAGCGAATATTAAGCTTCCAGCAAGTGCGCATAGACTAACGAATAAGGGGTCTGACTTCGAATCAGAAGATTGCGGGTTCGAAGCCCTCTGTGGTCGACTTTTTATTATTAAATCTTGCGCGGTTTTTGAGCGGTTTTTTTAGATAAGCCACTCAAAACCGTTCAAATCTTGCACGGTTTTTGAGCGTTTTTTTTTAGATAAACCGTTCAAAAACCGCTCAAACCGCTCATTTTGAAGCAAGATTTTGAGCGTAATTGTCTAAAAAAACCGCTCAAACCGCTCAAATCTTGCTTCAAATTAGGTGAAAAATCTCGACTCGGGTGGGTCCCTGTAAAAGCAACGATTAACAAAAATAGTCGGTTGCTGTGCAAGTAGCACAGAATGTTACGATCACATTCATTAATAATTGCAAAAAAGTTTCATGTCGTGTTTTTGTTAATGTCGTGTCAATTTAATGTCGTGTTTCTATTACTGATTTGACGAGAGGACTACAAAAACATGTATAAAGTTAGTGAATTAGGTATAATCGACAACAGTTGTCATATAAAATTAATGTGAAGAAAAAATGCAAAAAATTTCATAAAAAAATGTTCAAAAAATTGTTTCTATGTTTTTTGCACAATAATTTTTTTTTCGTTTTATTGCCAAGGAAAGGCTTCGATGGCTGTGGTACAAAATCACTTTGGATAAAGTCCCTGACCCTTGAGCCAATAGTTACAGGGCTTATTGTTCTTAACCTCATATCTGACGAGAGTGAACGACTGTTACATAGTGTTTTTATGGCGCTCTTGAGTGTTTTTACATCATGAGTACGGGATCGGACTCACTTGACACAGCTCCCGTCTACATGCGCATTCTAGAGTACCAGTGGTACGGTTCAACTGGAACGCGTTGGATCGTATCGTGATAGTTTCCCGGGTTGACCAAAAATGCTTATCATGCAATTCTCATAAATGGGAAGTTTCTTTTCATACAATTTCATACAATTCCATACGTACAGAAACTTGTATGAAAACTCTATGACAAGCATTTTCCCATAAATGGAAATTGTATGATAGATATTTTCTCAATAAACCAAAAATTTTTTGTTCATACTTTCATTTTCTGACAAATTTCGGTTGTGTTTGCAACCGAACACAAGTGGCAAAGACCTTGGTTACTCAAAGCACCAAAGATTGGACGGTCTTGCATTTACAATGCGTGGAAAACGACCTGAATTATCCTCGAGCTGTCTTTCACAAATGATATAACAAAAGTAACAAACTTTTAATTTTTGGCAAAATTTTGCAATGATGGTTATTTTAAGTTTGTGAATTTTCAAATTATCCGACATTGACCAAGGCATAGATAAACACACCATACAAAAAAAATAGGAATTTTCGGGGTTTTGAAAAAAAGAAAAGAAAAAAGGCCAATATTATCGTATACAGGACTACGTTATGCACACAAAAAATTAAATTTTGCATGCAAAAAAATTTTTTGGAAAATGTTAGTTTGCGTACAAAATTCGATTTGCGCTTGAAAAAAAAACAAAAAAAATTTTGGGGGCAAATTTTCAAAATTACTCAGAAAAATTTTTGTGTCGTATATGGAATTTGAATGGTAAGCATTTTTTTCAAAAAAAAGTTTAAAATCAGTTTTTTTTGTCACCAGTCTGTTCAACTGTTCTCAAAAAGCCGCAGAAATGGTTCAATTTTTTTTAATAGTTTTTGAAAATGTATGAAAATTGTATGACAAGCATTTTCTCCATACACTTGATGTATGGAATTGTATGATAATGATTTTTGTTGTATGTAATTGTACGATAAGCATTTTCGGTGTATGGAGGACAACCCGGGTTTTTAGAAAAAAATACAGAAGATTTTCTCGGGTGCGCTTTTGGATACTAGGCGTAGCTAAACGAAGCTTTTAAGTCTTTCTTTCAGCCCTATAACCATAGTTTTTCTTTCAGCAAACTCAGGTTTTTAACCTAATTGATCAATTTTTAATTAACGTACGTTACTTGATTAACTTTCGGCTGATTTGCACATTCTGTCACATAACTGTCTGTTGGTTTATATATCATAGACCAGCCGTAACCTGCGCACAATGATTGTGCGCAGAATACGGCTGGGCTCGTAACCCGCAACTATACTGGCTAGCGTTCAAACAGTAGATTGCAATCTCTCCTCTGAGTTGAAAATTTTTGTCTATGTCACTCTGATCAAGATAGTAGAAAATAGAAGGGCAGTTTCTACTTCAAACATATTAAGGCTATCGTTAATTCTATTGCACAAATCATTTATACATCGCAATACTTTTATAAAGTTTTGTATCTTTATTTTAGACATATAAATGATAAAAAAATCCAAAGATTTGCAACGTTTTAGACAATTGCACAATTATAAGCCATATTCACATTAAATCACATTAACTAAAATCGCCAACTTTCAGGACGCAATCCAATTCAGATAGTTCTCATTAAACGATTAAGTTCTGAGGTTTGAAGAATTGGGTTATAGTTTTTCCTAGCTGTCTTTGTTCGCCGAACCGAATGAGTTGTCGGACAAGTACAATATTGAGCTGTCACTATAGTACCAAGGGAGTCGAACCTCTGATTGTTTTCGGGATCGCTATTGCACCTGAAATGAGGCTTTATCAGTTTTATTCAAATACTTTTTTGCTTGATCCAATTTGGAAGGATGTCCTCAGAAAATTTCAGAAAGACCAACTTTTTCTGCTGAAACTATAAACCACGATTCGGTTGAAAGCTTCCACAAACGCCCAACATCAAGACTTCTCGTTCCAGAGCGACGCCCTGTATGTTCCGACTGCCCTTAAAACCTTAAACGTCATTGAAGTAGAGTTCGAATTACAACAATGATCAAATTTTCAAAAAAAAACTAAAGTTTGTTGTATTCTGATTTTGTTTTTGGAGAATCATCATTCCATTATATTTTGCTACGCTTTCATAGGAAATGCGGAATATTTATGCTTGGGTGGTTTTTTATTAGTCACCTTTTGACATTTTAACTGGAAATTTGTAGTATTTGAAAAGTATTGTTGTCTGGAGCCCAAGCTATTAATTTTTTTTGCCTATGAGCAAGTAATTTGGTCGTATTGATTAGGATAGAAATCGATAAAACCCTGTAATTAATTTTTGCATATACTTCTCGGGGTATAAAATGGAGAAAAAGTGCACTCGAAACATTCAGGCCTTCGACCTTACATCCCGGGTCGAGATCCCGCTCAAAAACCGCTCAAGATATGGGTGGTTTGAGCGGTTTTTTAGCAAGATTTGAGCGGTTTGAGCGGTTTGGGCGTTTTTTTTGGAAAAACTGCTCAAACCGCTCAAATCTTGCTTAGAAAACCGCTCAAAAACCGCTCATTTCTTGCGGTAGTTTTTGAACGGTTTCTCAAGCAAGATTTGAGCGGTTTTTAAGCGGTTTTTGAGAGGTCTTATAAAGAAAACCGATAAAAACCAACAAAAAGGCCTGGAAAGGTAATGTGACCCCGGGTTGACCTCCATAAACCGAAAATGCTTATCTTACAATTCCCCACACCAAAAAAGCTTATCATACAATTGCCTGCATCAAATGTATGGAAAAATGCTAATCATACAATTTTCATACAATTTCAAAAAACCATTGAAAAAAGATTCAATCTAGTTTCGGTTTCTGAGCGGTTTTTGAACGGTTTATCTAAAAAAACCGCTCAAAAACCGCGCAAGATTTGAACGGTTTTGAGCGGTTTTTTGGATAAACGGCTCAAAACCGTTCAAATCTAGCGCGGTTTTTGAGCGTTTTTTTTTTAGATAAACCGTTCAAAAACCGCTCAAACCGCTCATTTTGAAGCAAGATTTTGAGCGTAATTGTCTAAAAAAATCGCTCAAACCGCTCAAATCTTGCTTCAAATTAGGTGAAAAATCTCGACTCGGGATACGAGAAATCTTGTTGTCATATCGTAGCCGGCTTAATCTTTGGCTGGCTTAGACGCCATCAAAAGTGTGATTGGTTCTTACAAACTCTTTAATAGTTATGCATGCATGCTTGTAGTGTGTTCGAAATGAGTTCTTTCCGCAAGGGTCCATCAAAACCAAATCAAGTTTGTGAGATTAAATGCTATGTTGTTTTCCTCGCCTATACTTGGTGAGGAAGTTTCGACGACGGAAGGTTCGAATGATGAAAAACTTTCCGAGTAATTAAAAAATACATATAAGAGCTGCTTAAGTCATAAAATTTTGTTCGTTGAAGGGTTTATGAAATCGGGGCAAAAGGACGTTTTAGCGTTTTTATAGGCAGTTCGTCATGACTGGTTAGCTCACGTATCAGCCCAACTGTGGTTTTTCTTGCAATTCTGTTCTTTGCTTTTTTTTAAATATTCAATTTAATCAATCGGGGTTTGATTACTTTCAAAGAAATGCTACCAATTTCTTCTCGATTCTTGAATATTTAATTCGGATTTGCTAAATTTATTTTTCCATCATTCAATCATGAGAAAGTCTTCCCAAGTTTAGTATGTTTAGAATGTAGTCACTGAATTAACTAAATCGAACTAGTATCGTCCTAACGGTTAGTAATTCTTATCGGATCTCTTTCACTAATTCTCCCGTTGGTGTCTAGTAGCGAATTGGAACCAATTTAGAGAATTTAATAAACGGTTACGTTGTTGTGGTCTGATGTTTTTTGTACTTCATTTTAATCATTTTCTTTCCAGGTTTTTGTCTGACCTTTAACATAATATTTTCCTTCTAGCTGACTTTTTAATTAGTGTTTTAACAATAAAGTAATTCACTTTTTCAAGCTATCCTCATTTCTTTTAAATTGAGTTATTTATAGCAATAGAATATTTATCATGATGCAGCCAAGCAAAAGTGAATCAAGTGTCAGATGCGTTCCAAAATTCTGACAGAACCACACAATTGACCCCTCAATTCCGTGGGAAGATTGGAGAGATCTCCTTCAATTAGCAGTATTAAATAATGAGAATAAAGATATAGATCTTTTGCTAAATCCAGTGGAAATAATTCCGACTACTCGCTTATCTTAGAAAACGCACTTGAGGGCACCGAAACAGACGATTCATTTCGACAACCGAAACCGACAATTCAAAGCGACAACCGTCCGGACGAGTCTGGCAAGAAACTGAGATCATTGTTATATCCATCCTTCGGATCAGGAGGTAAAAGAGTTTTTAATAAAAAATTCACGAGGCCAAGGTTCTCATTTGCTCATCCAGAATTGGCTTAACGATTTTTGGGAAGTTCTCGCAACCACGTTTGTCGAAAAGGCAAACATTACTTTTGAAAGACACACGCTCTTAAACAGGAAACACAAAAAAAAGATACTCTAGAACAGTTTGGGGTACCTTGGCAGAAATTGCAAAGAACGGCGACATATCTTTTGGAGAGGATAAATGGATAAGGGATATTTTCGTCAACAACGAAAAAACTACGACCTTCAGAGAAAAAGTATCAGAGAAACTCTTGCAGACAAGAAAAGAATCAGCAACCATCTGAAAATGCCAAGCAATTTTAAAACATCTGGAAAATTTGTACATAACAGCAGAAGACAATTAATGTCAAAAAAGAAGCAGCAACGATTACTCTGTGCTAAACGTTACAACTATTTATGGTGAAGATGGAAAGTAAATGAAGAAATGTTATGAGTAAGAATTCGAGTAGATTCTGCCAGTCCCGTCAGTTTCATAAAGAGAAACGTTTTACGCTATTCGAAGTTGGGAAACTATTATGTTAAAATACATCCAGTGGACCAAGAAACCAAGGCTGTTTCATGCGAACTCACAGACACACCAACCAAGATCATCGGAAAAATTGTAGGTCCAATGGATGGTACAATAAAGGTTGCTCCTTCTTCCTAACAGAAGATCAGGAACAAAATATCTTGGCAAAAACAACCTCCCTTCATTCGGAATAGAACTAGCTCAGAAAAACTGCCCATATCACATTTTTCATCACATAATCAATCTTTTCTATAAAACCCTTACATCCCTCAAAAAAGGATACAAAAAGAATTTTCAACAAATTCATAAGTTCATTCATTCGGATTGAAAAAATAAAGAATCATTGCAATTAGTTTTCGTGCCTTAAGTTAAGCTTAAATAAGCTATTGTAGGCATGCGCGCTGAATTTTTCAGCTCAAAACTGAAACAAAAATCAAAATGAAACTTCCAAAATTGGTTTTGTTTGGCACTGAGTAGTTTTGAAAACTTTTAAATAAATTTTCCGAATCATGACTGAACGGGCTTCAAAATCATACATTCCTAAACTCATTCCAATGATCTAAAGTGGAATTTGATTTTGCGTGGAAAACAAAAAGAAAAAAAGAAAGAGTTGAGAAAAGTATCGTTTTAATGCCTTTTCAGTCATGATTCGGAAAACATTTTTTAAACTTCGAAAAACTACTCAGTGCCGGAAAAATCCGGTTTGAAACTTTAAGTTTTGATTTTTGATCTAACTTCGAGTTAGTAAATTTGGCGCGTAGGCTTACAGTAGCTATTTAGTCTTCATTTAGACCACAAAAACTTAGTTTTAGTCAAATAAGGATTTTATTGGAGTTTTTTAGCGCCATTTTGGTATCAAAACTTAAAAAAAAAAAAAAGTTATGAATTTTTTTATTTTTTTTTTCGATTCTTTTTCATCTGCTTAGACTGTTTTCGCAAAAAACTGTTTTCCAATTGGCCTAGCTGACTATGAACGTTTAACATGCCTCATTTTAATTTTTCGTGCATATTTTTTTTCTACCACTCAAAAAAAATGACACTGATTTGAAAATAACAATTACTCAACATTTTTTTAGACTGGTTGAATCATTCTATGCTAATTGCATTGTAACTAGCTATCCTTTTTGATTTTTAAAAATTTATAGCATTTTTACCTTTTGAAACTTGATTATCTTTTGAAACTTGAGTGATTATTTGGTTAGGCCGCTTAATCAACGACAACTGACAGTTCTTAGGCTCAAATTTTTGAAAACTTCATCTGATATTTTCTTAATTTCATCAAATTATTTATAATTTTCTCATTTGCAAGAAAACATTGAATGGAAACATTGAATCATCTCAAACAGATGATTTTTCAGGAAATAGATTTGTTTAGTAGAGACCAGACAGCTGTTAGATCATTTTTTGCTCTCTAAATTCCATAAAAAAATAGTAATAATTGGACTTCCGAAAATGCTTTTTCAGAAAATTTCAAGTTGATAGTATTAGCTGATCGGAATATCTACCAATTTGCACGAAAATTTCCCATCAATACCTTTTTCACAACTTTTTCGTAAACGCCTTGAAAAAAGGATCTACAATAGACGCTACAATTTTTCGGAAAAAAGCTTGCTAAACAAAATCAATTCTGTTTCAGATCCAAAACTATTACAACAGATGCTTTTTATTGTTGATTGATAAAAATAAGCATCGTTGGAAAAACCACTCGGTTTTAAGTTGATGCATCTGAATAAACTACAAAACTTCTGCTTCTGTCGCATATCGAAATTATTACAAATTGCTGAGGCATATAAGCTAGAAAGGTCTTCTTCTAGTTTGATGAAATTTTCAATTTGAAAAACATCAAAGAGCGTACGTTTCGAGGCATAAATCCAAATTTGATGGTATAATATTCGGATGTTCACAATTTTCAGAGTCAATAGCCACAACTATTAAAATCTTATATTTCATTACGAGGCCAAACTGTGCACTGGATAGGAGCACAATTTTGGGTCTGTATGTTCCTTGATTCCAGAGACAAGTCTTTAAACATGTGAAAATTTTGTCGGAACGATCAAAGGAAAGTAAAGAACAAAAGAACAACAAAGGGAGCGTCCTGGTTGCGGAATCCGCTTACAACGCACAAAATGCACAGTTTGGCCTCGCAATGTTAAAAAAGAAAAACCAGCCGCTCTCAACTAATTACTGAGATGTTTACGTACGTAGATGATGAAGTTTTTTCAAGTTTAGTTTTTTTTTAATTTCATAAGACCGCCGAAAAACCATAAACGCAGCAATTTTTTGTTTCTAGGCAACTAATAAAACCCACTCACTCGAAGACTAAGAAAAACAGCTTTGGTAAGAGGTCAGGTGCAAGCATTTGTACAAAAAAAAATCATTAACAGCTAGTACATATAGACGATTTATCCACAAGGGAAAACATTAACAGAGGAGCTGTTCAGCGATTCACGGAGAACTGCTGTTGTGCCCCTATTTAATAACTACTTCCAATTCTTTCGGTTATTGTTCTGGGCTGAGTAATAAATAATGACTCAACTCAAGCAGCTAGCACGAGTTGAATTTTCTCTCTTTGATACGCTTGAAAACAAGATAAGCAAGACTGCTCGTATCAGAGGCAAAGCCCTGAATTTTTCGACTGCCTTTTAGCAGTAATAACAAGAAAACAATAAATATAACAAAATGAATTGACACTTTTTCGCAATTCAGTTTTTCTGTGAAAATCATCCCACCAGACGTCATATAAAATTTTTAGTGACAGATTTCTCTCGTAGTAACAAATCAATTATGGCATTTAAGCTTCCTTCATCCAACTTGGAACGATTTCCAAGACGGATTAAATCTCAGCGCGCTAAATATCGCGCGCTAACTATCCCAAATTGGCCAAAATGGCAATCTTTAAACCCATATTACTTTACAAAAAATGATGACAGTTAAAATTTTTTTTCCAAATTTAAGCGCAGGACGACAATACCTTTTGAAAGATTTAAAAAATTCCTTCAAAAATGGCTAGTTAAAAAGTCAAAATTTGTGAAGAAAAAAACCCACCCCACTCCGTTACTTTCGTTACAAAAGTCGGAACAAAAATAGTCTAATGATTTTTTTCAAAGCAACGAACGCTTTCTCAGGAATTCTAAGAAAATCATAAGTCTTTCAAACGATTTATATAACCTCACTTGAAAACAATTCATTATAATCATTAGATGTAGCGACAGGGTAATATGTACATCAATTAGAAGAAATTTAGAAAGTCAGTAAGCCGACAAATTTGTCAAAACTTCTTCAGCATGCTACTATTGATTTATTTAAAATAAAATAAAACTAAAACAAATTTTGAAAAAGTAGATTTATTCCCGGACAATCGCAAGCAAGTTGATTTTGTTTTGTCCGGGGAAAAAATCTATTTTTTCCCGGACAATTGTTCCAGTTAGAAAAATCAAATTATTCCAGTTAGAAAAATCTAAATCTGTATTAGCAATCATTGCAATACATGTAGTTTAACAAAACTTCCTACTTATTTACCAGATCAAGTTTATCTGAAGCAACTTTAAACGATTAAATTGTCTGAAAACTAAACTTCTTAGCTGTTTATGAGCATGTATGTTTAGTTAGCAGTCTACTTACAGAACACACACTTTCAAATATATTAGATAAATGACATTACATTATAAAAAAATGATCTTAAATGATCCATGACTTATTGGAGCATTTCAAATGCATAAATATCTTTCGATACAAGTTGCTTGAGAACAGTTTCTTCGTCACCGTTTAAATACTGGGACTTGATTTTAGCTAAATCTTCCATTTCCATTTCAAATAGTTTGATCAAAATAACGCAGCACTCTATGTTGGAAGGGTTCATATGGAATCCTTTGATCGCAAAACTTAGCGCGTCAAGAGCGAAATAATTAACTGGTAGAGCGGCTGATAGTTCTAAACAACTACGTGCAGCACCAGCACATTCGTTGGATATTTCTTCGCGCTTCTTCCCCCGAACAGCAGGTTTCGTCTCCGTGTTCAAAATCTGTTTATATTCTGCCAGGAGAGGACAAATTTTTGCTTTCAATTTTTGAATAACTGACCCAGCCGAGGACATCTTAGCGACTACTTCCGTCAGTTGATCAGTCTAAAAACAAAACAAGACTGCTCGAATGAGGGCGAAGCCCTGAAGGTTCCGACTGCCTTTTAAGGTTTATTCAGCAGCAGTAATACATAAAAAAAATTAAATGAAATAAGATAAAATGAAATTTTTTCCTAAAATTCCCCCCACACGCCATATAAAGTACAAAAAGATAGATTTCGTTCCTTGCAACAAATCAATTATGGCAAATAAGCTTCGTTTAACCACTTTGGAACGATTTATAAGACGGATTAAATCTCCGCTTAGGCGTTAATAGCGCGAATTATATTGCGCGTTAATTGTCCCAAATTGGTCAAAATGGCCAAAATGGCAATCTTTAAACCCTCATAACTTCATGAAAAATGATCACGGGTGAAATATCTTCTCACATTTAAGCTCAGGACAACAATATATTTTGAATGATATAAAAAAATTCCGTCAAAAATGGCTAGTTAAAAAGTCGAAATTTGTCTGAAGAAAAAAAAACCCACCCCGAGCACAAATATTCCGTTACTTTCGTATCGAAAGTCGGAACAATAATGGGTGATTTTGTTGTAATTAACTTAATGGATCTTTTAAACCTTTAACTTCAGAAAACGAACATTAACCATTGAGATTTTTTTTCTCAGATCAATTTTATCTTAACTAATTGTCCCGACTTTCGAAGATATAAGCTCGAGGTGGTTTTTTCTTCAGACTTATTTTGAGTCTAACACTTTTTGGCGGCTTATACCTTTCGAAAGGTATTGTTGCCTTGAGTTCAAATTAAAAAAATTTGTCACCTGTGATTGTTCTTCTTAAAGTTATGGGGTTTTAAAGATTGCTAATTTGGCTTGAAGCAGGCTACATGCTTAATTGCTACGCTACTAGGGTTGAAATTTATCACTTAGAACTTTATATGGCCTTTGGGGGATGACTTTCAGAAAATAAACTGATTTTCAAAAGTTTATAGATCTTTCTTCTTTCAATTTTTTTGACAAAATCATCAATATTTTTTAAAGCAAACACTGATCCACAGACTTTAAAAGGTAGTCGTAACATTCAGCCCTGATGCGACCAATCTTGTTTAAATTTATGACGGATTAATTACATTCTTGTTTAAAAAAATCAGGAAGAGCTCAAAATTTGTTTAATTGATTATCCAATTCAGCTGAAATCGGTTTTCCTCAGCTTATGTGGATCAGTCAGTTACCAATTTAGCCAAAAAACTAGTTTTCAGATAAGTTTTAGCCATCGATGCTCTATTTACCCATAGTGCTCATTCCGAAGACGGCAAATTAACGCAAATTTTTCGAAGACAACATACTAACACAAATTTCTTGCCACAAAAAAATCATTGCCAATTGCACCTTGGACAAGTTAAACTATACTTTTTTTACCAATTCAAAAAAATCTCAATATAACAACAAGACTGCATGTTTATCAGGGCAAAGCGCCGATTGCCGTAAATTGTCGATCAGAAGTTTTTTAGTTTAAAAAGTTTTTAAAAAAATTGAAAAATTGATAGAAATTCCCTAACTAAAAATATTATTTTCATTTTTATCCCCACAAACTATGTATAGTACTATGCATTATAGTTTAAAAGTGTTAATGATTAGAAGCGAACTGTTTGCCTCAGTTCACTTTGAGCTGATACAACTGGCCTCTTACGCTGTAATAGAACGAACTAGATCGCACGCTAATTATCACAATCTGGATTAAAATCGCCAAAGTAGTCCCAAGCTCAAACCATTATAACTTTGTGAAAAATGAACACATGTAAACAATCTGCTTTTACTTGAGCTCCAGACATCAATGTCAAAAATTGACTGAATAAAAAACACCCCATGCATAATTATTCCGCACTTTATTCCATAATCGGAACAATAAATCTGTTTTGTGCAAAACGAAAATTGTTTTCCTCATTGTAATTACATGTAGAAAAGTCAAGTTATTCTGAAATTTATACAATTTTGATCACTTTTTTTGGACCGATACTGTTTCATAAAATATCTAATCATTGCTTAAAAATCAGTTCAATGTTGTGTGATTTAAAACTGATGTATCCAGTTTAAAATTCAATTTCCGTGTAAAAAACATGATTGAGTGATTCAATTTTTTTTGTTCTTTTTAAACCTAATCTAAGCTCGTTAACTGATATTATTCTTCATTTCGGACTGTTTCTTGCATAAGACTGTTGATCATATACAAAAAATATCATTTGAAAAAGAAGATGTAACCTGGAGCCAATACAAAAAGATCTTTGAAAATTTTTCACTAAAAAAGATTCCGAAGTAGAACAAATAGACCCAAAAGTTTTAGAACATACCATGAGAGATTAATTACAGCTAAAAATCAACAAACCGCAGGTGACAATTAGTACGTGAGTGGATCGACAAGAAATCGCAGAGGTGGCAACTCAAGAAGCCATCGTAATAGAGGTACAAGTAGGAGGAAATAAATGATCAAAATACCTAACCTGAAAGCAAGACTCCAAAAGGAAAAAAAATAAAAGATGATCAAAATATAAACCCCTGATGGTAGGTAGGTTAATGAGCTCATTTTCTCAGTATAGAAAGCGATAAAAAGATTAAAATGACTGATGAAAAAAAACGTTCAAAACTCATTAATTGAAACCGATGCAGCAAAAACAATCATATCTATGAGACGTTAAAAAGTCTCTTGATCCGATACAGTGAGTGAAAGAACGAAGTCAAAATCAAGAAAGTGACCAAAGTTTCACGGTAATAAGATATGATCCGAAAAAAGCAACATATCTTATTTATTTACCGCTGAGTGAAATTGAAATTTTTTTGGCTCAAAATAAATGTCATGGGTGATTACATACCTTGTTTATTTGGAATTCAAGCACTGTATAGTATTAGACATAGTTTGAAACATTCTAAAAATGAAAAAAAACACTTTTCGATTGACAGCAAAAAAAAACAAGACTGCTCGTATCAGGGCGAAGTCGTGAATGTTCCGACTGCCTTTTAGGGTTTATGGAGCACTAATAACATTAAAAAACTCAATGAAATAAAACGAAATGAAAAAAACTTTTCTAAAATTTGAAAATTTTTATGAAAATCATCCCCCCCACACGCCATATAAAGTACAAAATGAAAAATTTCGCTCCTTGTAACAAATCAATTATGGCAAATAAGCTTCGTTGGAACGATTTCTAAGACGGATTAATTCTCCGCTTACGCGTTAATAGCGCGAAATATATCGCGCGTTAATTGTCCCAAATTGGCCAAAATGGCAACCTTTAAACCCCCATAACTTTACAAAAAATGATCACAGGTAAAATATCTTTTCAAATTTAAGCTCAGGACAACAATGGCTTTCGAATGATATAAAAAAGTTCTGTCAAAAATGGCTAGTTTAAAAGTCGAAATTTGTCTGAAGAAAAAAAATCCAACCCGAGCACAAATATTCCGTTACTTTCGTATCGAAAGTCGGAACAACAAGCCACAGACGAATCGAAGTCAAGATGGACCGGTCAAGAATTTTAGAATCGGAGCATCAACAAGTAGAAAATCTATTAAAAGAGCAAACGTTACAGACAAGATACTAAATAAATAAACTGACCTAGAAATAATCACCGACTATATATAAGATTTGAACACACAACTCATTATAGTTCAAGAAAACCTATCAAGGTCGAATGACCCAATATAAGATATGAAAAATAATCATCTGAGCACATTTACACATTGCTCAAAACATAACAATGCTCGAAACATAACAAGAGTGAGCAAGGCTATAAATTTCACAATCCAGAGAAGCAGTAAATTTGAAAAAATTGTGGCAATTGTCTTGATTGAATCAAAAAGTAAGAAAAGAAGAATGAAACCCAGTTACAACCATTCTATCGAAAGAACCAAGAGATTTGATGAACCCAATTATACTTAAAACTTTGTCATTTTTGATCCCCCTAAATTTCCTGGCAAAATTTTTGGACAGACAGAATTAATTAAAATTAGCAATTTTTTTTCAATTTTGAGTAACTTTTGCATGCAAATTTGAGTTTTAGGGTGACATTGAGTCATATTTTTTCTCTGAAAAATTAGCTTTTGCATGCAGAAACTTTCTGAAATAGATCGTTTGCTCTTTTTAATTAATTCTGTCTGTTCCAACTTTTTGCAACTCTCTATATGTGACCGCCCAACCCCTTCTCAATTGTGGTTGTCAAAGTTTTCTAAGGGTTTTTCGTTGGAACTATTTTGCGACGTATATTTTTTGCTGTTTTACCCTCCAAGTTATGTAAAGACGCCTTTAGCGCCCATTTACACAAAATTTAAGAGAGGAGCCTGTTTATGCCAGGTTTTTTAGGAAACTTGCGAGCGGCGCAGAGCTTTTTTTTTTGCAAAAACGGATCTTCGCTTTTTTGTTTACGTCGATTTTTTTAAATTTTTTTGTATTCGTCGCTTTTTCAGGATGCGAAACTATTCATCACTTTTTTGGATGCAAAATCTGAAGCCGAACAACCTTGAAATTTTTGTCAGACCAAATTCAAATTGCGAGATTGTCAATTATCCGATGATTATGCAAGCCTAGTTTTTCAATACTGCGATGAGCTTCCAGATTTTACTATAAAACAGTTAGAAAATAAGTTAAAAAATCGGACAACAACAAAAAAAAACAGATTAGGCCGCCCAAAAATAAACAAACGGAAGTGAAGATTCTGATCAAATTATTCAAAAATTGGAAACTAATCGCAGAAGTACATGAGCCACCTTGAGCAATAATTGTCCTGTTTCAAGAGGTTTACTATTAGACGCTTCGAATGCAATTGCCTGATGATGTTATAGGTTTTGCGCGAAACTCTGCTTTCTGAACTTTCGACGATGTTTATTTCAGTTTTAATTTCCGTTGATGTCCAAACAGTTGTTCTTTTTAATTAATTCTGTCTGTCCCAACTGTTTGCAATATAATTAGTAGCAAAAAGTTCGGACAGACAAAATTATTTAAAAAGAGCAAATGACCTTCTTCAGACAATTTTTACATGCAAACGCTAATTTTTCAGACAGAAAATTTGTTTCAATGTCACCTAAAAACTCAAATTTGCATGCAAAAATAGCTCAAAAATGGCAGGTTGCTCTTTTTAATTATTTTTGTCTGTCCGAATTTTTTGCAACTCTCTATACCTCGGTTAACTTACAGCCCAGATGAAACATGCGCGAAACTTTTATGGAGGTAAGGTTCTTATATCCCCGAGTAAACAAAAACATACCTGCTCGCTGCAAGATCCAATGAGCTCCAGTTTCTTACTAAATAGTATTCGCTTCTTCACCTTCCCACTTGCTTCAAAAAAGTATGGTGCACTTAAATCTAAGCGATCATCATTGATCAATGGGTTGCTTGTTTTACTGACATCTGCAGCTTCTGATTTAAATTCGAGGAGCTTCTGAACTGCGATTTCATATAAATCTGTAGGTGTTTTGCATTCCTTTGAGTTTGTTGGGTTACAGACAATAGGAGTTTTTGCGCCCAGCAAAGCGTAAAATAGAGAATGGATTTGATAATTCAGGTGTATTTCTGAATTTTCGTGGGTTAGTGTGGAGATTTTTCGCAGCAAATCAGACGCATCTTTCCTGAAAGCGGATCTTGGTAATTATTTTCTACCCATTGTAATTTGGTATAAGGCAAAAAAACCGTATTAACGTTTGCGTGTGTCCATTATACGATTGAACACCCAACTGTTACCCTTTATGTATTTGTTTAATCAGGGGGTGGAACCCGCCGCCAACCCGTTTTTTTTTTAATTGGAACTTTATACTCCAAAATATTTGAGTCTAGACAAAAGAAAACCAAAATTGCTGAAAAGTTTGCCAAGAAAGAGTTGGCGTAGAAATTCTCTCAAAATATTTTTCTGCTTTGAAACAACGGCGTTTGAGATTGCGCTATGGGATTTTTGATTTTTTGAAGGATTTTTTTTTCAAAAAATATTATCTATTGCAGCCGTAGGCAAGGCGTTCTTAGAACATTTTAGGGTTTGCCAAAAGGGGTATCGTTTAACTACCAAAAGGGGAGGGGCAGATTGAGGATTTTCTCGAAGGGACGGATTTTTGAAAAGAAGTTTTAGTCAACCTTCTTCAATTTAATCAAGTCAATGATGTTCCGAGCTCCCCCAAATCACTCGAAAGACCCTGACCGGTGGTATCGCGACCTTAAACCGCTATTGCTATGTAACATAGGGGAGTTATAGTAAACAAGATACCTGCAAGCAACTGCTTCTTCTAGATTGCGAGTTTTGAGATGCTGAAGATACTCTCTGCCAAGTAAGACACTTGCATCATTGAAGATCGTTTGCCACGAAATTGGTCGTTTTTCTTCACCGATGAGAGTCTCGTAAACGGACAACCATTCCCTTAGATAGGGTTGTAAGAAAACTTTAAATAAAATAAAAATGTCCATATTTTGTTTCTACGGCTCAAAGAAAAAATTAAGTGATTTTTCCAGCAAAATTAAATTTGGAGAAACAGTTTGGAGCAGGGGCGGATTAAGGGGGGGGGGGGGACGCCCCCTCCCTCAGGGATTCGACCCCCTGCCGACCCAATTGGTCCCCCCTTTGATACTTTTTCAGAAATCCATTTTTGGCCGACCGACCCTATAATTTTTCTAAAGGCGCCTTAGGCGCCAATATATACTAACTTTGAAGGGGAGCGTGCGCCAAAAAAAAACACGATTTTTTTTTGTCAAAATTTTTCAAAAAATGCCCAAAAACGGCTTTTTTGACTGTTTTTTTTAAAGATTTGCCTGCGGCGCAGAAAATGTTGCCAAAATAGGGGCAAAACAATGCTTTGGGAGAGCTCGAAAAATCAATTTGGTCGACTTAAAAAAAAGGTCGTAAAAATTTTCGATTTTTTTTTGAAAATCCGCCCCCCCCCTCGAGAAAATCCTAGATCCGCCCTTGGTTTGGAGTAATGAGTAATGAGAGACCCAACAAACAGGGGGGGACACTGAAAATACTTGTGGTCATATAATTAATAATCTAAATAAGTGCAGAAGCAGATAAATTGAAGAATTCTAAATGAAGACTCTTTTTGCCTCAGCCAAAAAAAGTACTTTTTTAGTGAAAGAAAATTCCTTTTTTTAGGAAATTTTTAAAAAGTATTCATTATACAACCCTGCCTTAGATCTTTCCGAGTGTAGTGGGTATCGTCAGGCTCAGTTTTTGTTATCGCTGGTTGAATATTGTCTGACAAAGTTTTGTTGACATTGGTTTCAGCCAGCTCTTTGAGGTCTTTGGAGAATTGACTTATGTCAATCAAAAGGTCTCTACGACAATAAATCTTTATTTTTTCCGTACCTTTTGGCAGTTTCAGTAATTGCAAGATTGTATGGTCGAATTTGTTATTATCAACGTAGAAGTAAACAGAAATCTTCTGCTGTTGATACCATTTTTGTGCCGCCCTTGAACAAGATTTTGCAACGTTCGAGAAGACAAAAACTGTCTTGTCTGCGTTGAAACTGTACTTTTTCGCTTCGTTCGCTGAGATCCAATTCAAACCGTCTTCATTCATTTCGGTCTCTTTAAAACAGTCTATTATGGGAATTGCACCAATAATCAATACAGTTTGAAAGTTTTGGCAAAAAATTTTCAACAGTGACGTGATGCATCTGGCGAGCTTACTTCTAACAACTTGAACAGATGTGATTTTTCTGGAAGGAAGTGAGGTTTTCAAATAAATGAAAAGGAAACAAAATTTTGGCGTAGTAAAAAAATATTATTTCAATAATTTTTTGAAATTTTTCAGCAATTTTTTACAGTTTTTTTTTGTTCCGACTTTAAGAAGCAGTGATAGAAAATTTGGTTTCGGGATGATTTTTGTGGCGGTATATAAACGGAACGAAGTATAATCAGCTGGTAAATAAACAGCCGAAAGTGCACAATTCTCAAGTAATTGTTACATAACAATCGTGTACCTGTTACGAAATCCTTGTAAATTTCAGCCAAATGACGTAACTTTTCAATTGACAAACGAAAATTGATTCCGAAAACACGCGAAGTCTTCAAAGTATGTCTACAAATACTTTGGAAATAGATTTGGATCAAAATACGGCATTGGAATTGGAAGGAAATTGCTGGTATAGCGAGATACCAAAAAGTACCATGCTTCCGTATTTTGTCCATGAAAACCAGAATTTAACATGACATGTAGAGAAAAGAATTTTAAAAAACTTAGCATAGCAATAAATGCTGAATTAATATTACTCGATTTCAAAAATACCATTCTTTTGAAATAACAAAAAATACGAATGCTCGTATTGGGGCAAAGCCTTGAATGTTTTGACTGACTTTTAAGGCCTATAGAGCAGTTTTCACCTGAAAAATCGATTCAAAAAAAGTTTTTTTTCTGTTATTCCCACTCGCCATATAAAAAAGAAAAAGATAGATTTCGCTAGTTTTAATGTGGCATTTATGACAAAAAGCCTGCTTCTACCAATTTGAAATGCATTTTTATGACAGATTAAATCACTGCTTAGACATCAACAAGACTGCTCGTATATCAGGGCAAAGCCCTGAAAGTTCAGACTGTCACTTAATTCATATTCAATACTTTTTCGGAAAAGAAAACATTGAAAACCTATAACTATTTGAACAATATCAAAGTTTGAAATGTTGAGTCGTACAAAATTTATACGACTGATCTGATTAGCTAGCCTCAATTCATTTTGGAACAATTTTGTTTTGCGTGATAATTCGTCACGCATAAATAATTCGCGTTACGCTCACAGCAATATAAATAAATTCTTCAAACGCGCATAATTTAGTCCAGAGCATGGCCAATTTGGCAATTTTCAAACCCCCAGAACTTAAGAAAAAAAAATTGGAGGAAAAAAAAACAATTTTAGATTTGAACTCAAGAAGTTGATATCTTCAATATGGTATAAAAAAATTTTGTCGAAAACTATTATTTCGATCGGCGAAAATTTACTGAATAAAAAAACATACCGAGCATAAGTATTCCATTTTATGCGAAAGTCGGAACAACAATGCGGATTATATTGCGCTTTAATTGTCTCAAATTGGCCAAATTTGTAACCTTTAAATCTTTATAATTTTACTAAAAGTGCTTCCACGTAAAATAAATAAATACTTTTTCAAACTTCAGCTCAGGAAAACAATACTTTTCGGCTGATATAAAAAAATTTCCGTCAAAAATGGCTAATTAAAAAGTCGAAATTTGTCTGCATAAAAGAAACCAGCCCGAGCACAAACATTTCGTCTTTTGTAACCTTTAAATCTTTATATTTTTACTAAAAATGCTTCCACGTAAAATAAAGAATTACTTTTTCAAACTTCAGCTCAGGAAAACAATATTTTTTGGCTGATATAAAAGCTTCCGTCAAAAATGGCTAATTAAAAAGTCTAAAATTGTCTGGATAAAAGAAACCACCCGAGCTCAAATATTCCGTCTTTCTCTGTGAAAGTCGGAACAAAAATCTCTACGAAATACCGTTCAAAATGCGCGGTTGAATTTCAAGAGAAGCGCTGCGTTTTTTGACTGAGAAAACTGCGCATCTCTGCTACAAAATGCGTAACCGACAAATTAATTTTTTTTGAGAATGTCGCGAATTTCCAAGCGGCCATGACTTTTCAAGTGTTATAAAAAAATGAAAGCCTCACAGGTCACAGATTGCATCCGTAAGTTCTTTTTCTTCTAGCGGAGAATTGAAAAAAGAAGTATTTGATATAACAATGGCCAAATTGGTTGTTGCACGTGTTACTGCCGCACGAAAAGTTCTCCTGAAGCCTTCAGAACTTTGCCATGCCAATTTCTCTAGCATCAAAACAACACTTGCAAATTCGCTTCCGTAGATTTTGTCGCTGGATTCCAAACGAATGAATGGTAAATTTTCATCTTTTCTGTCGATTATTATCCCATGCGAAAAAGAGCGCAAAGCTATTTTTTCCTTTTTTAAAGCAGATATGATAGCAATTTGACTTTTTGGAGATAAAAAGTTGGAAACAACAAGAACGCTGGATTTGTCGTTGGACATTCTAGCGTATCTCATTATTGTCTGAATGCACTTTTCGAAAAAGGTTTCCATTTCAGATCCATTGGCTGATTCAACGTAAATTATCTCCGGCCGGTTGGTTCCCTCAAGACTATGAGACGGTGTTCCGTAAATTTCACGGAATCCAATGTTTGTGTTCGTGTTTCTGACAATGTTGCGTGAAAAAGTGTGGAGTTGTTTCGTGGATCTCATGGCATGTGAGAGGATGACGTCATTGAATTTAATTTTACTAAGGCCATAGCCCCAAAACACTGGTTCTTCCGAGGAAAAGATGCAGAAATGCACACCTTTTTTGTCACATTTTAATAAAAGTTTTTGCATCTTTGGGTACGTGAGAGGATCTTCGTCTATAAAAATAATTCCCTTTCCTATTTTATCAAGTTTCTCGGAGACATTCTGAGCCGTCCAAAACTCAATGCCTGATCCATTTAACGTTTGCTTCATCTGTGAAAAAAGAACCAGAGCTCTAAGAGAAGACCCGTCGAATATAACTACTTTACTTTCTGTTTGTCCCGTCTCAAAGAGAACGCTCTTGGCCAATTTAGCCAAATGGATCATCAGCATCGTCTTTCCAGATCCCTTTGTACCTCTTACGTTTATTCGTAGAGGTTCAGAATCTTTTAAAAGACCTGTAAGTCCTTTGAATACTTTGCCGATGACACCCAACTGTTCTCTCGTCCAAAGAATCACCGTCGTTTTTTCGTTTTTTGTCTGGTTGTACACTGATTTCGAGGCTCGTATGAGTTTTTGTTTGCAATTATCATATTTTTGAGGTAAAACTTCATCGATTTGTTTTCCAAGCCAAGTTTCTAGTTTCTCTGTTTTGACTTTAATAGACTGGATATCTTCAGAAACAAATTTGCGATGAATTAGAGCGCTGTCTCCTTCCATGGAGTTCAAAGCAACAAGACGGGCAACAAGGGGGTCAAATTTGTCGGATTCCTTCATCTCTGGAATTTTTTGAAGCGTGTCTTTCCAATGTTGTGCAAACTCGTTGAAATGCCACTGATAAAAAACAATCAATTGATTAGTCTGTCCATATTTGTCGTAGCAATTCATATTCAGTTCATCTTGGGTTTCTGGACGTTTTTTGGGTGCCGATGCTGGTTTTTTACCCGCTAAGTGGCAATATACATTGTGAATTGGAACTTCATTATCGTCGTTTTTATCAACATTTTCTCCAGATGATTCTGTAGAGCGTGTATTGTAACGCAATAAGTATCGTATAAAATTTTTGTGTTTTTCAAAATCGGATTGAAGTTTTTGTTTATTTACTTTTATTTCGTTTTTCACATTAAAGACAAAGATTCCTTTCGTTGGATGTGCAACTACCATGTCAATTTCCACGCTGCCAGGACCGCCTTTTTCAAAAATATGGCTTCCATCTACATTTGGAAGAATGATGATTCCGGAATCATCCGTTGATACTTCAGTGACAAACAGTCTGTACATTTTGCTCTCCCCTTCATCGCCTTTTTGAAGTGCTTTGTAATGTTTCTGCAGTTCTGTACCCAACTGCTCGTTTGGAATTATTATTTGAGAGATTCTCACACATGGTACAGACGTTTTCTCACCTCTGTTTTTCCACTTTGGGTACTGGTTTTCCATGAACCGCTTCAAGGAAGCATCGTCATTGAAATTAATTTTCCCCCCTCCGGGCCAGTGGATTTCTATCTTGTCCAATTCTTGCGTCAGCTTGCTTAAATTTCTTTCAAATGTATCGCAATCAGATAATTTTCTTTCTGCTGTATCTGTTCCCGACGGGTGTTGTTCGATTGATTCTTGGTCCCGCGAACCCATTTAGACCCAGAAGAAAAATAGAGCTGTCAAAAACAATTACTTACTTTTTCTTAACATATCTAATTATCTATCATGATTTACTTCTTATCTTATGTGTTTTTTGACGGAAAAACTGTTTCGAGTTTTTTCCCTTTATAAGTTCACGTGTGAATTCACAACTAAGTGAAAACTAAGTGCCTAACAAACTGCTCGCATTCATAGCCGCAGATCTTGTAGATTTAAGAATTGAATTACCGAGCTCAGCTATCCAGACAAAAAAATTTTTTAAACGTGAAAGTTTTGATGCGATTTTTTTTTCAAATAGGTAGTACTATTGTCCAAAAATGGATGTTCAATAATGTCCAAAAAATGGATGTTCAAGTGTTCCTGAAAAATGATCAAAACTATATTTTACATATAACTGGAACTTACTAACGACCCTACAGTCATACGGGTGATCTCTCTATCCATTTACTTCCTTTTTGCAAAAAGGGGCATCGTTACTAGGTACAAAATTCACATATGCTTAATCATTAATTTATTTTTTTACAGGGATGGCAATTCGTTACTAGAGACCAAAGGGGGGATTGTTGAAGAGATCCAATAAAATTTTGACGTGGAGTGTTATTTCAACTTTCACATTAGTTCATTCAACTGACCATCTGTACTGTCAATCATCTGCCAAAATTGATGCTAATTCGCGTTGCTTGTCAATGGCGTTGTCTGTGACCCTTCACGTTACCTCTATTTCTCACTCTTATGCTATACTTTAAAGGATTAAATTAATCTATTCTATCTGCAGCTTATTTTTCATGAAACGGATTTTCAACATGGCGCAATCAACAGGTTCAAGTGAGAAAAAAATCCAATTGCAATAACAGGTTTCTTTTCCGCGAAATTCAGTGAACGACGCACGCTCTGGGAATTCCGGTAAAACAGATGCCAGTGGGGGAGAGTAGTGAAACACGGAATAAATAGTGAAACAATTATTATTTCAACAGAGCGCTTACATCGGCGCAAATTGGGGCGTAGGCAGCGGGTGCGGACGGAAAAAACGAAAAGAAGGCGTACAAACGTTGATATCGATTCTCTATTTCTGGCTGGGGAGAAAGGTCATAACGAATAACTAACAAAGCGCCCGCACCTCGATCTGGGGGTTACAAGATATCCACGGTTTGTGAAAGCGATAGAAACCGAACTCAACAAAGTAGGAAAAATACGAGATTTCTCAACTCTTATCTAGGAATCAGCACTCCAACGAGTCACTGGAACAGTTTCACCCGGTTCTATGCAGTCTTACCGCATGATCTAACTTCCAGACACTAGAGGGACGCATACTGAGTGATGTTTTCATATTCAATATGAACAATCGCGAAGCTCAAACTGATCTGTGTCGGCCACCAGGAACGCCGGAGGAAGTGTATGGGATCGCTTTATCCTACGAGCGGTGGAACAAGATGCTAAAATTTCAAATTTAATGACTTCATGGGCACGAATGCGAAATGCTCTTCAAATCAAAACAAAAACCGCGGCAGAGGATCGATTAAAGGGCAGGGACTAAGCCGAGGGGGAAAATTGCCGGAAACAGTCGATGCTAAAAGTGGGATCATCCGGGTTTCACACCTGATCAGTTGATCACTCGTAACAAACGCCGGACAGAAGCACAATATCAACCTAACTGCAGGGATAAACAAGATTGTCAAAGGCGGCGCGCATCACCTGGATAGATCCAGGAGCACAGAGATTGTGAATTTAATGATCCGAAGGCAGCGGTTGATCACATTTCCCAGCACGAAAGTTCAGTGGAATGGGTAAACCCAGTAAAAACGCCCCCAGCTCTCTGAGTTCGGCTAGTCTGGGTGATTACCTGGCGCTGTCAGTCAGCTAAAATTGCTGCCTAAAGTTGAAAATGGGTCTCAACTGCCAATGGGTATAAATGGGATTTTTACGTGTGTTTGGATAGACAGCGAAATACCGATCTTGATATTCACCTTCGGAGAACTGAAGAGGGCCCTCGACGCGAATAACTCAAGATAAAGTAGACAGCAAAATCGAGAAATTTTAGAAGCAGATATATTTTTGAAACTTAGAAGAATCTTCCGATAATTATTTCGTTTCGCTGATTGTAATAACGGTCCAAAAGCACGTATGGGTTAAACTAGAACATGAATCGAGAGAGGTTGAAAATCAAGTCTACAAAAAGAAGTCAAGCTACCGAAAATTGAAGAAATAATGGACACCGTCGAACAATAATAGACAAATTTCTACGAATGAACAATCGAGTGCCAAGCCTCATTTTCAAATCTGAAAAAGCAGGTTGCGAACATACTAGAGCTCCGAAACATCAATGTCCATCGAGACATCAGGATAGTATGCGACTCAATTCACAACGGCCTCGAGGCGGTTGCATAGCAGTTAGGCCTTGCTATACCATTTTTAATCGCTGCAGACCAATTTCAATCTCATTAAGGTACTCAAACGAAGCGGAAGACAAACGAGCTCGAAATGCTACTGTGTGCGTGGGGGAGGGGTGCAGATTATTGTCGAAATTTTGTCAAGAAGGAGTTTCAGGAAGTTGGAAAGAGTTTTTACAACGGAGCAAAAAAAAACAGCGACGATAATTTTTGAGAATAAATTACTACCTCAACGTTGGAAGCGGTTACCAGGGAAGCGTCTAGTTTTACCATTATATATGAGTTTACTACTGAGGATGGTGATATTGGTCCTTTTGTATCGAAAGAGATTCTGTGATTGAAATCTAAACTTTGTCCGTTAAAGTCTTGTTTTTCTGCCAATTGTTTTTGATGTGGAAGTGGTTTATTTAATTGACACTATATACCATCGTTACATATATCTTTTATTCAAAGTGGTGCATTTGAAAAGTAAAACTTTTGAACAAAATTTGAGTGTGTTTTTTCTGAACCGTTTTGATAACAGGGAACGAGCGCGGAGTCGCTACCGGGCCCTCAGGCCAAATGTACCAAAGTACCTGGGATCGAAACTTAAACGATTATATGAAAACTATTTCAGAAGTTTAATCTGAGAGTGTACACACAGTAACCTTAAAAACGGCGTTGTAATTAGGAGGTCCAGTGTCGCTCTGGCGAAGAAAACTAACAAAAGTCTGTTGGCTATGTTTGACTTCAACTTGAATTCATTTGATGAAGGCTAGCAAAAATGCACTCTCCGAATACGAACATGAAATGGTGTAAAAAAACCTGAACGATGTGTATTTTCTCAGGTAGAATTTAATTTTTGCTTCCCAGTCGAAGATCAAATTTTGTCTTTTGACCAAGTTTTCTTAAGTTGAGTTTTATTATACAAGCAATGTTTCTGTTATAGTATGAACCGTATTTTTTCCAATCTAATTCGTAAATTTTGCGATAAAATAAGTTTGTTTTCGAAGTGTTCGTTTTGATCAATAACCAACTTTTAAGTAAATCCAATGCTAAGGCTTTTGACACAGACTTTCATTGTTCCGACTTCCGAAAGGAAAGTAACTGATTATTTGTGCTCGTATTGGTTTTTTCTTCAGACAAAACTCGACTTTTTAACTCGCTATTTTTGACAGTCAAAAGGTATTGTGTTCTGAGCTTATATTTGGAAAAATATTTCACTGGTGATCATTTTTCGTAAAATTATGGGGGTTTAAAGATTGCTTTTTGGCCAATTTGGGACAATTAAGGCGCGATATATTTTGCGCGATTAGCACTTAAGCGGAGACTTAATTCGTCATTGGAATCGTTCCTAACTGGTTAATGGAAACTTATTCGCCAGTTTTACAAGAAGCAAAAGCTATCACGTTGTTTTTGAAATGTCGCGTGGGGGGTTGATTTTTGCAAAAAACCTCACATTAAAAATAGTTTTATTTTATTATTTTATTACTTTTATTTTTTTCATGTTGTTACTGCCCCATAGACCTCACTAGGCACTCGAAAATTTTAGGGCTTTGCTTTGACACAAACAGTCTTGTTCAGTTTTGTGTTCGGTTCGCTCTGGCGAAGAAAACTAACAAAAGTCTGTTGGCTATGTTTGACTTCAATTTGAATTCATCTGATGAAGGCTAGCAAAAATGCACTCTCCGAATACGAACATGAAATGGTGTAAAAAAACCTGAACGACGTGTATTTTCTCAGGTAGAATTTAATTTTTGCTTCCCAGTCGAAGATCAAATTTTGTCTTTTGACCAAGTTTTCTTAAGTTGAGTTTTATTATACAAGCAATGTTTCTGTTATAGTATGAACCGTATTTTTTCCAATCTAAGTCGCAAATTTTGCGATAAAATAAGTTCGTTTTGGAAGTGTTCGTTTTGATAAATAACCAACTATTAAGTACAGCCAATGCTAAGGCTTTTGACACAGACTTTCATTGTTCCGACTTCCGAATCGAAAGTATCTTATTGCTTGTGCTCGTATTGGTTTTTTCTTCAGACAAAACTCGACTTTTTAACTCGCCATTTTTGACAGTCAAAAGGTATTGTGTTCTGAGCTTATATTTGGAAAAATATTTCACTGGTGATCGGTTTTCTTAAAATTATGGGGGTTTAAAGATTGCATTTTGGCCAATTTGGGACAATTAAGGTGCGATATATTTTGCGCGATTAGCACTTAAGCGGAGACTTAATTCGGCATTGGAATCGTTCCTAATTGGTTAATGGAAACTTATTCGCCAGTTTTACTAGAAGCAAAAGCTATCACATTGTTTTTGAAATGTCGCGTGGGGGGTTGATTTTTGCAAAAAAACTCACATTAAAAAATAGTTTTATTTTATTACTTTTATTTAATTCATGTTGTTACTGCCCCATAGACCTCACTAGGCACTCGAAAATTTTAGGGCTTTGCTTTGACACAAGCAGTCTTGTTCAGTTTTGTGTTCGGTGGCGCTCTGGCGAAGAAAACTAACAAAAGTCTGTTGGCTATGTTTGACTTCAATTTGAATTCATCTGATGAAGGCTAGAAAAAATGCACTCTCCAAATACGAACATGAAATGGTGTAAAAAAACCTGAACGACGTGTTTTTTCTCAGGTAGAATTTAATTTTTGCTTCCCAGTCGAAGATCAAATTTTGTCTTTTGACCAAGTTTTCTTAAGTTGAGTTTTATTATGCAAGCAATGTTTCTGTTATAGTATGAACCGTATTTTTTCCAATCTAAGTCGCAAATTATGCAATAAAAAAAGTTCGTTTTGGAAGTGTTCGTTTTGATAAATAACCAACTATTAAGTACAGCCAATGCTAAGGCTTTTGACACAGACTTTCATTGTTCCGACTTCCGAATCGAAAGTATCTGATTGTTTGTGCTCGTATTGATTTTTTCTTCAGACAAAACTCGACTTTTTAACTCGCCATTTTTGACAGTCAAAAGGTATTGTGTTCTGAGCTTATATTTGGAAAAATATTTCTTTGGTGATCATTTTTCGTAAAACTATGGGGGTTTAAAGATTGCTTTTTGGCCAATTTGGGACAATTAAGGCGCGATATATTTTGCGCGATTAGCACTTAAGCGGAGACTTAATTCGTCATTGGAATCGTTCCTAACTGGTTAATGGAAACTTATTTGCCAGTTTTACTCGAAGCAAAAGCTATCACGTTGTTTTTGAAATGTCGCGTGGGGGGTTGATTTTTGCAAAAAACCTCACATTAAAAAAATAGTTTTATTTTTTTACTTTTTTTTAATTCATGTTGTTACTGCCCCATAGACCTCACTAGGCACTCGAAAACTATAGGGCTTTGCTTTGACACAAGCAGTCTTGTTCAGTTTTGTGTTCGGTGTCGCTCTGGCGAAGAAAACTAACAAAAGTCTGTTGGCTATGTTTGACTTCAATTTGAATTCATCTGATGAAGGCTAGCAAAAATGCACTCTCAGAATACGAACATGAAATGGTGTGAAAAAACCTGAACGACATGTATTTTCTCAGGTAGAATTTAATGTTTGCTTCCCAGTCGAAGATCAAATTTTGTCTTTTGACCAAGTTTTCTTAAGTTGAGTTTTATTATACAAGCAATGTTTCTGTTATAGTATGAACCGTATTTTTTCCAATCTAAGTCGCAAATTTTGCGATAAAATAAGTTCGTTTTGGAAGTGTTCGTTTCGATAAATAACCAACTATTAAGTACAGCCAATGCTAAGGCTTTTGACACAGACTTTCATTGTTCCGACTTCCGAATCGAAAGTATCTGATTGTTTGTGCTCGTATTGTTTTTTTCTTCAGACAAAACTCGACTTTTTAACTCGCCATTTTTGACAGTCAAAAGGTATTGTGTTCTGAGCTTATATTTGGAAAAATATTTCACTGGTGATCATTTTTCGTAAAATTATGGGGGTTTAAAGGTTGCTTTTTGGCCAATTTGGGACAATTAAGGCGCGATATATTTTGCGCGATTAGCACTTAAGCGGAGACTTAATTCGTCATTGGAATCGTTCCTAACTGGTTAATGGAAACTTATTCGCCAGTTTTACTAGAAGCAAAAGCTATCACGTTGTTTTTGAAATGTCGCGTGGGGGGTTGATTTTTGCAAAAAACCTCACATTAAAAAAATAGTTTCTTTTTATTACTTTTATTTAATTCATGTTGTTACTGCCCCATAGACCTCACTAGGCACTCGAAAACTTTAGGGCTTTGGTTTGACACAAGCAGTCTTGTTCAGTTTTGTGTTCGGTGTCGCTCTGGCGAAGAAAACTAACAAAAGTCTGTTGGCTATGTTTGACTTCAATTTGAATTCATCTGATGAAGGCTAGCAAAAATGCACTCTCCGAATACAAACATGAAATGGTGTGAAAAAACCTGAACGACATGTATTTTCTCAGGTAGAATTTAATTTTTGCTTCCCAGTCGAAGTTCAAATTTTATCTTTTGACCAAGTTTTCTTAAGTTGAGTTTTATTATACAAGCAATGTTTCTGTTATAGTATGAACCGTATTTTTTCCAATCTAAGTCGCAAATTTTGCAATAAAATAAGTTCGTTTTGGAAGTGTTCGTTTTGATAAATAACCAACTATTAAGTACAGCCAATGCTAAGGCTTTTGACACAGACTTTCATTGTTCCGACTTCCGAATCGAAAGTATCTGATTGTTTGTGCTCGTATTGGTTTTTACTTCAGACAAAACTCGACTTTTTAACTCGCCATTTTTGAAAGTCAAAAGGTATTGTGTTCTGAGCTTATATTTGGAAAAATATTTCACTGGTGATCGGTTTTCGTAAAATTATGGGGGTTTAAAGATTGCACTTTGGCCAATTTGGTACAATTAAGGCGCGATATATTTTGCGCAATTAGCACTTAAGCGGAGACTTAATTCGTCATTGGAATTGTTCCTAACTGGTTAATGGAAACTTATTCGCCAGTTTTACTAGAAGCAAAAGCTATCACGTTGTTTTTGAAATGTCGCGTGGGGGTTGATTTTTGCAAAAAACCTCACATTAAAAAAATAGTTTCATTTTATTACTTTTATTTAATTCATGTTGTTACTGCCCCATAGACCTCACTAGGCACTCGAAAACTTTAGGGCTTTGCTTTGACACAAGCAGTCTTGTTCAGTTTTGTGTTCCGTGTCGCTCTGGCGAAGAAAACTAACAAAAGTCTGTTGGCTATGTTTGACTTCAATTTGAATTCATCTGATGAAGTCTAGCAAAAATGCACTCTCCGAATACGAACATGAAATGGTGTGAAAAAACCTGAACGACATGTATTTTCTCAGGTAGAATTTAATTTTTGCTTCCCAGTCGAAGATCAAATTTTATCTTTTGACCAAGTTTTCTTAAGTTGAGTTTTATTATACAAGCAATGTTTCTGTTATAGTATGAACCGTATTTTTTCCAATCTAAGTCGCAAATTTTGCGATAAAATAAGTTCGTTTTGGAAGTTTTCGTTTTGATAAATAACCAACTATTAAGTACAGCCAATGCTAAGGCTTTTGACACAGACTTTCATTGTTCCGACTTCCGAATCGAAAGTATCTGATTGTTTGTGCTCGTATTGGTTTTTTCTTCAGACAAAACTCGACTTTTTAACTCGCCATTTTTGACAGTCAAAAGGTATTGTGTTCTGAGCTTATATTTGGAAAAACATTTCAAGGGTGATCATTTTTCGTAAAATTATGGGGTTTAAAGATTGCTTTTTGGCCAATTTGGGACAATTAAGGCGCGATATATTTTTTTTTTATTGAAGCTTTACAACAAAAGTTGAAGGGCGTGAGCCAGTAAACATATTTAAAAAGTCTATGGAATGCGGGAAACGGCAGTTGCTACACAGGCAGCCAAAAGTCCAGGAGCACGAGTCTAATTCGTTATAGTGGCGGTGATAGTAGTCCCAGAAAAACTTGATAACACGCGGTTTGACGTTGCTCCCATCGAGGTTGATATGTCGGTGGAGAAGATTATAGAGGCGTGGGGCACGATACCAGAAATTCTGTCGTTGAATTTCTTTTGTGATGACAGGAAGTTCAAATAGGCTGTGAGTATGAGCTCGTGTGCGGTGCTCTCTGTTTTCACTTCTTCTTGTGTAATCATACCAGGGGAATGTGGAGTTAGCACCGATAAGTTTGAGGAAAGCAAGAATATCATACACATGAATATTTAGAGGTAGTGGAAGAAGGTTGAGTTTTTTCAATCTGTCGCAGTAATTGTCATCACAATAATTAAGCATCCAGTAGGTGGCGCGTCTTTGGACGCGTTCAATCAGGCGCAGATCACCTTTCGATGGACTCCAAGCAGTGGATCCGTACAGTAGAATTGGTATCACCATTGATTTGTAAAGGTCCTTTCTATGCTTTGTGCTCACTCGGTGGCCAACATTTCTTTTGATTAAGTTTAATACTCTATTTGACTTGCTGCAGGCACCAGTTATGTGGTCTTTCCACTTCAGCTTGTCGCTTACCAAGAGGCCAAGATCTTTTTCCAAACTTGAATGAGCTAACGGTTTGCCATAAAGAGCCAGATCGGTTGGCTCTGTTCTAGAAAAGGTAACAATTGAACATTTGCCGACATTGAAGCTCATGTAGTTTGATCTACACCACTCTTCTAGAGAGGACAGATTCTCCTGCAACCTGGAATTTAGGATCTTCTGATGTATTGACAATATCTTTGTGTCATCAGCAAACATGAATGTCTCAGAAACTAGATTGAGAGGCAAGTCAGCTACATAGATGATGAATAGTAATGGTCCAAGAAGTGAACCTTGGGGAACCCCGCTGGTTACATCAAGAAGTTCGGACCTTGCATCTCCAATTTGGACAAACTGTTTACGTTGATCAAGATAACTGCGCAGATTTTTGAGTAACTTTCCTTGGATACCCAGAATCTTCAGTTTTCTCAGAAGCACAGTGTGATTTATTTTGTCAAATGCTTTCGCAAAGTCCAAATAAACGGCTTCGATTGTTACGTCAGTGGTGGAGATATTGCGATAGACATTGTCTAGATAGCAGAGCATTTGTAAAACTGGTGAGCGATTTTTGGTGAACCCAAACTGCGAAGAGTTTATGTGTGGAATGACGTGAGGATAGAGAGCATTGAATATCAGTTTTTCGTGGATCTTCGAGGCAATGCTGAGGAGCGTGATGGGTCTGTAGTTCTCTACATGTAGCTTCGAACCCTTTTTATGGATCGGGCTTACTGCACCTTCTTTCCATTTTGCGCGATTAGCACTTAAGCGGAGACTTAATTCGTCATTGGAATCGTTTCTAACTGGTTAATGGAAACTTATTTGCCAGTTTTACTAGAAGCAAAAGCTATCACGTTGTTTTTGAAATGTCGCGTGGGGGGTTGATTTTTGCAAAAAACCTCACATTAAAAAATAGTTTTATTTTATTACTTTTATTTAATTCATGTTGTTACTGCCCCATAGACCTCACTAGGCACTCGAAAACTTTAGGGCTTTGCTTTGACACAAGCAGTCTTGTTCAGTTTTGTGTTCGGTGTCGCTCTGGCGAAGAAAACTAACAAAAGTCTGTTGGCTATGTTTGACTTCAATTTGAATTCATTTGATGAAGGCTAGCAAAAATGCACTCTCCGAACACGAACATGAAATGGTGTAAAAAAATCTGAACGACGTGTATTTTCTCAGGTAGAATTTAATTTTTGCTTCCCAGTCGAAGATCAAATTTTGTCTTCTGACCAAGTTTTCTTAAGTTGAGTTTTATTATACAAGCAACGTTTCTGTTATAGTATGAACCGTATTTTTTCCAATCTAAGTCGCAAATTTTGCAATAAAATAAGTTCGTTTTGGAAGTGTTCGTTTTGATAAATAACCAACTATTAAGTACAGCCAATGCTAAGGCTTTTGACACAGACTTTCATTGTTCCGACTTCCGAATCGAAGGTATCTGATTGTTTGTGCTCGTATTGGTTTTTTCTTCAGACAAAACTCGACTTTTTAACTCGCCATTTTTGACAGTCAAAAGGTATTGTGTTCTGAGCTTATATTTGGAAAACTATTTCACTGGTGATCATTTTTCGTAAAATTATGGGGGTTTAAAGATTGCTTTTTGGCCAATTTGGGACAATTAAGGCGCGATATATTTTGCGCGATTAGCACTTAAGCGGAGACTTAATTCGTCATTGGAATCGTTCCTAACTGTTAATGGAAACTTATTTGCCAGTTTTACTAGAAGCAAAAGCTATCACGTTGTTTTTGAAATGTCGCGTGGGGGGTTGATTTTTGCAAAAAACCTAACATTAAAAAAATAGTTTTTTTTCTATTACTTTTATTTAATTCATGTTGTTACTGCCCCATAGACCTCACTAGGCACTCGAAAACTTTAGGGCTTTGCTTTGACACAAGCAGTCTTGTTCAGTTTTGTGTTCGGTGTCGCTCTGGCGAAGAAAACTAACAAAAGTCTGTTGGCTATGTTTGACTTCAATTTGAATTCATCTGATGAAGGCTAGCAAAAATGCACTCTCAGAATACGAACATGATATGGTGTGAAAAAACCTGAACGACATGTATTTTCTCAGGTAGAATTTAATTTTTGCTTCCCAGTCGAAGATCAAATTTTATCTTTTGACCAAGTTTTCTTAAGTTGAGTTTTATTATACAAGCAATGTTTCTGTTATAGTATGAACCGTATTTTTTCCAATCTAATTTGCAAATTTTGCGATAAAATAAGTTCGTTTTGGAAGTGTTCGTTTTGATAAAAAACCAACTATTAACTACAGCCAATGCTAAGGCTTTTGACACAGACTTTCATTGTTCCGACTTCCGAATCGAAGGTATCTGATTGTTTGTGCTCGTATTGGTTTTTTCTTCAGACAAAACTCGACTTTTTAACTCGCCATTTTTGACAGTCAAAAGGTATTGTGTTCTGAGCTTATATTTAGAAAAATATTTCACTGGTGATCATTTTTCGTAAAATTATGGGGGTGTAAAGATTGCTTTTTGGCCAATTTGGGACAATTAAGGCGCGATATATTTTGCGCGATTAGCACTTAAGCGGAGACTTAATTCGTCATTGGAATTGTTCCTAACTGGTTAATGGAAACTTATTCGCCAGTTTTACTAGAAGCAAAAGCTATCACGTTGTTTTTGAAATGTCGCGTGGGGGGTTGATTTTTGCAAAAAACCTCACATTAAAAAAAATAGTTTTATTTTATTACTTTTATTTAATTCATGTTGTTACTGCCCCATAGACCTCACTAGGCACTCGAAAACTTTAGGGCTTTGCTTTGACACAAGCAGTCTTGTTCAGTTTTGTGTTCGGTGTCGCTCTGGCGAAGAAAACTAACAAAAGTCTGTTGGCTATGTTTGACTTCAATTTGAATTCATCTGATGAAGGCTAGCAAAAATGCACTCTCAGAATACGAACATGAAATGGTGTGAAAAAACCTGAACGACATGTATTTTCTCAGGTAGAATTTAATTTTTGCTTCCCAGTCGGAGATCAAATTTTATCTTTTGACCAAGTTTTCTTAAGTTGAGTTTTATTATACAAGCAATGTTTCTGTTATAGTATGAACCGTATTTTTTCCAATCTAATTTGCAAATTTTGCGATAAAATAAGTTCGTTTTGGAAGTGTTCGTTTTGATAAATAACCAACTATTAAGTACAGCCAATGCTAAGGCTTTTGACACAGACTTTCATCGTTCCGACTTCCGAATCGAAAGTATCTGATTGTTTGTGCTCATATTGGTTTTTTCTTCAGACAAAACTCGACTTTTTAACTCGCCATTTTTGACAGTCAAAAGGTTTTGTGTTCTGAGCTTATATTTGGAAAAATATTTCACTGGTGATCATTTTTCGTAAAATTATGGGGGTTTAAAGATTGCTTTTTGGCCAATTTGGGACAATTAAGGCGCGATATATTTTGCGCGATTAGCACTTAAACGGAGACCTAATTCGTCATTGGAATCGTTTCTAACTGGTTAATGGAAACTTATTTGCCAGTTTTACTAGAAGCAAAAGCTATCACGTTGTTTTTGAAATGTCGCGTGGGGAGTTGATTTTTGCAAAAAACCTGACATTAAAAAAATAGTTTTATTTTATTACTTTTATTTAATTCATGTTGTTACTGCCCCATAGACCTCACTAGGCACTCGAAAACTTTAGGGCTTTGCTTTGACACAAGCAGTCTTGTTCAGTTTTGTGTTCGGTGTCGCTCTGGCGAAGAAAACTAACAAAAGTCTGTTGGCTATGTTTGACTTCAATTTGAATTCATTTGATGAAGGCTAGCAAAAATGCACTCTCCGAATACGAACATGAAATGGTGTAAAAAAACCTGAACGATGTGTATTTTCTCAGGTAGAATTTAATTTTTGCTTCCCAGTCGAAGATCAAATTTTGTCTTTTGACCAAGTTTTCTTAAGTTGAGTTTTATTATACAAGCAATGTTTCTGTTATAGTATGAACCGTATTTTTTCCAATCTAAGTCGCAAATTTTGCGATAAAATAAGTTCGTTTTGATAAATAACCAACTATTAAGTGCAGCCAATGCTAAGGCTTTTGACACAGACTTTCATTGTTCCGACTTCCGAATCGAAAGTATCTGATTGTTTGTGCTCGTATTGGTTTTTTCTTCAGACAAAACTCGACTTTTTAACTCGCCATTTTTGACAGTCAAAAGGTATTGTGTTCTGAGCTTATATTTGGAAAAATATTTCACTGGTGATCATTTTTCGTAAAATTATGGGGGTTTAAAGATTGCTTTTTGGCCAATTTGGGACAATTAAGGCGCGATATATTTTGCGCGATTAGCACTTAAGCGGAGACTTAATTCGTCATTGGAATCGTTCCTAACTGGTTAATGGAAACTTATTTGCCAGTTTTACTAGAAGCAAAAGCTATCACGTTGTTTTTGAAATGTCGCGTGGGGGGTTGATTTTTGCAAAAAACCTCACATTAAAAAAAATAGTTTTATTTTATTATTTTTATTTAATTCATGTTGTTACTGCCCCATAGACCTCACTAGGCACTCGAAAACTTTAGGGCTTTGCTTTGACACAAGCAGTCTTGTTCAGTTTTGTGTTCGGTGTCGCTCTGGCGAAGAAAACTAACAAAAGTCTGTTGGCTATGTTTGACTTCAATTTGAATTCATTTGATCAAGGCTAGCAAAAATGCACTCTCCGAATACGAACATGAAATGGTGTAAAAAAACCTGAACGATGTGTATTTTCTCAGGTAGAATTTAATTTTTGCTTCCCAGTCGAAGATCAAATTTTGTCTTTTGACCAAGTTTTCTTAAGTTGAGTTTTATTATACAAGCAATGTTTCTGTTATAGTATGAACCGTATTTTTTCCAATCTAAGTCGCAAATTTTGCGATAAAATAAGTTCGTTTTGATAAATAATCAACTATTAAGTGCAGCCAATGCTAAGGCTTTTGACACAGACTTTCATTGTTCCGACTTCCGAATCGAAAGTATCTGATTGTTTGTGCTCGTATTGGTTTTTTCTTCAGAAAAAACTCGACTTTTTAACTCGCCATTTTTGACAGTCAAAAGGTATTGTGTTCTGAGCTTATATTTGGAAAAATATTTCACTGGTGATCATTTTTCGTAAAATTATGGGGGTTTAAAGATTGCTTTTTGGCCAATTTGGGACAATTAAGGCGCGATATATTTTGCGCGATTAGCACTTAAGCGGAGACTTAATTCGTCATTGGAATCGTTCCTAACTGGTTAATGGAAACTTATTTGCCAGTTTTACTAGAAGCAAAAGCTATCACGTTGTTTTTGAAATGTCGCTTGGGGGGTTGATTTTTGCAAAAAACCTCACATTAAAAAAATAGTTTTATTTTATTACCTTTATTTAATTCATGTTGTTACTGCCCCATAGACCTCACTAGGCACTCGAAAACTTTAGGGTTTTGCTTTGACACAAGCAGTCTTGTTCAGTTTTGTGTTCGGTGTCGCTCTGGCAAAGAAAACTAACAAAAGTCTGTTGGCTATGTTTGACTTCAATTTGAATTCATTTGATGAAGGCTAGCAAAAATGCACTCTCCGAATACGAACATGAAATGGTGTAAAAAAATTCTGAACGACGTGTATTTTCTCAGGTAGAATTTAATGTTTGCTTCCCAGTCGAAGATCAAATTTTGTCTTTTGACCAAATTTTCTTAAGTTGAGTTTTATTATACAAGCAATGTTTCTGTTATAGTATGAACCGTATTTTTTTCAATCTAAGTCGCAAATTTTGCGATAAAATAAGTTCGTTTTGGAAGTGTTCGTTTCGATAAATAACCAACTATTAAGTGCAGCCAATGCTAAGGCTTTTGACACAGACTTTCATTGTTCCGACTTCCGAATCGAAAGTATCTGATTGTTTGTGCTCGTATTGGTTTTTTCTTCAGACAAAACTCGACTTTTTAACTCGCCATTTTTGACAGTCAAAAGGTATTGTGTTCTGAGCTTATATTTGGAAAAATATTTCACTTGTTTTTTTCATTTATCGTCGGTTTTTGGGTTAAATTTTGTACGTGTGCTCGAGAAATTTGGCTAAATTTAAATTGATCACCTAAACTTAACAAGTAAAAAAGGTTTGTAACAATTAACTAAATTGAAATTAGGAAATGATATGTGAACTCTAATGCTGCAGCTAGTGAACTCATGATAAATTTTCTGTCATAAAAATAGATTACCGGCACAAACATGTTGATATGTAATGCTAGTGCTTCTATAGCTTTCAATTAATCTATCGCACTTAAAGTTTCTGTGAAAATTTCTGGGTTGTCTTCTGGGTTGACTTTGCGTTTGTCTTCAAATTTGAATTTTATCAAAATCCTTCGAAATTTTTTCGTTTGTCTTTTTGTCGGCATTTTTTGTTTTTTTCACTCTCAAAGTGCATGGCAGATTGTCGTTGATTGAAAAAAAAATCCATTCTGTCAATGAAATATGGTACAAACGAAGTTTTCCGAAAAAAAGCACTCATTTCCCGTTGCTCTTTTGTTAGTTCAAATTCAGTTTTGAAAACTCGATTGCAGTTTTCTCGCTATTTTAGTTTCTCAAGATCAGAATTATTTGAAAAAAATATATACGTTTTCCGATTAACTTCGGTGACCTTGAGCAATTCAACTGGTCAAAAATTACAGCGTTTTAGGTTAACAGTTTTCTTAAACTGATTCTTACGTCTCAAATCAGTGAGAAACTGGAAAATGAAGTCGAAATGAGCAGCTTTAGATTAATTAACTTCGTTCAGATTCGTTTATCAAAAAACATTTTGCCATCAGTTTGCCATGAACAATTTGGCATGAACCAATTTCACTTACCGAATGTCCGAAGAAAGAATTGACGAAGAATTTGGGAGATGAATAAATTAGATAAAAATTTGGCTGAACAAAACTCGAGTAATATTAAAGACTCTGAGAAAACTATTAAACTGACACAGAGATAACGTAACAATTCTAGCGAGTTATTCAGTACTTGAAGGGTAACTTGTTTCCGTTTTGGCTACCGAACGCGTAATGGCACTTTCGATTCGCGCTGGTGCTCTTTTTTCAAGCACCAAAAATAAACGTCGATCAAGCTTGTTTCATCTATCGGCGCCGAGTAGCTTGAGGTATAAGAAATCAATTTCAGTCAATAATAAAATGGAGTTATTTCAATGAATACTAAAAAAATTGATTTACTCTCTGATATGAAAGTTGATCTCACAATTTCAAATATAATACCTAAAACAACTTGATAAAAAAAAACAATTTATTTTTACCGGAATTTAGTTTTCTAGTTAAGGGCAAATTATTGAAAATATAGGTGACCTTGAGCATTTTAGGTGGTGATAACCACTTAACATTTTGGGTTTGTTTAGTTTTTTGATAGATTTTGAGTGGTTTTTACTTGCGGAAATTACTGGTGATAAAATTGAAAACCGGCGTCGAATTGAGCAGTTTTAGGTTATTGTTCCGACTTTCGATACGAAAGTAACGGAATATTTGTGCTCGGGGTGGGTTTTTTTTTCTTCAGACAGATTTCGACTTTTTAACTAGCCATTTTTGACGGAATTTTTTATATCATTCAAAAGGCATTGTTGTCCTGAGCTTAAATTTGAAAAGATTTTTCACCTGTGATCATTTTTCGTAAAGTTATGAGGGTTTAAAGATTGCCATTTTGGCCATTTTGACCAATTTGGGACAATTAACACGCGATATAATTCGCGCTATTAACGCGTAAGCGGAGACTAAATCCGTCTTATTAATCGTTCCAAATTGGTTGAACGAAGCTTGTTTGCCATAATTGATTTGTTACAAGGAACGAAAACTATCTTTTTCTACTTTATATGGCGTGTGGGGGGATGATCTTCATAAAAAATTTCAAATTTTAGAAAAAAAAATTTTCATTTTATTTTATTTCATATAATGTTTTTATGTTATTACTGCTGCTCCATAAACCTTCAAAGCAGTCGGAACATTCAGGGCTTCGCCCTGATACGAGCAGTCTGGTTTAACTTTGTTCAGATTCGTTGACCGAAACGGATATTGCCAAGAATTTGGCATTAATTCAAAATTCGCACACCCGACAAAAAATAAGAAAATTTTACAATAATTTTCAAACCTGAACGCCCTTACCCCTCAGGGATTCGACCCCATGTCGACCCAAAGAGTCCCCCCTTTGCACTATTTTGAGATATACAATTTTGGCTGACTGACCCCAAAACTTTTCTAAAGGTGCCTTCGGCGCCAATATATACTAATTTTTTAAACGTTCCACCAAATGAAAATGTAAGAACAGTTGTTGAGATAACTTTCTAAAACTGCATATTTACAAACAAAAGCACGTTAATGAGTTTCGAAGAACGGTAGAAACTGTACTCGCACCTCAAAATTGAAAATTCGAACTGAAAACACGAATTAAGACGTGTCTGTTCTATTGATGACTCATTATAATTAGTTGTGTTCTATCGAATTCGTGTGTCTTTGCTTGCTCGATTTTTAATGCGCAGTATGGCTGTTGTAAAATGTTTGTTGGCATAAAATGTTTGTTACATGATTGCCTTGTCTATTCTCCGTACAAACTTCCATGATAATAAGAATTCTTTGCGGCAGAGTTTTTGCTAGAAGAGTTTCCGATACTGATGTCTCGAATTCAAAAACATCAGTTTGATATAATTTGATCACAGATTCAAAAACACAAATTAACCATGACAAAGCAATTAGTAGGAACTTTATATAATTTGCTATAGGAACTATATATAGAAACGTATGTCCATAATGGCAATTTTTGATGGGTTATACTATGCGTTTACATGCGAACAGTTGGGCCATCGTCTTGATAGGAGTTATCTCGTTAATCCGCTGTTCGAATCTTTAAGTTCCGAGTTTTGTTGTTTTGTCCTGTTTTTCCCCTGACATTTTGACTTTTAACTAACACTGTTTTGTCAGATTATTATACCATCTGAGAAAATTGAATCGAAAAATAATGCCAAAAAAAGTTTATTGTGAAATTGTTCATCTGTTTTAAACACTTCATCATTTTCATGAAAAAAAAACTACTTAAGATACATCATAGAGCAGCCTTGTTTCACTTTTCGTACAGACAGATGCTAATATGATCAAATGTTGGTTCTGCAGGTTTTTAAATAAACTTTGACATAAATTTCAAACATAAAACTTTAACTCCTTGGCTCATCATAGTTTTTTTGCGCTTCTCTCTCTAAATTAGTTCCTCAATAAAATTGGCAGATCTTTTTTTTGTTAACTTTTTTGTAAAATTTTAGTTAGAACCAGCACCATTAAGAAGCCAAACTGTGCATTCTGTGCATTGTAAGCGGATTCCACAACAGGCCAAAATCATCTTTGTCGCAGAATTCGCAACTTTGCTACTTTTCTTTGATCTTCTTCGCTGTTTTGGATTCCAAAAACAAACAAAATTGCTCGTATCAGGGCGAAGCCCTGAATGTTCCGACTGCCTTTTAACGTTTAAGGAGCAGTAATAACCTATAAAAATAAAATGTACAAAAATTAAATGAAAAAAATTTTTTTTTAATTTGAAATGTTTTTTTTAAACAAAAATCATCGCCCTACACGCCATATAAAGTACAAAAGAATATGTTTCGCTCCTTGTAACAAATCAATTATGGCAATTAAGCTTCTTTCAACCAATTTGGAACGATTTCTAAGACGGATGAAACCTCCGCTTACGCGTTAATAGCGCGAAATATATCGCGTGTTAATTATCCCAAGTTGGCCAAATTGGCAATTTTTAAACCCCCTAACTTTACGAAAAATGATCACAGGTGAAATATCTTTTCAAGTTTAAGCTCAAAACAACAATACCTTTCGAATGATATTAAAAAAATTCCGTTAAAAATGGCTAGTTAAAAAGTCGAAATTTGTCTGAAGAAAAAAAACCCACCCCGAGCACAAATATTCCGTTACTTTCGTATCGAAAGTCGGAACAAATACATAAAACACAGTACGTGTTAAAATCTCTCCAAAGATAGACGAATTCGCGAAATCCGCTACAGTACTTGCGGAATCCAGAACAGTTTGTGGAATCCATAAACAAATAATAAGACATTTGTGTAGTTAAACTGAGCTGTTGCGGATTCCGTTTACACATATCCATATGTGTATTATAGCGTTTCAAAATATCTTTTAATTACTGGTCACCAGAAAAATTAATCTCAATTACTAAATTGATCATTTACCAGTTGAAATACCAAACGTTTGGTCTCAATTCCTGTCAACCCAACTTCAATCCCAAATCCTGTCAACTTCGATCTCAACTTCGATCCCAAATACTGACTTTTTGAACTCGGATCCCAAATACTGACATACCGATCGCAAATTCTGACCTATTTCGATCTGAACCTCGATCCCAAGTAATGATGCAATCCCAAATACTGACCTACCGATCCCAAACTCTGACCTACTTCGATTTGAACCTCGATCCCAAATACTGATGCAATCCCAAGTACTTTGCGTTTTGTTTCCAAACACTCTCAAGCGAATGACTACAAATACTGAATTTTTTCGGCGTTGTGTTTCAAAATACTAAAAGGTTACATCCACCGGTTTAGTTAACAAATGTATTGAGATTTGTTCTAGGACACCGCTGACAATGGTCATTGCCTTTACTTTCTGCATTGCTATAGATAAGAATTCCAGCTCTAGCTTTTTATTGCTCACATGCAAGTTCAGTAATAAACAAAACCCTGAATCCACATGCAGTTTGCGAAATCCGCTTACAAGTTTTGCGGGTACCACTTACATTTGCGGATTCCACTTACATTTTGTGGAATCCACTTACAGTTGCGGAATTCAGAATTACTAGCTATACTCGCTTCTTGTAGAATCCGCGATACAAGAAATATGCCAACAAAATTTACGTTACAGGAGTTTGAATTGGGAATCCAAGGAAGTTTTGAGAGTGGAATCCACAGACATTTTGGAACATGTTTAAGGGTTTGTCTATGGAACCCAGGAACATACAGACGCAGAACTGTGCGCCTATCCAGTTCACCGTTTGGCCTCGTAATGACCGAAGTTTCATGGATAAAATCGGATTATAAAAGATGGATTCTTGTTCACTGAATTGCTGTCTATATAATCAACTAACATGGCAAATTTAGACAATGTAGTGGTCTCTTAATCCATTAGAATCGATTTTTTTTCAAAAATTATGTTATAATCTCCATTTTTGTTTTCAATATGATTGATTTTTTTTGTAGATTATACTCTACTTTTTGCAGCTTTCTGCAAAACTCGAGCGCAAACGAACACCTTTATCCTTATAATCACGATTCACTACAGTAGTATTGGAAATACTACACGGACAAAGGACCATTTTCTAAAATGTTTTTTATTAACCCAATTCTAAGTTGGAGCGTGCCATTTAAATTAAAGTCTCTTTTCACTTAATCAAATATTGACTGATTTATCCTTATTAGGACTATAAAATCTTGTTTTGAAAATCCACTTATTTTTAAATACTTAACAAATTTTTCTCATTCTTTAATGCTCAGTATTTTGAAAGGGCGGCGATTACTAACACGTCCCTTTTAACTATAACTTGAAACAAGGTGGATAAAAATTTAGCAGTCTTGCCGGCTGCACAGGAATTTTCCTTGCTTTGATTAAGCAGAGATGCACCTGCAATATGATGCATCAGAGAAAGTACTTTGAATTTTTAAGAAGATCGAACTGAAGGCTGCGGTTTTAATCAAAGTGGACTAATAACTCAAGAATATATGATTTGAAAATACCAAATAAAGACAAGTTTAAAGTTCTCTTATGAGGAAGGGAGAAAAAGGACTAGGTGAAATCTGAATATTTAAAAATAAATAGCCGCCGGTTTATGCTTACGAGCAAAAGGACTGGCCTGAAATCTTCAGTGTTTCGTTTTGCACGGCCAGCAGCAAGTCTTCTGCTTTAACAACTCCAGTTTTAAAATGAATATTTTTTCTCTTTCACTTTTACAAAATTATAATAACTACTCTTTTTCCCCAATAAAACAGAAAAAATTTTTTCTCAATAAACAGTAAATCGAGATAACTATGATCGGGAAAAACCCAGAGCACAAAGAACAACGGACAAGACTCCTCAAGACGACCAAACAGAAGTGGGCTCAACCAAGATTGACTCGAGAATCCTACCCATTCGTCAACCTAAGTAAATAGAGGAAATATTAATTCTAAGATTAGAGTAAATACTGCAACCCTTCAAGCTAAATTTCTTTAAGCTGTTCGATTCATTTATATTATCTAATAAATCTGTGCTTTGTATTCACCCAGCTAATAATATTATAACTTTTCTAACTATTGTTTCTAATATAACACTTGTCAAGAAACTTGACGATCTTAGGTGAGACTTATAACTTAGGATAGATTACTAAGCAATCAACCAGCAATGATAGCTTAGTAATACTGGTGCAACCGCAGCAGAGAACTACTCCTTAAGAAATCCTTTTTTCCAATAAACTCGAAAAAGATTTTAAAAAACAAAAAGTACTATTATTAGGATCTGTGAGTATTCGTCAGATTAATTTTCAACCTTAAAAAGTCAGAGACAATGGGTGTCTTTCGATAGAAACACAATTTAATTGTCTTGTACTTGAAAGACATTCCTAGTAGGGTTCTTGAGAAACGTACCCCCTTCGCTAGCAGTCACTTACCATATTCCTCCATCTCGAGGTGTATTATACGCTTTCTAACTGACATTAGCCCATGAACTTAACTATTATCTATTATTGTAACAAAATATAGAACTTCTGAAAGAATAGATCTCTGCCTAAGTCTGCTATTAGGATATACCCTTTTTGTCCAGCAAGCCATTAAATAGATGCCGAAGAGTTATCATTGCTAAAATTGGCTAAATACTGTATTCAACTAAAGTGCTTAAAAACTTTTTAAATATCTTCATTCTTTTTTGAGGGGGTTAAGTGGTCATATGTGCAATCTACGAGTACCCTTTATTGTATGATGAATTGAATGTTTCATCACAAGTCTATCCAACCAATCACGCTTGTTGCTATTTAGTCTAAACCTTCATCCTTTATCGAGGCTTATCCTCAACTTTCCTTAAACTAATTTTATTTTTATCAACCTTAACGTAACTTAAACCTAAATAATCCATCAGTAAGGCTAGTAATAACAATGACTCAAAAAAGAAGGAACGGATTTGGTTGTTTATTAGTAAATCATTGATTTTTTTATGACACGGCTTGAATATAAAACTAATAAAAATAAAAATACGCATTGAAACCAATCCTTAAAACTAACCACATAGCACCAAACACGCTAATTTAGTTTCAGCACAAAAGTTTTAGGTTTCACAACAAAAACTAAAACTAAAACACTGACACATCTACTTTATATTGATAAAATAAGTATCATAAGATAGCCTAAGCGTTAGAAAATTGATTTTTACTATCCAAAATTTTAGGTTTCAGCCTAGGTTTCGGTTAAGGGATCAAACGTTTCAGCTAAAATAAATAGAGTTTCCGGTCGAAGATTTAAGTTTCTTTAAACGAATTTGGCTAAAACAGCCAAAGTTGAACTAGTGAAACCCAAAATTGGATACCATAAGTCAAAAACCTGGTCTTAAATGATGAGGTTTTGTTTGTTTCAGGTTTCAGATCACATACATTGAGTTTTTGTCTCACCAAACCCACCAAATTAGTTTTAAAATTTAGTTGACGAGGCTGAAAAGTACGTTTCAGAATTGGTGTTTTTGGTTTCAGACCCAAAAATGTTGCATCCCAAGTCAAAACTTTGTAAAACATAGGTAGATAATAGGAACCCTAATTGCACTAACCGTTTTTTGAACTCTTAAAATTTCTAGAAGGTGTTAGTTTCAGCTCTGAAATTTATAGTTTCAGGCAACTAAAATTGTCGTTTTAGGCTAAAATTCTCATCTTTTTGGCAACTTTATTGCTGGATTAGAAAAGTATTAGAGATACCAACCTAGATCTCCACAATGCCCCCGTCCCACACGCCCTCACCATGCCCCCTCGCCACCAGAACCTCTTCACCGAACACATTCACCCAAAAAACAACCATAGGACAAACAAATGTGGAAAATTTTATTTGCAATAAATTTTATGCTATTGAGTTGTAAGTTGGCTGTTTAATTTGAATAAGATTTTGTTCAAAAACAAATTGAGACCATCAATTTGGTTTTAATGGTAAACTGATGGACATGAAAAACATCATTTTTTATTCAGATAACTTGTAAAGATCAAGGTTGTCAAAAACAATCTGAGAAAAATTCGAAACTTTTTAGTTTTTTCAGTTCATCAATTACTTGTATCAAAAAATTTTTCTTCGAACTTAAAGGGTTGTTCTTGGAACTCTTGATTTATCAGCAGCAGTTTTGTTTCATTTGTTCATTGATTTGTTTATTTTTAATGACTCGACTACGCCTAAATATTACAGTGGACTACAGCTTAAAATAAATTATTCTGAGAACCAAACAAAATGAAACTTTGAAATAGACTTGAAGCACTCAACTTCAACTACTGCCTCAGGGGGTCATTTTCAAAAAATATTTCAAGCTTTTTTGGTAAGTATAAAAAATTTTCAAGCCCTATTGTTTAATTCAAAGCTTTATTAGTCGTGATTTAGAAAACGAAAAAAAATTGACTCCCTTCTTTAAATTAGTTTTTTGTAGGCTAAATCATATACTTAGTTTGTAGGCTGAATCATACAAAAATTAATCATAGGAATAATCCGCATCTGCCAATTACAATTTTTATTTTGCGTACCTTGTTTTTAATTGCATATCGCACTTATTCGGCTTTTCGCCTTTTTCATTTGCCCAATAAACAAGTAGTCAGAAATTTAGTTAAATTAGAAAACAAAACTTTTTGATTTTTCTTAAAATGATAAAATAATAAGCTACCAAAATTTTTCCAACTTAAATTATTTAACAAGAAAAATTTGATAATCTTAAATTTTTTTCTGTTTGAATTTCTTCAAAATCATTGTGCTCGAATCAATCTGCGCGATTTGCACAGCAACTAGCTATCCTTGTCATAAATAAACACCAATATATATATATATATATATATATATATATATATATATATATATAGAATTTTTCGATTGCTGCTGAATGTTCACGGCCCGTCAAATTTTTAAACATGGTTATACTCTAAACATATTTGATCAAGGATACCAAGTAACCCGCAGTGACAAAAATGGATACAAATCGATTATGTACATAAAAATTTACTTATGTATATAATCGATTTATCTGCAGCCATTTTACGAACGATAATCGGTCCTATACAGATGGAATCTATTTCTTTCCACCAAAAATAAATGGGTTTTAGTGCCAAAACAATCGACTTTTCTATTCTATAAAACTTGTATATAATCTGTAGATAATCTGCATATAGTAAGTATACAATCCCTTTATATTGAAACCTGTAGATAATCAGATAATCTGTATATAATCTGTAGATAATCTGTAGATAGTCTGTATATAATCTGTATACAATCTGTATAAAACTGATTAAATTGCCGAATTTCAGTTTTGGCGATTCATGATTTCTATTATATATGTTTTCACAAATTTAACAAAAAATTGTTATCAGGCAAACTTTTCTCAGTGATACAGTGAGTTGAACTCACTTGACGAAAAATTTTCTCCTCAAACTTCAAGAGTTAAGAGATCCATCGAAGATTTTGCAATCTAAGGGTTCCCGCGGTAATTAAAATAAATTTGTGCAAAAATTCTCTAACTGTCAATTAACAGATTAACCTTTTCAGCCAAATTTGCAAAAAAAAAACATCCATAAAAAAGAAAATTTAACACAGAGCAATTCGTTTTGCAGAACCCATTCTGAAAAAAATTGACCTTAATTTTTTTTTTCAAAACAAACATCAGAAAGAAAAATTAAATGAAAAGCCCTTATTATAATTTAATTTCAATACAATTGTAACATCTGATTGGCGACAGGGTTGAGAAAATTAGTTTATAATTTGGCTATAGTCTGATAAAAGTATGCATATAATATGTATATATTCTGTATATAATCTAGATAAAATCAGTATATAATCTGTAGATGTAATGTAGAAAATCTGTAGATAACCAACAGAGCGAACGACAGCGCAAAACCCGAGCGCGAACAAACACCTTTATCCTCATAATCACGGTTCACTACAGTAGTATTGGAAATACTACACGGACAAAAGACCATTTTCTAAAATGTTTTTTTTACTGACCCAATTCTTAGTCGGAGCGTGCCATTTAATTTAAAGTCTTTTTTCTTTAAATCGAATATTGACTGATTTATTCTTATTAGGATTATAAAATCTTGTTTTGAAAATCCACTACTTTATAAATACTTAACAAATTGTTCTCATTCTTTCATGCTCAGTATTTTAAAATGGCGGCAATTACTATAAAGATTACCCCTGAAATTTGTTCCTGTTTTGATTTTTCTGGCGGCGCTGGTTTAGCCCGAGAAATTTGCTGTGCTGTGCGCGTCCCTGAATTGCTCTTCTAGCCATCGAAAAGGCCGTCTTGCGTCCGTAATTTGTCGGTGAGGATTGTGGTAGAAGTTGCTAGTGTGATCTTGGCTCTAGTATTTGTATCAGGCTAAAGGGAGTGGTGGATGGATGTTGATGGATTGCGAATCGTCTAGCCATTAGACCTGGCAAGCACCCTGTGAATGATTGATAATTTTCTAACTCTCAGATCCCGCATTGGCAAAACTAAGATTTCAACCGATTATCGCAAGAAAAATCTGCAGTTCAGCCAGCTAGTTTGCTTTTATTCACTAATCAATGGATTACTTTGAGTATCAAATCGATTTCCGCACCGAGTTCCATGGATAATTATCGATTATAATGGAAAAAAGTTGTCTAAAATGTTGTCATTATGATCAATTATTGTGG